>NC_034202.2:17151090-17477340 GCF_002021735.2 Oncorhynchus kisutch
CTGGTGTACAGCAATATTTAAGTCATACCACAGATTCTCAATTGGATTGAGGTCTGGGCTTTGACTAGGCCAAGACATTTAAATGTTTCCCCTTAAACCACTCAAGTGTTGCTTTAGCAGTATGCTCAGGGTCATTGCTGGAAGGTGAACCTCTGTCCCAGTCTCAAATCTCTGGAAGACTGAAACAGGTTTCCCTCAAGAATTTCCCTGTATTTAGCGCCGTCCATCATTCCTTCAATTCTGACCAGTTTCCTAGTCCCTGCCGATGACAGCATGATGCTGCCACCACCATGCTTCACTATGGGGATGGTGTTCTCAGGCTGATGAGAGGTGTTGGGTTCGCACCAGACATAGCGTTTTCCTTGATGGCCAAAAAGCCACATTTTAGTCTCATCTAACCAGAGTATATTCTTCCATATTTTTGGGGAGTCTCTCACATGCCTTTTGACAAACACCGAACATGTTTGCTTATTTATTTCTTTAAGCAATGGCTTTTTTCTTGCCACTCTTCCGTAAACCCGACTCTGTGGAGTGTACGGCTTAAAGTGTTCCTATGGACAGATACTCCAATCTCTGCTGTGGAGCTTTGCAGCTCCTTCAGTGTTATCTTTGTTCTCTTTGTTGCCTCTCTGATTAATGCCCTCCTTGCCTGGTCCATGAATTTTGGTGGGCGGCCCTCTCTTGGCAGGTTTGTTGTGGTGCCATATTCTTTCCATTTTTTAATAATGGATTTAATGGTGGTCCATGGGATGTTCAAAGTTTCTGATATTTTTTATAACCCAACCCTGATCTGTACTTCTCCACAACTTTGTCCCTGACCAGTTTGGAGAGCTCCTTGGTCTTCATGGTGCCGCTTGCTTGGTGGTGCCCCTTGCTTGTGGTGTTGTAGACTCCGGGGCCTTTCAAAGCAGGTGTATATATACTGAGATCATGTGACAGATCATGTGACACTTAGATTCCACACAGGTGGACTTTATTTAACTAATTATGTGACTTATGAAGGTAATTGGTTGCACCAGATCTTATTTAGGGACTTCATAGAAAAGGGGGTGAATAGATATGCAAGCACCACTTTTCCGTTTTTGTTTTTTAAATAATATTTTTGAAACAAGTAATTTTTTTCATTTCACTATTTTGTGTCTGTCTATTACACTAACTCCAAATAAAAATCCATTTAAAAGACAGGTTGTAATGCAACAAAATAGGAAAAGTGAATACTTTTGCAAGGCACTGTATAGGGAATATGGTGCCATTAGGGACGAATACCAGATGTCCTGTAAGATCCAAGCACATTTGATTTCCTTGTTTCTTTTTTAAACCAATCAGACCAAAGTAGTGGCTCCCCGATGGCTGTTCATTCATCCTCATCTAGTTTTATCGCTGGGTGAAACCAACTTTCCTCGTGACTAGGACCCTGGCTTGCCTTATCTCTTACTGTGCAGGCCATGGTGTTTCAGTCTTGTAGCTTTCAGAGAAAACCCAACGGTTGTTAACTCAAGGCTCTAAATGTAAACTCGGAGCTGCTTAGATAATGTCTTTAAAGTACATACTTTTATAAGCCTCTTAACTCGTCACACTGCTTGGCTTTGTTATCAAAGTGTATCAGCGTTGCACAGCCTCTACTTCCAGATCGTTTGATTACTCGGCAGGCAGTGTTTTTGATATGAATGAGCTGTTCTAAGCTAGAAATGGCTCTTTTGGGATCCCGTGCCATAATTGGTTCAGCTTGCGATCTGTAGCACCAGTAAAGGATTTAAGCCAATGATTAGTTTAACTCATGTCCATGTAGTGGTATATTACTAACGTGTTATTAACATAAAACATGCATTGCAATTTAGTATATCCTGTTCTAAAGATTTGCTACATAGGAGCACAGAAACCCTCCTTCCATTGACCGTTTGTGTCTATCTCTCTCTCCTCCACACATCCCTGTTTACGGAAGGTCAAGGTTCGCGACCTGGAGCTGAAATGCAGGTCACAGACTGAACAGTTTGGCCAGCTGTCCAAGGACCTGGAGGATTTCCGTCTGGAAGCGGATACTGTAGACATACTCAGCACTGAGCCTTTCTCCAAACACAACGTTCCCTTTTGCCCAGAAAATAAACTCTCCCAAATCCTCAACGGACTGGCAGCCCAGGCAGGGAAAGGTGAGCACTCCCAACCCTGCCCACTGTGAGAACATCATGGTGTCAGACGACATAGATATGAAGCAGAAAAGTGCTTATCACTAGAGAATAAAAGTACATCATGTCTGGCATTTGATTCAAACAGTGTATCTCATCAATCAAGACCAAAATACAGTAGTGAAAGTCTATGTGCACAGTCTATGTCAGTCATTATGCCTAATTTGAATTAATTAATTCAAAATTGAATGAGACAGTCGTTTAATCTAGTTGTCACAACAATGACCTTTGCCAGAACCCTGTGGGGTGAGGTTGGGAGAGTGGGAGAAAGAGAGGGAAAGTTGGCAACTAAACGGCCTGGTGTGAGTCACAGTAAGGCCCCTCTTTTCTCTTCAGTCCATCTCAGCAGAACAGGCTTCAAGGCCAGTTTGGATCACAGGAAATGGAAGAAATGCTGCTTTATTCATGATCAATGACACAACTCATCTGTAGCATAATGAACCAAATCCAAACACCGAGAATTCAAATGTTATATTTTTGTCTAAGATGGGAAATTACTTAGGCATGGCTTTGTGTAGGGGTGTGGCTGCTAGAACTCTGTGATGGTAGAGTCCTGTTCCGTGTCAGTTATGTCTTCAGAGAATAGAGAGTGTTAAGCATCAGAGAAATGCCTTGCAGATGTGTCAGGCAGAGAGCAGAGCCAGGTGCTGGCCATAAAGAGTGTTTGCTGTGTACTCCCCTGAACAGGAAATCAATAGCTGTGCCATGAATGAGAGCAGAAGGATTGACAGATGCTCTTTATTTGGTGTGGAAATCGATGTTTCCCAGGCGATGAGAGCTCGGCAAACACTCGGCTGATATCCAAGTTCCTCCGCCCACTGCAGATCGGAGACAGAGACAGGCCGGAGCTGCTGTCTGTCAAACCCTCCGCCGTGACAACGAGCTGCCCCAGCAGCCCGCGACGGGCTACTCCCTCAGAGGTGGGTCCTGCTCTCGTCTCTTCTCATACAGAGACACAGTCCCATTGCTAAAGCATAAGGGTGCTATTGCTCAAGAGATGGGCTATTCATGGACGAGCTGTATACTTGCACTTGATAGCCATCAGCTGAGCAATAGCTGTAAAACCAATTGGTTTAGCACCAGACAGCAACATGAGTCTCCTGTGGTAATTGTCAGACAGTAGAACTAGACAGTATAAGAGTGCTGGGAAGTTTTTCTGTGTCAGATCAGTCATTCCACTGGAGACATAATTATGAGTGGCTATGATCATAAGCAAAGCCATTGTGTTTGAATTGGATCAGAGTTATGGTATTTAGATGCAACTCTGTGATTGTTTCCCTGCCCGTGTGTTTCCCAAGATGGAGGATGAGATCCGTCGTGCACCCAGGTCCAAACCTCGCTACACTGGCACAGTCCGTCTATGCACTGCCCGCTACAGGTGAGACCAGTGGGTCTGTCACACAACACCTGGGAAAGCTGAATCACGTATAGCTTGCTGACACCGAGCAGCGCCAGAAATCCACACATAACACTCTAGACCAGTGCTAGATCACTAAGTAACTCCACATGCACATCAGAAGCACTATTTTCTCCATAAACATCTTGTAGTATACATTGTAGTCAGGAGCACATCTACAGTAAAGGTCAAAAGTTTGGACACACCTACTCATTGAAGTGTTTTTCTTTATTTGTACTATTTTCTACATTGTAGAATAATAGTGAAGACACCAAAACCATGAAATAACACATGAAATCACGTAGTAACCAAAAAAGTGTTAAACAAATCAAAATATGTTTTAGATTTTAGATACTTCAAAGTAGCCACCTTTTTCCTTGATGACCGCTTTGCACACTCTTGGCATTCTCTCAACCAGCTTCACCTGGAATGGTTTTCCAACAGTCTTGAAGGAGTTCCCACATATGTTGAGCAGCTGTTGGCTGCTTTTCCTTCAATCTGCAGTCCAACTCAACCTGATCCATCTTAATTGGGTTGAGGTCGGGTGATTGTGAAGGCCAGGTCATCTGATGCAGCACTCCATCACTCTCCTTCTTGGTCAAATAGCCCTTACACATCCTGAAGGTGTGTTGGGTCATTGTCCTATTGAAAAACAAATGATAGTCCCACTAAGCGAGAAACAAATTAAATGTAGTATCACTGCAGAATACTGTGGTAGCCATGATGGTTAAGTGTTCCTTGAATTCTAAATAAATCACTGCCAATTTTACCAGCAAAGCACCCCCACACCATCACACCTCCTCTTCCATGCTTCACGGTGGGAACCACACATGCAGAGTTCATCCATTCACCTACTTTGCGTCACACAAAGACAAGGCGCTTGGAACTAAATATCTCAAATTTGGACTCATCAGACCAAAGGACAGATTTTCACCGGTCCATTGCTCATGTTTCTTGGCCCAAGCAAGTTTCTTCTTATAATTGGTGTAATTTAGTAGTGTTATTTTGCAGCAATTCCACCATAAAGGCCTGATTCAAGCAGTCTTGAATCAGTTGATGTTGAAATGTGGTTGTTACTTGAACTCTGTAAAGCATTTATTTAGGCTGCAATCTAAATCACATCAAATCAAATGTATTTATATAGCCCTTTGTCCATCAGCTGATATCTCAAAGTGCTGTACAGAAACCCAGCCTAAAACCCCAAACAGCAAGCAATGCAGGTGTTGAAGCACGTTGGCTAGGAAAAACTCCCTAGAAAGGCCAAAACCTAGGAAGAAACCTAGAGAGTAACCAGGCTATGAGGGGTGGCCAGTCCTCTTCTGGCTGTGCCTGGTGGAGATTATAACAGAACACGGCCAAGATGTTCAAATGTTTATAAATGACCAGCATGGTCAAATAATAGGTCTGGGACAGGTAGCACGTCCAGTGAACAGGTCAATCTGAGGTGCAGTTAGCGTATCCTCTACAGCAGAGATAACTCTGGGTCTTCCTTTCCTGTGGCGGTCCTCATGAGAGCCAGTTTCATTATATAGCGCTTGATGGCGCTTGAAGAAACTTTCAAAGTTCTGAAATGTTCCACATTGACTGACCTTCATGTCTTCAAGTAACGATGGACTGTTGTTTCTCTTTGCTTATTTGAGCTGTTCTTACCATAATATGGACTTGGTCTTTTACCAAATAGGGCTATATTCTATATACCACACCTACCTTGTCACAACACAACTGATTGGCTCAAACGAATTAAGAAGGAAATAAATTCCCCAAATGAACTTTTAACGAGACACACCTGTTAATTTAAATGAACTCTAGGTGACTACCTCATGATGCTGGTTGAGGGAATGCCAAGTGTGCAAAGCTGTCATCAAGGCAAAGGGTGGCTACTGTGACGAATCTCAAATATAACATATGTTTTCATTTGTTTAACACTTTTTTGGTTAATACATGATTCCATATGTGTTATTTCATTTTTTTGATGTCTTCACTATTATTGTACAATGTAGAAAATAGTAAAATGAAGAAAAACTCTAGAATGAGTTGGTTTGTTCAAACTGTGACAGGTAGTGTATGTTGAACCCTCCTCTCTCTTGTTGTGTAGTTACAACCCTTATGATGGGCCTAATGAGCACCCAGAGGCAGAGCTCCCCCTGGTGGCTGGGAAGTACCTGTATGTGTACGGCACGATGGATGACGACGGCTTCTACGAAGGTGAGAGGGAATCCAGGGTTACTACACACTTCACCACTAGCATCAGTAGCAACATATGCAATCTCATTAGCATTATGAAGGCTTTTCAATCCATGGCTACGCTAATCCTCCTAGCATCCCTGGCCCAGACTTCAGCAGCTCTGGTGAGTCATCACTAGCTGCCATTGTTGGTGGTGGGTGAGATTGCCTAGTGTTAGCCTAGCTCCTGCCTGCCTGGCTGTTTGGAGATGGATGATGTTTGTATTTACCACAGGGATACTGGGGCTCAGACCAAGCTGTTGTCAAGATGCAGCCTGATCCCCGTAGCTAGAAGGCTAATCCGGCAACAGGGCTCTGATTAATCACAGACATATTCCCCTGCAGATGGAGAGCCATCTAGGGCCTCCCAGCCTCACGAATGTACTGACTGGAATTACGAGATAGAGAGGGAGAGGACAGTTAGGCTGTCTTCGAAAAAGCAAGTACAGTACTGATGAGAGAAAGAGGTTGGTGGTCACTATAATGAACTGGGTGCGATTTTATACTCCATTGTGCAGGAATAGTTTTTTTCACCCCCTGTACTTCCTGGAGAAATTAATGACATCATATCCCTACCTTCTCTGTTTGATTCAAGAGAACTGTCTCAACCTTGGGGACGGGCACCACAGAGTTTCTCTTTCCACACCAGTAGTACTCACACTCACAGATAACACATTGAATCACAAGGCTCTAGTCATTATTTTCATTTATCTTTTTTCACTAATGGGATGGTCTATTTTTAGCTGATGGTAACATTTGCAGCAGGCATCATTAAAGGCTTGAGCGTTCCATAGATTCCCCCTGAGACAGCCGTGCGAGACTGGTGTCTTTACCTTCAGTCTGAGGTGTATCAAAACAGAACAGGGTTCCTGGAAGGTGTTACTGTGTCTGCCTGAATAATCACTCAATAAAATCTTCACAGCCAGCTAATCCTGAGTGATATTACATGTTGCTGACAATTGAAATATCCATATTCTGCTTTACTCTTTTGATCTCGTCTTTACATACCTCATTGCCATATAAATATATTAGACATTCCTCTATACATTTTAAAGGTACTTTTTCATTTAATTATTTGGAATATACTGTATGTTTTGGGATGAGATTAATTGAGGAATTTGAAGACATAGGGTTGTGAGTTTGAATTTAGTTGATAATAAAGTAAGCATCTCTTTCTGTCTCTGTCTTTGTGTGCTCCAGGGGAGCTGCTGGATGGCCAGCGAGGACTGGTCCCCTCCAACTTTGTGGAGTTTGTCCAAGACAAGGAGAAACCATCCATCCAGCCAGGGGACACAGGGGAGGACCTGGGCTCTCTGGACAATACCTCCCTGGGCCTAATGGGGGCCGATGGAGGGCCCCCTCAGGATGGGCTCCTGGGCTCCACCAACCCACTGGGCCCCTGCAGCAACGGCACAGGCCCCCTGGACCCTGAGGATCTGTCTGATGACATTGTGCCTTACCCCCGGAGGATCACCCTAATCAAGCAGTTGGCCCGTAGCGTCATTGTGGCCTGGGAGCCCCCCATGGTGACTCTGGGCTGGGGAAACATCAGCTGCTACAACGTGTTGGTGGATGGTGAGGTGCGTGCCAGCGTGCCCTACGGGGGCAGGACCAAGTCTTTGTTGGAGAAGCTGGATCTGGACACGTATACGCACCGCGTGTCCGTGCAGAGTGTGACAGACAGGGGACTGTCGGACGAGTTACGCTGCACCCTGATGGTGGGAGCCAACGTGGTGGTCGCGCCATATGGCCTGCGTGTGGACGACATCCTGCGCGACTCGGCCGAGCTCTCCTGGTTGCCCAGCAACAGTAACTATGGGCACACGGTGTTCCTGGATGGGGCGGAGCATGCGGTGGTGCGGCCGGGGAGGTACAGGCTGCGCTTCGTCAACCTCAAGGCCATGACGGTGTACAAGGTGAGGGTGGTGGCCCGGCCACACCAGGTGCCATGGCAACTGCTCATGGAGCAGAGGGAGAAGAAGGAGACTGCTGTGGAGTTCTGCACACAAGCTGCTGGTGAGGCTTGGTTCTTCTTAAGTCTAACTATTTATTTTGTCCAACATATGTTATATATTATTTTGTCCAATACATTGTTTTTCTGACATCTATAATGTGTTAGGGAAAGGTTGGATAAAAGTCCATTGGACTTAAGATATAGACCATTAAGATAGATAGATAACTTGTGTCTTTACCCGTGCCATGTATGTCTGTTATGTTTTGTCCAGGTCCTGGACCATATTCCAGATCAGGTCAGAAGGAAGACCAGTTTGTTTATGGGAAAAGTAGGAAGTAGTTTTTGATTGGCATGGGTAACTGACACATTGAATGAAAACAAGCTAACAGCACTTTAAAACCTAAGAAATTATCGTGAGTAACTTCCTCAGCTTTTCCTTGCCATTGGCTTGATGCTAATATACATAATAAATTAAGGTATGTCCCAAATAGCCGACTGTTGCCTATATAGTACACTAGTTTTAACCAGAGCCCTGGTCAAAAGTAGTAGACTATACAGGGAATATGGTGCCATTTGGGACACAAGCCTAAAGCTGCCGAAGTAACTCCTTCCCACTCGATCCTTAACTGAGATGACCACATCAGTATCCGTGTGCATTTCCCTCTGCCTGAGCTGTGACATCACTGTGACGTCCTGCATGGTGTACCCAGTGAACCAGGAGAGAACAGGCTGGACTCATTCAACTCACACTGACGCCTCTCACACATAAGACACACACAGACACAAACATTGACAGATACACATAGACAGACTACATAGACGGTCGGCCACACAGACCCATGCACACACACACGCCCACACACACACAAACATGCAGTAAACATGCACTCAGGGATTTCACCTCATGCTTTCAGGTGGCCTTGGGCCTCCCTTTGTGCCTTCTACTTTCAATATTTGCATCATACAATACATGGCAAGCAACAGGGCAATGCTTCACATAAAACATTCAAAAAAGCTTAGCTTATAAATGCTATATCGTTAAATACACCTATATTCCAAAAAGCTTAGCTTATAAATGCTATATCGTTAAATACACCTATATTCCAAAAAGCTTAGCTTATAAATGCTATATCGTTAAATACACCTATATTCCAAAAAGCTTAGCTTATAAATGCTATATCGTTAAATACACCTATATTCCAAAAAGCTTAGCTTATAAATGCTATATCGTTAAATACACCTATATTCCAAAAAGCTTAGCTTATAAATGCTATATCGTTAAATACACCTATATTCCAAAAAGCTTAGCTTATAAATGCTATATCGTTAAATACACCTATATTCCAAAAAGCTTAGCTTATAAATGCTATATCGTTAAATACACCTATATTCCAAAAAGCTTAGCTTATAAATGCTATATCGTTAAATACACCTATATTCCAAAAAGCTTAGCTTATAAATGCTATATCGTTAAATACACCTATATTCCAAAAAGCTTAGCTTATAAATGCTATATCGTTAAATACACCTATATTCCAAAAAGCTTAGCTTATAAATGCTATATCGTTAAATACACCTATATTCCAAAAAGCTTAGCTTATAAATGCTATATCGTTAAATACACCTATATTCCAAAAAGCTTAGCTTATAAATGCTATATCGTTAAATACACCTATATTCCAAAAAGCTTAGCTTATAAATGCTATATCGTTAAATACACCTATATTCCAAAAAGCTTAGCTTATAAATGCTATATCGTTAAATACACCTATATTCCAAAAAGCTTAGCTTATAAATGCTATATCGTTAAATACACCTATATTCCAAAAAGCTTAGCTTATAAATGCTATATCGTTAAATACACCTATATTCCAAAAAGCTTAGCTTATAAATGCTATATCGATAAATGCACTTTTATCTGTTTGAGTGTCATTACAAAGAGTTTGATGTTAACCAGATAAGATGTTTCATGCATTTGGGATTCACTCTCAAAGCAATCCACTCAAATTTGACCAGACATTGCATGACCATTAAATTGTGATTTAATTGGTGTATACAACCAACATTGGGAAAGGGAACTGCTTTGTGTATCATAGACATGTCACAATCACGTAGTTCACAACAGAAAGAGATGGGATTCAACAAGTTAACAGCACTTGGTGTCTTATGAATGCTACACTCCCTCCCTGTTTGTGTGTGTAAAACCTGTGTAGACAGTATCTATTATTTAATCCCCCCTCCAGGCCCCCCATTACCCCCTCAGGAGGTGCAGGTGCAGTGTGGCCAGGCTCCAGGGGTCCTGCAGGTGCGCTGGAAGCCCCCTGTCCTCTCACCCACCGGAACCTCCAATGGAGCCAGCGTCATCGGATATGCAGTCTGCACTAAAGGACAGAGGGTGAGTGAGAGAGTGTGCACTAAAGGACAGAGGGTGAGTGGGGAAGTGGGTGGTTGAGAGAGTGTGCACCAAAGGACAGAGGGTAAGTGGGAGAGTGGGTGGTTGAGAGAGTGTGCACTAAAGGACAGAGGGTGAGTGAGAGTGGGTGGTTGAGAGAGTGTGCACTAAAGGACAGAGGGTGAGTGGGGGTGTGGGTGGTTGAGAGAGTGTGCACTGAAGGGCAGAGGGTGAGTGAGGGAGTGGGTGGTTGAGAGAGTGTGCATTAAATGTCAGTGGGTGAGTGAAGGAGTGGGTGCACTAATGGACGGACAGAGAGTGAGTCAGTAACTTTGCGCCAAATTACAGGTGAGTAAGGGAATACCCTACGTGACAAAGAAGTGAGGGAGAAAGTATGCACTATGTGAGAGTGAGTGAACAACAGTGGCAGAGTACGTGACGTATGTGTGTAATTGTGTCATTGTTGTTGTGCCACTGATCTACACACAAAACCCCACAATGTCAAAGTGGAATTATGATTTAAGAAATGTTAACAAATATAGTTAAAAATTAAAAGCTGAAATGTCTTGAGTCAATAAGCATTCAAACCCTTATGTTATGGCAAAACTAAGTAAGGTAAGGAGTAAAAATGTGCTTAACAAGTCACATAATAAGTTGAATGGACTCTATGTGCAATTATAGTGTTTAACATGATTTCTGAATGACTATCTCATCTCTGTACCCCACACATACAATTATATGTAAAGTCCCTCAGTTGAGTAGTGAATTTCAAGCACAGAATCAACCACAAAGACCAGGGAAGATTTACATTGCCACACAAAGAAGGGCACCTATTGGTAGATGGGTACATTTAAAAAAAAGCAGACACTAAATAGCCCTTTGAGCATTTTGAAGTTAATAATTACACTTTGAATGGTATAGCAATACACCCAGTCACTACAAATATACAGGCATCCTTCCTAACTCAGGTGCCGGAGAGGAAGGAAACCACTCAGGGATTTCACCATGAGGCGAATGGTGTCTTTAAAGCAGTTACAAAGTTTAATGGCTGTGACAGGAAAAACCTGAGTATGGATTAACAACATTGTAGTTACTCCACATTACTAATGTAAATGGCAGAATGATAAGGAAGAAGCCTGTACAGAATAAAGATATTCCAAAACATGCATCCTGTTTGTAATTAGGCACTAAAGTAATACTGCAAAATATACGACAAAGAAATACACTTTTTGCCCTAAATACAAAGTATTACGTTTGGGGCAAATCCAACACAACACATCACTGAGTATCACTCTTCATATTTTCAAGCATGGTGGTGGCTGTATCATGTTATGGATATGCTCGTCAATGGCAAGGACAAGTGAGTTTTATTAGGGTAAAAAATAAACGTAATAGAGCTAAGCACATAATTTGGCAGTACGTCCAACCGGCCGCACAACCGCAGACGAACTGTAACCACGCCACCCCGGGACCTCTACATCCAGATTCTTCACCTGCGGGATCGTCTAAGACCAGCCACCCGGACAGCTGATGAAACAGAGGACTATTTATTTCTGTAATAAAAAAAACGATTCTGATTGGCTGGGCCTGGCTCCCAAGTGGATGGGCCCTCGTGAAGTTCACAGGTTAGGGCCTAACAAATGGATTTAAATTGACTGATTTCCTTATTGTAACTGTAACTCAGTAACATCTTTGAAATTGTTGCATGTTGCATTTATATTTTTTGTTCAGTATATACAAAAATGTAGGTGTTATTTGACCGAGTTCTATGTAGTCAAGGCTCTATTTAATACTGTCCGTTTCCCAGGCTCTGTTCTGGACCAGGGGGACTGTGAAGGGACCTCTGGTTGCATGTCTTGTGTGGTACTCATGAGTATCCGAACGGTGGGCCAACTGCTTGAACAGACAGTTCAGTACCGTTCAGTACCTCGCACCAACATTTCGCACAAAGACCAATAGTGATGCAGTCAATCTCTCCTCAACTTTGAGCCGGGAGAGATTGACATGCGTACCACTGACATTCACCCTCCATGTACACATCTATGTGCATTACATTCTGATCTGTTCTGGACCAACGGCAATTCTCCAATGTTCTTATTTGCCACACATGACCACACAACTGGGAAGTAGTCCAGGGGAGACAACCTGCCTGGTTGATTTAGATGTCAAGAAAGCAGAGTAACGTCTTATCATGGACTGACTTCTTCCCATTGAGTCTTTATGTTTTGACAATGACAGCTTGCTATCAAGGGTTTACACCCAGCAGTTTAGTCTCCTCAATTAATTGCCACATTATTCAGTAATAGATCTAGACTACGGGGCTGTAGTGGAGCACGTTGAGAGTTTAAAGTTCCTTGGTGTCCACATCACCAACAAACTATAATGGTCCAAACACACCAAGACAGTCTTGAAGAGGGCACGACAAAACATATTCCCCCTCAGGAGACTGAAAAGATTTGGCATGAGTCCTCAGATCCTCGAAAGGTTCTACAGCTGCACAATCGAGAGCATCCTGACTGGTTGCATCACTGCCTGGTATGGCAACTGCTCGGCCTCCAACCGCAAGGCTCTACAGAGGGTAGTGCGTACGGCCCAGTACATCACTGGGGCCAAGCTTCCTGCCATCCAGGACCTCTATACCAGGCGGTTTCAGAGGAAGGCCCTAAAAATTGTCAAAGACTCCAGCCACCCTAGTCAGACTGTTCTCTCTGCTACCGCACGGCAAGCGGTACCGGAGCGCCAAGTCTGGGTCCAACGGGCTTCTTAACAGCTTCTACCCCCAATCCATAAGACTCCTGAACAGCTAATCAAAGGGCTACCCAGACCACTCTTTTACGCTGCTGCTAGTCTTTGTTTATTATCTATGCATAGTCACTTTAACTCTATCTACATGTGCACATTACCTCAATTAGCTTGACTAACCGGTGCCCCGCACATTGACCCTGTACCGGTACTCCCTGTACAGTATCTAGCCTCGCTATTGTTACTTTTATTTTCTACTTTTCACCAATATTTCTTTTTACTTAACAGTTCTTTTTATTAAAACTGCATTGTTGGACACTTGAAAATGGCTGTCTAGTAATCAACAACCAACTTGACAGAGCTTGAAGAGTTTTAAAAAGAATAATGGGCAAAAATTGTACCATCCAGGTGTGCAAAGCTCTTATAGATTTACCCCCAAAGGACTCACAGCTGTAATCGCTGCAAAAGATGATTCTAACATGTAGTGACTCAGGGGGTTGAATACTTATCTAATGAAGATATATTGTATTATATTATTTTCCTTTAGTCTTTAAGAAAAAGTTTACATTTTCTTCCATTTTGACATTGGAGTAGATGGTAAAATTGTGGAATGTAGAAAAAGTCAAGGTGTGTGAATAATTTCATTTAAACGTAACATGTAACGTTTTGGTTCCATGTTTCATGAGCTGACATTTTCCATATGCACAAAATGCATATTTTTCAAAAATGTTCTGCACAAATTTGTTTACATCCCTGTTAGTGAGCATTTCTCCTTTGACAAGATAATCCATCCACCTGACAGGTGTGGCATATCAAGAAGCTGATTAAATAGTATGATCATTACACAGGTGCCCCTTGTGCTGGGGACAATAAAAAGGACATGAGCAGTTTTGTCACACAACGCAATGCCACAGATGTCTCAAGTTTTGAAGGAGTGTGCAATTGGCATGCTGACTGCAGGAATGTTGCTGTTGTTAATTTCTCTACCATATGCTGCCTCCAACATCGTTTTTGAGAATTTGGCAGGACAACCAAACGTGTAACCATGCCAGCCCAGGACCTCCATATCCGGCTTCTTCACCTGCAGGATCGGGGGTGGGTGGGGTGGTGGTTCTGAGGAGTATTTCTGTCTGTAAAAAAACACTTTTCTGTGGAAAACCTCATTCGGCTTCCAATTGGGTGGGCTTAAAGCCCCCAAGGCCCACCCATGCTGCACCCCTTCCCAGTCATGTGAAAACCATAAATTAGGGCCTAATGAATTTATTTCAATTGACTGATTTCCTTATATGAACTTGAACTCAGTAAAATGTTTGAAATAGTTGCATGTTGTGTTTATATTTTTGTTCAGGATACATGGGCCTGTGAAAACCCTAGAAAGCACTCTCTCTCCCTCTGCTGGTGAACATAAATATTGACATCCTCCCTTTGTAGACTTGCAAAGGGTCTGTGTTAGTTAACCTGTTTCTATAGTAGTGGACTTTGCTCTGAATTTAAGAGCAATAGAGGTGAAAGCAGTTGAAAGGAATGCAACAATGAATTAAATGTCAACTGTCTCCAACCCGAGTTATGTGTGTTGTGCTTCCTGTCAGATAGCGGAGGTGTTGTACCCCCTGGCTGACTATGTAACAGTGGAGCTGAACAGGATCCAGTGTCTGGAGGCCAGGGAGGTCATCGTCAGGACATTGTCAGCACAGGGAGAGTCCCAGGACTCCCAAGTCGCCCCCATTCCAAACAACCTACTGGTGCCTCTTCCTCACAATGCCCCCCTGTCCCCTCCGCACCTACACGCAGGGCCCCCTCCACCTCACCCCCATGCCCCCCCACCCCACCTCCAGTCACCTCACCTCCCCCACCCCCAACTACCCATGCCTCACCCCCAGCCTCTCTCACCCCTGCCTCACAGACAACCCCTCCCTAACCACCCTCCTCACCCTCAACCCCAGACACACCTCCAACCCCTGCAACCTCATCCTGTCTCCCAGCCCCAGACTCACCAACAGACTCACCCCCCTCACCCTGGTGGTCCTCCACAGCCACTGCACCTCCAGCCTCACCCACCTCACCCAATGCCCCAGCACCGCCTACCCCTGCTGCCTCATCCCCCCCCTCAGCTCCACCAGAGACCAGTTAGTGCCAGAGACCTGAAACCGAAAGAGCAGGTGGCTCACCATGGGGGAATCCCCAGCCAGCCCTGGGACCCTACCTGCTCCCCCTCCGGCCAGCCTCCTCCTACCCCCATGCATGGACACACCCTGGAGGCGCCCCCCTCTGTTAACCTGCGCTCGCCCTCCCCCCAGAGGATCCTGCCCCAGCCCAGGGGCACCCCCATCCCAGACCAAATGGCCAAAGCCATCGCCCGCAAGGCAGCACAGAGGGTGGCTGCAGAGAGTGGCAGAGTGAGTCATTCATATATAAAGTCAATCAATGATACCCTGGTTAGAGCTATAGTCTGATCATTTTTCTGTTGAATTAAATTACACATATCTTCCTATTGGTTGGGTTAGATGGAGAGGAGAGTCATCTACAATGAGCAGTGTCAGGCCTTCCACCAACAGAACTCAGACGAGGAGGAGGAGGATGAGGAAGGGTATGGTCGAAGCCGCAGGAGACAGGGGGCCTCAGTGGATGAGTTTCTCAGAGGGTCCGAGCTGGGCAGGCCGGTAAGACACATAATAAAAAGGATCGAACATACTCGCATCTCCGTAGTTTTGTGCAGATGCTGTATATCTTGGTATGATTTCACACCTTTTGTGTGTGCGTGTGTATATGTGTTTGCGTGTGTGTTTGCGTATGTGTGTGTGTGTGTGTGTGTGTGTCAGGCCCACTACAGCCACAGTGAGGAGTACCACAGTGACAGCAGCCGGGGCTCTGACCTTTCTGACATCATGGAGGAGGATGAAGAGGAGCTCTACTCTGAGATGCAGCTGGAGGAGGGACGACGACGCAACTCCCACAATGCACTCAAGGTAGGAATAACAAAGCTCCTCAACGCTCAACATTGAAATGTTACATTTTAAGTCTGGTTCTGATTACCACTCGGACAATGGAAACAAGCAAACCCCTTTATTACTGTTGGATAATATGGCACGTGTCGAGCCATGTGTCTAGAGTAGGACACTTTACTCTATCTTGTTTGATTGATTGACCTTCACATTCTCCTTTATTTGGAGCAATGACATGCACGGAAGTCATTTTTGCTAGTTGTGGGAACATTAAACACTGTTTTTTTGGGATCTTTTTAAGATTGGGAACACCCTCTCTGGGGGTCGGCTGGATCGGGAGACGGGGAGAAGAATGCCCCGAGACGGTCCACAGCCCCAGAGACGCCCTCTCATGGTGCCCTCCATTGGTCAGTAGGGTTACATGAGCACAGAGAGGACTCTGGGTATTGTAGTCTTTTTGTGCTTTGATGTTCTCCGTGCCCTAATAGATATTCTGCTTCCTGTTTTAATCCTCCATGAGCTCCTCGGTTTCTACAGATCACCCCTGTGTCTTTGAACCATGTTCATGCCTTCCCAGTACTGACAGCTTACTTATAGAGATCAATCAACACAGTATTATCAGCTACTAGAAAGTTCCCTGGATTCTAGGGTGACAGTGTACACAGACACATTTATCAAATTTCAATGAATATTCCAATTATAAAAAACTGCTTTTGATTTCTCTGTTTCTGGCCAGCGATATGTTAGGATTATCAAGGTTATAACAGGAAGAGACCTTAGAACGAACCAACCAATGAGTGACCTCCGCGCTTTAACCACCACCATCTGATTGGTGTTTCCTGTAGAGATAACCACAGAGAGTAACAGTGATGGGAACCTCTCATCCGTCACGGAGGATGTTTACTATGGCAGTGTAGCACGGCACAGGACATGGTCGTCCCGCCGACACCCCACGGGCTCCAAGCCTTCCTATAATGGTACGTGCAGTGGTTTCTCCCTCGCTCCTCCGCCAAAGCAGTGCCAAAAGCCACCAGTGCTAGTGGAGAGAACAGTCGTGACATCAACGAGTGGCTTAACATGCCTCAGAACGCCTAGCATGATCCACTGCACTGCACCAAAATGGCGGCTTACTGAGCTACACTGGGCCCATGTTGGCCACCCAATGTTGCGGATTGGAATGACTGCTGCTCAGAGAATGCTTCTCCCCTCCCTCCCTTGCACTGAACTCCATCAGATGCCTGCTAAACCCCTCTCCCTCTCAATCTAACCACCCCCACCACACCTTTACTGGGGTTACTATGCATGACTGGGTGGGAGGAGTCATAGTTGCTGAAGACACAGTTATATAGCAACACAGTTATACAGCAATGCTGTCCTTTCTGACATCATTGACTGTTACAGAAAGTTATAGTGAAAATACATTTTTACAGCTTACATAGAGACAAACTCATTTGTTTGTTTGGGATTTCATATGTGTACTTTGCTCATGGCCTGGTCTTATTTGATCGTTTCTAAGAAAGGGGTCAACTGAAGGACCGACAGCGACGTGTCTTTGGACAAACTGTAGGCCCAGCGTACTTTAGAGGAGCCTAACACAATAGTCAGATCACTACCTCAGGGTTCAATAGTATGCATGCTTAACTCAGTCTTGTGGTCGATGTGTCTGTGTGCGTGTTGCTGTGTGTCATAGTGTTTTTGTCTATGGTGTCTACCATGTTCTTGTAACCCATCACATCAGGCATGCTATCCAACCTCCATCCATGTGTAACTGTAAAGTATGTAACGCCTGATAACGTCATAAGCTCACATGTGGTGTCAGATGGATGTATATAACATGATATACTTTGTGCTGATAATGGGACCAATTGATGGATTGACCACAGAATTCTGCTAGCATGCTACAAAATTAAGTGTTGGTTTAACGAAGCAAGCTCAATCCATTATGTAGTACTGCATGGTCACCTAAATGGTTTGGCTCTCTCACTTGTCAAACACTTGTAAACAACACACCTGTCTGTATATGCCATGCACAATAGCATGCGTAACTTGCCTCACTACTACTCACTAGTGTTACTGAGTTGCCAAACTCATGCTATATGAATCTGTGATTAATGTCATTTAATTTCAGAGTAACATAAAGCCATAGACTGTGACCCCATGAGATCCAGGTGGATGTGTTCTTCTCTCTCTCCCGTGTTTTAGAGGGATACAGGGACCGGGAACGCCGCTCCCCTCCTAACTACGATGAGTCGGAACCAGAGGAATCTTTCCGGATCTTTGTGGCTCTGTTTGACTACGACCCCCTGTCCATGTCTCCCAACCCGGACGCAGCAGATGAGGAACTGCCCTTCAAAGAGGGCCAGATCATTAGGGTGGGTGTCACACACAGGGCTAGGCCATACGTTTTGAGATATTGTGCTCGTGTTTGAAAACATTGAGGTACAACATAAAACAGCATTGAAAAGATTATTTTAATTCCCTCTCTTTGTCTCTTTTGTTGCGCTTTCTCTCACTCTTTTCTTCTCTCTCTCTCTCTCTCTCTGTCTGTTCCAGGTATATGGTGATAAGGACACAGATGGTTTCTACCGAGGGGAGATCAGGGGAGGCAGGATGGGGCTCTTGCCCTGCAACATGGTGTCAGAGATCAGGGCTGAGGACGAGGAGACCATGGACCAGCTCATCAAGCAGGGCTTCCTCCCGCTCAACACACCAGTGGATAAAGTAGGAATAGGTAACCACAGAACTAGAATGAGTAGAACAGACATCCTCAGCAGCCATTTTGACTGTACCCATGTATTCTTTTTCAAGGGGTGTGTTTGTAAATTGCCTCCAGTGTGTCAGAGTGTGCTCTGGGTTGTTTGTAAATTCAGAGCATTTCACTCTCGGAGTAGATAGGAATTTACGAACTCACCCTAGGTAACACACTGGGCAGGGCACAAGTATCTCTCTGTGACTCTACACACATCTGTCACTATATCACCTCCTGGAGTGTCCTCTTGTTTCCTCTCACAGGGCAGGACAGACGAGGCTTCCGCCAGCACCAGGCCACCAGGAGGATGGTGGCCCTCTACGACTATGACCCCAGAGAGAGCTCCCCCAATGTGGACGTGGAGGTATTGCCACACAAACACACAAAACATACAGACAAACATACTGACACTGCACATGTAACCAGATAGACAGACATTGTAAGGGTGTTAATGATGTTTCTGTTTCTTGATAGGCTGAGCTGACCTTCTGTGCTGGTGACATCATCTCTGTATTTGGAGAGATTGATGAAGACGGGTTCTACTATGTGAGTTTGCCTCTTTTCTTGGTTCCATGATGTGACTAACTTGTTTTATTACACAGGGCCATTCACAAGTTGTTAAAGTCAGGGATGTTTCAGTTACTCATTTTTTTAAAGAAATGCCATTGAATGAACCTGGTTCATACACATATTATGTCCTTTTGCCCAGGAGAGGGCTCTTTCCCTGACCACCAGAGTTCAGTGGGTCTAGCCATGGTTCTCATCCCCACTGCCCCCTCCTCTCCTCTCTCTGCAGGGTGAAATCAATGGCCACCGCGGCCTCGTTCCCTCTAATTTTCTAGAAGAAGTGCCTGACGACGTGGAGGTGTACCTGACGGACACTCCGTCTCGCTATGCCCAGGACGAGCCCGCCAACCGGGCCGAGGCCAAAAGGGTACATCGCCGCTCTCAGCGCTAGGCCCTCTGTCCATCCATCCTCCGTCTCTCTTGATTTTTCGTCTGGCTTTCTCCACTTGCCGTCTGTGTTCTGTGTGTGTGTGTTGTCCGTGTTTGACAGTGACAGTGGTGAATATACAAACCTTATCCCCCACCTGGTGAAAGGGACAAACACAGTCATACCTTCTGATTGTTAGAAAGGAAGAAGCGAAGGCCAAAGTGGACAGAGAAATAGAACACTTGACCTATGTCAGTACGGGGCAGGTGATATTCACATAGCAGTGACAAAGGACAGTGGATATTTGAAAAAGGTTTAAGTCATTAATTGGGTACCCTCTTTGCACTGAAACACAAAACCAAACGCTGGATATTGTGTCTATTAAAAGTGCTTTATGAACACATCTGAAGAGTTCCTGATTTCTATCAGTTGTTCTCCAATGGAAGTAAAGGATTTGAGTAAACTGTAGGGGTTGATAATATAGCAAAGCATGCCTTTTCAAAAATAAACTTGATACCTTTTATATAATAGTAGACTTTATTGGCCCGACTGCTGTATTTCCTGGGAGAGGCTTTGTTTCTTTTTGTATACTGCACACACTTAAAAATATATATATTTTTCAGGTCTTGATGAAATTGGATAGATATGCCATGTTTGATCTAAACCAGATGAAATAACAGCCACATTGAGACATCCATACTGTAATGGTACAACGGAACAATAAAATCAGAAATTGGATATGAATCATTTTCATTCGCGACCTGTGTTCGTGTGTATTGTAGTATTTTTTATTTATTTTTCCCTCATAGTTGTCGTGTGGGTTGTACTGAAATGATGATGTCACCACATCTGATTTCCTTTTTTCCCTCACCTGCTTGGCAAATACACACAGAAGAAGATTGTTCATTTCACGTCATAAAATCTGCCTCGTACAGTAAGTGAGCAACTAGAGATACCAGCCTGACAGATCTAATGCTGGGCATTGTGATTATTACACCTGTGTTAAATGGTTTATTTGTAGCCAGTAAACATTCTGCTTACACATTCACAGGTGTATAGCAACATGGTCATTCATCATGCTTGCACATTAAAGTATCACATACCAGTTGGTGTAATGAGGAAAGTGTTTCCTCTTTTCAGTGTAACCAGAATGTTTATTTGCAGCATAAATTAGACATTGTTGTTTTTTGTAACACTTTTTTTGCAGTGATTTAATGCCTGCAAAGTAGTGGACTACTACCACTCTCTGAGATAGTGCTCAATTTTGCAAGCTCAAAAGTTCCCTATATCTGTAGTCATTGATAAACCATTTACTAATGGGAACTGCAAATCCCCATTTGTTTCAAAGTTATGATTCCTCTTTAACTTTGAGATACCTTTTTAAAGGTCCTAGGTGAACTGTGTGGTAGCATGTTTGGTTGCCAGCCCAGTGCATTAGACAAGAGGGATGGTATCTACAGTTGTGTCCCTGAGTGTTGTAAATTACTCTGTGTGTCCCTCATGATCGGTGACCTATCAGAAGCTGTGGTATTGTGATGTTGTGCTCTGTTTTCACTAGTTACCACAGCCACAAAGTCAAAATGGGCTGTAACGTAAAAATTCTGGAAAACAAAAATGTGCTTTTTGGTATTAGAGTTAGGCATAAGGTTAGCAGTGTGGTTAAGGTTAGGTTTAAATTCAGATTTCAAGAAGACACATTGTAGAAATAAGTGGGGTTTAAGGCTTTGTGGATGTGGTAACTAGTAACGACCTGTTTGATGGCTTCCTACTCAGTGTTTGTTTGTATAAAACCTCACCAGCCCCACCAACGTCTTCAGTCCCCCATCAACAGAGGGACAGGAGTCTAAAAGGAATAGTTTAAATAACAGTCCAAAAGCAACTTAAACCAGAGGTGTAAGTACAGTACAGTACAGTACAGTACAATCACACAGTTTTGACACGCTGAATAATTTCACTCCATAGGTGAAAAACGTTATTGAGCTGGTTTCCTGGACATATTCAGCCTAGTCCTGAACTTAAAACGTATTTCAATGGAGAAGTGTAATTGAGCATGCCTTTCAGACCAGGACTAGGCTAAATCTGTGTCTGGGAAATCAGCCCATATATATTTGAAACGGGCAATTCCACGATAATGGAATTACGCTGAGATTCAGATTTTTTTCACTTTAAAATGTATACCAAACAAAAACCATTGATTTCAAAGTTTAATAAACAATATAATGATATGCACAAGGACCACTTAACAACTTCCACATAAAATGTTACAAAAACACATTTAAAGAAAGAACTGTGCAGATACAAAGTTTGGTAACAGAGTAAAACTGAGGGATTCTGTTTTAGTTTTTTTATTCTAAATTGTTCAAAGTAATCATTGTGCATAGAGATGCATGGTTTGTTAAACTTTGAAGTCAATGGTTTGCGTTTTGGCATACATTTTAAAGTGACAAAATTGGAGTCTTAGCATAATTACGTGTCGTGGAATTGCCCAAACATTAATGTTACGTATGTATTTGACACACATTTTAGTGGAAAACCGACAGTAAGTATAATGATCTGTAATGGCATTGTTGTATATTTTTCCTATGACTTTATACAGAGTTATGTATGCATACTTGTGTATGTTGATAGCTATTGTTGAGAAGTCTCAAGGTCAACACACATAGCATATCAAATTCAATTATCGTTGGAATTGTAATTAGACTTGGCATATCAACCCTTCATTCTATTTCTATGGCTGGGAAACTTACAGTAATGATCTACTTGAGCACTGAACCCAAAGTCTTTTAATGTCCCATTGGACTTATAGTGTGACAGTGGGGTGATAGTGTTATTGAAGGACACAGTGCTGACTGTGTGTCCTAGTCCTACCTCAGACAGAGAAAGGGTAAGCCACAAAGGACAACTACTTGCTTTGTAATGCCCTGCCCCTACATCCACCATGGCATCTCTCTTCAGGTAGCCATGGATACCACAGAGAGTACGGCCCCGCCTGTCCGAGCAGCGTCCCCCACAGTGCGTCCCCTGTGTCCTCCAGGCACCATGCGGCCCATCAGCCCCGCCAGGGGCCCCAGGGACCCCCGGGACAACATAAAGAAAAAGGGACTGCTTTCCAAGGGGAAGAAACTGCTCAAGAGACTCTCTCCGGTAAAATAAACTGTCCCCAGCTGACCCCAGAAAAGATGCTGGGCCCAGTATTGTAAATTGCATACAGTACACACAATCAAATCAGCCGAATCTACAGCACACAACTACAATGGCTACGTGTTCGTATGTATTACAGGACAATATATGTGAGCCTAATCTAATATAGTCAGTGATACAACATTCATGTTCTAGTGATGAATACACATATTTACGTACATATACTCAGTGCCAAATTCAATGAGAACTTATACATACTGTATAACTGTGATATATTTGAGGTGGAGGAAAAAAATAGGAGTATAAACTAGGACTTTCATTACATTTTACCACTGTTTTCTTTAATCAAATGGTTATTAAGGGACTTTGGAAATCAGGACAATGCTGATAATGCATTTGTGTGCATTTGTTGTAGGGTAACAACAGAGTAGCCTATTCTTTTTTGTTACAACTAGAGCTGGTTTCCATGGCAATTGTGCCAATATAAGGTCTCTAAGATACATGGCGTGGCAAAAACAAGTTGTTGTGATAGTCAGATGTCAATACTAGGAGACAGACCATACTCCTGGAACACTAGAGCAACAACTCAACGACACTGTTATTGATGGCATTCTGTCAGTAATGCTGGCTGCTAACACAGAGGCTTTATTCAGTGCAATATATCACGGACAGGAGGGTGACAAATGGTTGAATCACTCACAGAACCTAGAAGTCTGCAGGGTGGTTGGCCACAGAGCATTACAGCAAGGAGAGGAAGCTACATTGGGTAAGACGTTTGAACCATCTCAGTGGCCTTTATGACAACAATATGAGCATGACATTCCTCGTTTTCTATGGTTGAACAAGGTTGTTTTTAAACTAACACTAGTCTGCCAAGAACCCCTGCTGCATCTCTGCAGCTTTGTTTGATCAACAAAAAAAAGACGGTTATAAATAACCTTCTGTGTTTGCCTTCCAATTGCACAAAGGGGTATGTTTTGTCTGATGAATGGAAAAGCACTGTTGTGTGTGTGGGTGTAGGTGTAGGCTGTGTGTGTGCTCAGTGTGCATTCATGTCTGTGCGTTCTTTTTTTTTCCCCAAAAAAAAAGAGGACACGTGGTTAGGAGTCATGTGATCTTAGTGGTGTGCCGCTAACTACATTGCCGGTGTAATGTTCAGTAATGTTCAGTTCTGAGGGTTGTGTTACCCACTCAGCCAAGATGTCTAGGTGTGTGCCCTCAAGATTCTGCACCGTTTACTTGTTTACACTCTTATAGACCTATTGGCAAGAGAAAGGGAGGGATGACCTACATACTGTACCTACAACCTCTAAACCAGTACATGTGGCTTATGGGCTAAATGAGGGCTAAATAAAGGATGCATCCAGCTGATTGTCATTTACTGGGGAGGCTGTTATAGCCGCTAGACAAACATTGTCCTGTATTTTTGACAGCTTTTAAAGCCCTATGTTAACCCATTTTCATAACCCATGATCCCATTCTGTAAGAGTTTAGCATCACTACAGTTGCTGTACAGCTAGCATTTGATGTGCATAATCATCAGGGACAATATGTCAATCCATGAGTCACAATGAAATATGTTGAAATGCGATTGATAGGGAAAACTAGTCGGAGAGAGACCTATCAGACATGCGCATCAGCTAAGATATTTAAGGCAAGTGTAATATCCCGCTGTATAATGATTACAGGGATCTTCTATGTTTATTAAAAAATAGAAAATCTAACGATGGATTGCCAAAAAGGAATGTATGAAGTGTTGAGCAGGCAAAAATAGTTTAGATTTTATTATGCGTCCAAAGTTATGCATTATGTTATGCATCCATTTGTTAAAAGGTGTTCAAGTCATAATACCAAATCATTCATTTGTGAATGCGTGTATGTCTATGTTGTTGCATTTTTGTACTTTTTCCATTTGTCGATCATTTCTAAATGTTTATACTTGATTTTCAGACTGCCTTTTGAGTGCTTTAAGATGTATTCTTACTGTAAACAGTGAAAGCATTCTCCATGGTGTCCTCAAGATAAGATGTTTAAGTCTGTGGTTATGTGCTTGCTCTGTGAATCAAAGAGAAAAAGAAATATATAATTTATGGTGATCAAATATTGTGTGCATGTGCAAAAACATTTTTTTTTTTTAATCAAAAATAAATTTGATATTTTGTAGAACAACTGTGTTTGGATTACTTTCATCTATGTGTGATTCTTTTCTTTTTCTCAGTGTCCTATTCATGTAATTATTCACGCATGTCGCATGAATTAAAACTAATAACATCATTAAAAGTGGATTTTGAAGCACAGTCTACCAGAGATTAAAGGGGAAACCTACTATTACACTTTTCATCCTATGGATGGCAGCAGTGATCTGGACCCGATGGCCATTTAAATGTGATAAGAACAATAACAAACTCACATGGAGGAGTGGGAGGGAGCTTCGGTGGCACTTAGAGGAGGTGGAGGGAGCTTCGGTGGCACTTAGAGGAGGTGGAGGGAGCTTCGGTGGCACTTAGAGGAGGTGGAGGGAGCTTCGGTGGCACTTAGAGGAGGTGGAGGGAGCTTCGGTGGCACTTAGAGGAGGTGGAGGGAGCTTCGGTGGCACTTAGAGGAGGTGGAGGGAGCTTCGGTGGCACTTAGAGGAGGTGGAGGGAGCTTCGTGGCACTTAGAGGAGGTGGACGGAGCTTCGGTGGCACTTAGAGGAGGTGGAGGGAGCTTCGGTGGCACTTAGAGGAGGTGGAGGGAGCGGGCCTCGGCGGAAATGGAGTCAAGAACAAGATGGTTGTCAGGAGTAGTGCAGTATTATCATAAGGAGACATGTACTTGGAAAACGGAGGAGGAATGGAGGGAGGAGGTATAAGAGATGGTGAGCTTGAGTCTGATAAAAATTGTGGGAAAAAGGGAGATGGTTTGTTAAAGAAGAATGGTAGAAAGTGTAAGCAGAGGGAGCTGAAGACAGGAGGAGAAATGGAAGCGAGTGAGGGTGAAGTATCGGAGGTGGTAGGTGTGGTGAAGTTATCGGAGACCGAGGTATGCATCCAAAAGTGGACTCTTGCCTTGTGGATGATCCATTTGTAGTTTCACGGTGGGTGAAAAAGAGTTGGGTAAATGTGGAATCGGTGAGGGTAACCAGAAGTGGTCTAGTGATAATTGTTTGTGTTTCTGTTGGTCAGAGGGAGAATGTGCTCAGAGTAAAACAAATGGGGGGGGGCAAGAAAAGTGACTTGTTTCACTCTCAAGAAAAGGGCACCAATGAAAGGAGTGATAACTGTCGTAGCAGTAAATATAAAACTTTACCAGCTGAGGGGAAAGATTCCCGGTGTATGTGACGCTTGTCGTTTGATGTGACGCAGACAGGGTGGCGAGAGTGGGGAAACAGAAGAGTCATTGTCTGTTCATTTGAGTTTTGAAGTTGAGGCTTTGCCCGACAAAGTGCAGTTAGTATTTATAAGTTATCCTGTACAAGCGTATGTGCCGAATACATTTTATAGGTGTCAAGCTTATGGGCATGTGGTAGCGGTGTGTAGGAGGGAGGGCCCAAGGTGTTAGAAGTGTGCAGAAATGCATGATACAAAGGAATGTGTAGTATTAGGGAAAGTAGTGGAATGTGTTAATTGTAGGGGTGCCCATGGTGCTGGGGATCAGAAATGTCCCGTGCGAGAGAGGCAAGTTGAGGTTTCCAGGGTTAGAGTAGAGCAGAAGTTGTCATGCTGAGGCAGTGAAGAAAGTAGAGGAAGATGGGTCAAGGTGGAGGAGTGATGAGAGTAATAGAGATATACCAGAACAGATGGATAGACCAAAAAGTTATATAGGTTTCAGTAAGATTGAATTTTTAGCATGTATAGCAATGGTTATCAACTATACTGCAGGGATGGAACAGAAGTTGCAGAAAATTGAGGTTGTGGTGGCAGCTACAGAGAGGTATTTGGGTGTGTGAGACTTGAGATCAGAAGAGTTACAGGGTGTGTTAAGTGGTGATGTCCCATCCTTTCGGGATGATGGCATGAGGTAGGAATAAATACCTTTAGTTAGTGGAGTAGGGTGTTCATTTTATTTTGTATAATTGTGAAATGAGTGAGTGTAGTGTTAGATGGTAGGGTATTTATTTAGTACATTTGAATTTTTCAAGCCAAGTATAAGGTTAATTGTACTTCAATCAGGCACTCCAGGCAGTGAAACATGTAAGATGCCAGTACTCAGCTCCTGTGAGATTCTGCCCAAGTCAAGCACTGTCACAAAATAATAAGAGGAAAAACAAGGCAGTGAAGGCCACTGTACCTTGACCTGCAGCGTACCGCCGAGGTCTACGGGACATGCTTTCAAGCCAGCAATCACAGAGTGGTAAAAGTGGGTTGTTATGGTACACTCTTGACACAGATATAAGAGGTGGCATAATGTTACTGGTTCCATGCCCTGCAATCTGATTGCTCAATTGGGTTTGCTCTAGATGGGAAAGATTGAGCTTTCTAATTCATTTTGTAATCATGTCTAGTTGGTGTTTTATTAGGGTGCCACCGAAGATCCTTCTGAAGATCCTGTCGTACATGGATGCCTCTCTTCCTCGTAGGCTACGTCAACAAGCGCTTCTATGAGATGGTTCACAATAAGTAAGGAGTGAAGTACTGGTCACATTGTAGGCTATTCTTCCTCCCTACAGTCTTGCATGATCATTTTTGACCCACAGTATTTTGTTGCAGTGGAACGTGGCACGATATGTACTCCGCGGAGTATGTACAGAGTAAGAAGTGGAGGCTCAAGCGTATGGACAAGGGTCATTGAAATTCAATTTTGTAACACTCCTTTTTGCTTATCCCACCAGGGATGCTTGCTATGAGCACTATATGCTTGTAAGCACAGTACTTTTTGTAATATCAATGGTGTTTTCCCCCACCAGGTGCTGGACAAGCTGAGTGTGGTGGTGGTGGAGGAGAGGGCTACTGGAGAAGGCTATATTTCAGGACCATGGCTGACTTTAACGACACCAAGTGGTGGAAGCAGTTGAGAGACATTCACTCCTTCACAGGCCTGCCCAGTCAGACTGAGAGTGTCCTCAGGTTAGACGAACTGCAGGCAGTGCTCAAGTTGTACTGCCTCTGTTGTTAAGTACAAAACACACAGTATATAAAACATATGCTACTGTAGTATTGTCACAACCTACTCATTGAAACTCATTGGACCAGATTCAATTCAATTTAAAGTATTTTGCTCTCCTCTGCCTCAGGAGCCAGCGTGTGACCTGGGAGATCAGTGTCTGACAAGAGGGGGTTAGAGGGGACTTTTGAGCAGAGCTTGGCTGGATTATGTCCTTTCAATTTCAGGTTTCATTTCAGCAGAAAAGGATGATGGAATGCATGATAGATTAAATAATTAAATCATTCAGTCATTAATTCTCTCATTCCCTCCCCCTACTCCATGCAAGAGGACAAGCCTCCTTTTGATGACGTGGACCCTAACTTCGGCCTCCATGATTACACGCTCCGCATTATACTGCACAACACTCTAACCCAGATAATGGCCCGGCCACTTCTCTCAACTCTACTGCCGCAAAAGTAAACAAACCACTACCAAGAGAGTTTCTATTCTAGACCTACTTTATATACCTTGGGTACCAGAATGCAGCTGTACCATACCACAGTCTGTAGTTGACTTTGGTTGGGGTTGTCCAGCTCAGGTCCATGATAGTGTCATCCAGCTGAACGTCATCAATAGCGGAAGCCTGTCCCAGCACACGCCTCTCTCTGGCAGAATCAGTATGCCCTGGAAGTGTAAGGCTCTGGAGGGCACCGTGGAGGTACACTGACTCCCACTGGTTGAGGTTACACTATATAGTAATATATGGTATTTAGCAGATGATTTATCGAAAGCGGCTTATTCATGCGTGCGTACCAATAGGCCTAGATGATGGGGATATTGTAATAACAGAACAGCAGACATAGACAGTCTCTTGTGCTCTCTCTATATGTCTTTCACTCTATTTCTTTCTCTCTATATGTCTTTCTCTGCCTCTCTCTGTCTTTCTCTCTATATGTCTTTCTCTCCTATATGTCTTTCTCTCTATATGTCTTTCTCTCTATATGTCTTTCTCTCTATAGGTCTTTTTCTGTCTTTCTCTCTAAGCCTTTCTCTCTATAGGTCTTTCTCTGTCTCTCTCTATGTCTTTCTCTCTATAGGTCTTTCTCGGTCTTTCTCTCTCTTTCTCTCAAACTGTCTTTTTCTGTCTTTCTCTCTAAGTCTTTCTCTCTATAGGTCTTTCTCGGTCTTTCTCCCTATATGTCTTTCTCTGTCTCTCTCTATGTCTTTCTCTCTATATGTCTTTCTCTGTCTCTCTCTATGTCTTTCTCTCTATATGTCTTTCTCTCTATAGGTCTTTCTCTCTATAGGTCTTTCTCGGTCTTTCTCTCAAACTGTCTTTATATGTCTTTCTCTCTATATGTGTCTCTCTCTCTTTCTCTATATATGTCTCTCTCTATATATGTCTCTCTCACTCGCTGTGTCTTTCGCTCTATACGTCTCTCTCTATATACAGTGGGGAGAACAAGTATTTGATACACTGCCGATTTTGCAGGTTTTCCTACTTACAAAGCATGTAGAGGTCTGTCATGAAGGTAAACTTCAACTGTGAGAGACGGAATCTAAAACAAAAATCCAGAAAATCACATTGTATGATTTTTAACTAATTAATTTGCATTTTATTGTATGACATAATTATTTGATCACCTACCAACCAGTAAGAACTCCGGCTCTCACAGACCTGTTAGTTTTTCTTTAAGAAGCTCTCCTGTTCTCCACTCATTACCTGTATTAACTGTACCTGTTTGAACTCGTTACCTGTATAAAAGACACCTGTCCACACACTCAATCAAACAGACTCCAACCTCTCCACAATGGCCAAGACCGGAGAGCTGTGTAAGGACATCAGGGATAAAATTGTAGGCCTGCACAAGGCTGGGATGGGCTACAGGACAATAGGCAAGCAGCTTGGTGAGATGGCAACAACTGTTGGCGCAATTATTAGAAAATGGAAGAAGTTCAAGATGACGGTCAAATCACCCTCGGTCTGGGGCTCCATGCAAGATCTCACCTCGTGGGGCATCAATGATTATGAGGAAGGTGAGGGATCAGCCCAGAACTACACGGCAGGACCTGGTCAATGACAAGAAGAGAACTGGGACCACAGTCTCAAAGAAAACCATTAGTAACACACTATGCCGTCATGGATTAAAATCCTACAGCGCACGCAAGGTCCCTGTTCAAGCCAGCGCACGTCCTGTCTGAAGTTTGCCAATGACCATCTGGATGATCAAGAGGAGGAATGGGAGAAGGTCATGTGGTCTGATAAGACAAAAATAGAGCTTTTTGGTCTAAACTCCACTCGCCGTGTTTGGAGGAAGAAGAAGGATGAGTACAACCCCAAGAACACCATCCCAACCGTAAAGCATGGAGGTGGAAACATCATTCTTTGGGGGTGCTTTCCTGCAAAGGGGACAGGAGGACTGCACCATATTGAGGGGAGGATGGATGGGGCCATGTATCGCGAGATCTTGCCAACAACCTCCTTTCCTCAATAAGAGCATTGAAGATGGGTCGTGGCTGGGTCTTCCCGCATGACAACGACCCAAAACACACAGCCAGGGCAACGGGAGTGGCTCTGTATGAAGCATCTCAAGGTCCTGGAGTGGCCTAGCCAGTCTCCAGACCTGAACCCAATAGAACATCTTTGGAGGGAGCAGAAAGTCCGTATTGCCCAGCGACAGCCCCGAAACCTGAAGGATCTGGAGAAGGTCTGTATGGAGGAGTGGGCCAAAATCCCTGCTGCAGTGTGTGCAAACCTGGTCAAGAACTACAGGAAACGTATGATCTCTGTAATTGCAAACAAAGGTTTCTATACCAAATATTAAGTTCTGCTTTTCTGATGTATCAAATACTTATGTCATGCAATAAAATGCAAATTAATTACTTAAAAAAATATAATGTGATTTTCTGGATTTTTGTTTTAGATTCGGTCTCTCACAGTTGAAGTGTACCTATGATAAAAATTACAGACCTCTACATGCTTTGTAAGTGGGAAAACCTGCAAAATCGGCAGTGTATCAAATACTTGTTCTCCCCACTGTATGTATCTTTCTATCTCCCTCCTCTCTGTAGAACTGCTGCATGATGAGCCTGACCCTGATGGATGAGTACCAGAATCCCTTCTGGTGTGTCAGCACGCCCGTTTCAATGATGCTAAACAACAAGGAGCCCTTCTCCGACAACTACGAGGGCCAGCACTTCCTGATCAAGTACCAGGATATGACCCGGAGGGCAAGGTAAACCAACCCCATATGACCCAGAGGGCAAGGTAAACCAACCTCACATGACCCAGAGGGCAAGGTAAACCAACCTCACATGACCCAGAGGGCAAGGTAAACCAACCTCACATGACCCAGAGGGCAAGGTAAACCAACCTCACATGATCCAGAGGGCAAGGTAAACCAACCTCACATGACCCAGAGGGCAAGGTAAACCAACCTCACATGACCCAGAGGGCAAGGTAAACCAACCTCACATGACCCAGAGGGCAAGGTAAACCAACCTCATATGACCCAGAGGGCAAGGTAAACTAACCCCATATGACCCAAAGGGCAAGGTAAACCAACCTCATATTACCCAGAGGGCAAGGTAAACCAACCCCATATGACCCAGAGGGCAAGGCAAACCAACCCCATTTGACCCAGAGGGCAAGGTAAACCAACCCCTTATGACCCAGAGTGCAAGGTAAACCAACCTCATATGACCCAGAGGGCAAGGTAAACCAACCCCATATGACCCAGAGTGCAAGGTAAACCAACCTCATATGACCCAGAGGGCAAGGTAAACCAACCCCATATGACCCAGAGGGCAAGGCAAACCAACCTCATATGACCCACGCATCAGAGGATAGATGAAGAGGCCTCTTTGTTTATTTTTGTGTGGCAAGGTTGGGTTGCTTTACTAGACACCATATCAGTGATAACATATATGTACTGTATTTATCACCCATAACTTAAGTAATTTAGCACATATGGGGAGCAGCAACCAGGAAGTGGATGTAACTTTCTTCTCCATAATAACAGTAATGTATTTATTCTTTAGTATTGTAGGTGTGGCTGGAAAAGCAGAGACAGTACTTCCTCATCAAACTTGTAGTCTTCATCCCCACGGCCAAAGTCAACAAGCACTTTGGGAGAGCCTACTGACGCTGCATGTAGAGGAGGCACTGTACTACACACCTCTGTCATAATGATTACATCATGATGACGAGGTGTCCTAAACAGTCATGACAACTGTTTATGACATCTTGTATGTCACTGTTAGGATAGTATTAGCTATGTAGGCCTTATGCCAGAGGTTTCAAGTAAAGTGCTTTGTAAATTGATGCCTTAGTTGAGTTTTGTTTTGAGTTGGCTTGAAGTAGTTCAAGTTTGCCCCTGCAAGTTTTAGTTTTCTTCCATGACTTTATATATTTGTATGCATTGCTTTGTGAATCATTTGTACACATCGGTAAAATGTGATCCTAGATATTATATAGAGTCAAATAAATGTGAAATGTGTTAAGAGAGTTAAGAACGTTTATGTTACAGATGGATTATCTGATTGTATGAAAACATTTTGATTTCTATATTTCGGTGTTGTTTTTTTAGTGAGCCATAGTGCATTAATTCAAATCACCAGTTGACCTAAATCAAAGGGAATTTTACAGCAGAGCGCTGTAGTAGCTCATTAGAGGGAACTGCCTGCATACTGCTGTGTTAGACTTTACATCCTCAGGATGGCAGCAGTCATCTTCACCCATAATAGCAATATTTCCAGAATGAGTAAAGTGCAAAGGCCTTTGCAGCAAGTGCTCCCTCACAGTGCTGGCCATGAGTGAAGACTCATCACACTAACTGTGCATACACCATGCACTGACGCCAACTGTCTAACAGCACAGATAAACCTTCTATAAGCATCAACATTATTATTTCTAAATACTGGCTGCAAATGCCCCAAAAAAATATCAAAGCCTTCATTCATACAAGTATTTTTCAATACAGTACAGAAGCTAGTAAAGAGTTATTGATAGAGTGGAAAGCAGCGATGCTTCAGTACATTTGGCACAGGGGCTCTGTGTACGTTCTAAAAAAGAAAAGCAAGAAAGAGAAAAGGACAGTGGAGATTACACTCATATATCACTGCATCCTGGCTCCTGTGCCTCCCTCCGGATCCTGAGTGAGCTGTTAGCTCCCAGGGCCTCTGAGGCCATTGGATGTTTAAAATGCTCACTGGCTTTGACCTCTCCATCTCTGCCACCCATTCTACCTAGCACTCCACCAGAGGGGCGGGACCAGTCATCTATCTTCTGGTGGCCTTTTCTGATGAATATTTTACAGGGCCTAATAGTGCTGTGTAAAACCTCACCATCACATCTCCATTACCCTCCCGGAAACCTCAACAGACAGCTTGGATCTCTACAAGGAGAAAGATGGTAAAGATTAGGTAGTGTATTGTGCCAGCTGACCTTCTGGTGCCAGGTGTGTGTTTAAATCCCTCATAGTTCTTTTAACTGCTTTTAACTTGGCTTGAGAATGTGTTAAGGTTTAAAATAGCTTTTCCAACATCTATTGTGTGCCTGTGTGTGCATGCGTGCATGTATTCCTTTGTGTGTGCGTGCATGTGTGTGTTTGTGCGTTTTTTTGAGTCCTGAGTTGGTGCCATAATTAATGATGCCATATAAGAAAAGACGTATCCCTAAGTCAGCACAAGTGATAAATAGTCAAATAAAAAAGTGTGATCACATTGAATACCCTTCTGCCACTTCAACCCATTAGGTTTCCTTCCCAGGATGTAGCTAAAGGCAAGACTCTGACCTGCCTGTCATTGATGTTTGAGAGCAGGTGCCGGTGGGAGGACCATCCGCTTGGCCTGTAACTCATCCTGGTCTCCCACGGGGCAGAGGAGTGATGTGTATGGTGGCCACTCTCTGAGAGCCACATTCATTCTTCATCCCACACTGTAATGCCATTGACACCAGGAAAGCAGGCAGCTCAGCCTAGTCCCAGCCATTCATCTTCGTCTGGGCCGTTCACAGTGGGCTAGTCACGAGGCATCGCCTCCCCTCAACCGAGTCTTGAGAGCTCCCAGAGCTTCCTATATGGACTGACTTAACTGCTGGACTGAACCCCCTTTATGACAAGACAACATGGTGCAGATTTGTCTAGAGGTTGTGTGGAGGTCGTGATAACAACAACGCATAGGTCTTCATAAATTATTTCACAAACCATATTGTCTTAAGTGATATTAAAAAAATACCTCAACTTGATGATCTAATGATCAATCATGAGTTTCCCAATAGCCTATAGCACTGTACCAATACTGAGCAGGCATATTTGATTTACAGTAATCTCTCCGCTCAGGTTTGAAGGACACAATGAAGTCCCTCTCATCATCATTCAGCTAATGGAGAGTAATGGAGAGGTTGATGACAGATTAAGGCATAGTAGCTCAATGTCAATCTCTGTACAGGATTAATGTCAGCAAAGGTTAACAGAGCCACCAATCATCCAGTGACCTGTGTCCTTACAGATAATTCATGGACATTCTTCTCATGTTTCATCTCGATTGGGATTGGCAGGGGCAGGGCTGCAAATCAGGAAAAGGATCCTAAAGTTGTATGAGTGAGGGGCAATCGTAGGGTTAATGGTAAATATACTGCTATATACAATATAATATTACACATATTGTACTATACCTTAGGATTTGTCTTTGGACAGGTTTCCTGAACCATTGATGTTAAAGTATAATTTTTGTTGGGGTCCGAATAGAAAATGTATTCTAATTTCAGAGCCAGAACAGAGGGGAATGAATAAGGAAAACTCACAGGGTGAGTCACAGCCAATGATTTATATATACACTAGACGACTAACAGGAGCGCTTGTTTTGAAGCCACCACGCCTCCATTTTAGCACTCTCACAAAATATTTTGGAAGCTATAAAAAAGCATTTAATTACATTTTTACATTTGTTTTTGCCATGTTTATTCTATTACAGTCACCTCAGTGCATACTACATACAAATACAAAATTAAAGCCTTTTATTGGCCAATACATAGCATCAGTAATCCAGAGATTATATACCATACATCATTAGCCACAGCCCCAAACACATAATTTGCTTTTTTTTCTTACACAAATTCTTTCAGCTTCTCTTTCATCCCCACTAAGCTCCTCCTACCAATCGCCATGAGGGAATCATTCTTCTCTGCTCATCTGTCTGAACAGCTGGACATCCATCCAGCTTCCTGTCAGTAATCAGGGTTGAACAGGGTTGACCCACTCTAGATTACCATTCAACCTTTTGGCCACCTGGCTAGTTTATAAGGCCAACAGCAGTGATCAGACCACCTCAGTTCCATCCACAATCTTGTTTGCATGTCTAGAGCTGCAAAGCTAAGATCTGGAACAGTTCCCAGACCCAACGGTTGCCATCACAAACACTTGCATTTCAGAAGCTTTCATAAGCGGAGAGAGATACAAATCTCATTCACAAATGAATGCAGGTCGACGTTTCTCATGAATCTTGGCTTGGAGACAGAACTGAGTGATTTCCGCTAGATGGGCCAGCTGCAAACTCAAAATTGGCAATATTATAAAAGTTCATGAAAAACATAATGAGCTTTTTGGTCATAATTTAAGATTTAGGCATTAGAGTTTTTAGCAGTGTGGTTAGGGTTAAGGTTAGTGTTAGGTTTAAAATCAGAATGTATCTCTTTGTGGCTGTGCCAGCTAGTGACCACTCTGCGCAGCTACCCCAGCACATGAGTCATCCCAGTAAATGCCAAACTGCCACATTAATGCTAATTTAAAACTACCAGGCCATGTTTGGCTTGTGGTAAAGGGTATTTTGACAACGTTAAACATATCACACACTAGGGGGTCCAGGATGGATTGCAGCAGACTTCCTCTGGTTCTTTTGCCTGAAACAGTTCTGCTCCATTGGTTCCCCTTCTTTATAGCTGCTTAGAGGCACTTTAATTTCTCTAAGACACATATTTATGCTAAGCTGCTGGCGCTGTCAGGGATGGGATGTTTATTTATTTGTATTTGTCTGTCCCTGCATAAAGCTGCTACCTTGGCAGTGGCACCCCCATTAAAAAGCAGGACGCTCTGCTGAAGCAGAGGGTGGAGGGTCGCGTCGGGTTGGCAGCCATGTTCCCCTGGCTAACTGATTTATTTCAAGCATAAAGGAGTGTTGACACGTGTCCTTGCACAGACAAACAACACACGGCTATCAAACCACAGGACACTGGGAGTCACCCTCTGCCACTCAGCCCAAACAGAAACGGAGTCAATAGAGATGAGAGGAGTACAGGACATGTCTGACAGTATTATTGGCTGATTAAACCCTGTGGGTTTACTGTAAGTTAATGTTCTCTCAGCCAGCCAGCCTCGCAGCCACAGCCTTGGTATGGATCCAGAGGGGATGACACAGCCTTGGTATGGATCCAGAGGGGATGACACAGCGTTTATGAGACATATTCTCACCTCCTCCCATCCCTAAAAGTGTCCATCTCATCATCTGTCCACTGCCCCAGCAGGGTGACATCATCATCATCGGAAGCTGCATGGCATTTTAATTCATATCTTACACACCATGATGTTTAGTGTACTACTACACTGAGTGAGGGCCTGATATTTTAGAACAAGACTGGGTTAAAATTAAATGCAGCACAGACACTGTGCATTTTATGGAATTTCTATAGTATTTGAGACGTGCTTGCTAGGCAAAGGAATGTGGCAATCATACAGTAAATGATCTGAGAGGATGGGATAGAGTTCAGTGAGATCATGCATATCTCCAACAAGCCCTTTGGTAGATCAGGTCGGAGTTTCAATTTGCACCCAGTTCTTTCAGATCTATTATAGAGAATCTCCGAAATGTCTTGTCATGGGGGCTAATGATTCGGTTTGAAACGTGTCCCATTTCTGCTTGTTGTTCTGCGGAAGAACTTGAACAGCGGTCAGTAGATACCGCTGGTACTGTATGCATGCCACTGGCTGAAAAGTGTCTACCATGCAGGCCCACAACGGTGTCTTCGAATGGGCATCTTCGCATTGCACACTAAATTGTTGGTGACTTATTCGTTGATTTTATGTAATTACGTTAGTTACATTAGTACGCAAAGTTTAGGAATTTCATATATATTTTTGGATACGTTTAGTCCTATGTAAGCTAAATAAATCTTGTTTGTCCAGATTTGAGGCGTTTGAACATCTGGACATCACATTATATGTTTTTTATTACTGTAGGCATGTTCGTCTCAACTCGTAACTTTATGATGGGGTATTTATTCAAGGCTACAAAAACAGAGGACAATATAACTGATATACAATTTTTTTTTTTTATTAAATAAAAAAAATATAGGCATATAGCCAACAGAGTAGGTCTATATCTAGGCCTGTTATGACTTGTGTATAGTAGTTATACAACATATTCCAGATGGGATAGTCCATAATTAATTGAGAAATCACTAGATTCTATTGACTACTCATGCAGTTCATTTCCTCGCAGCCCCTTTCCCCCACGGCGATTACGCACGAGAGTCGTTAATCGGACGGAAGATGGGAACAGCCGATCTATGGCATAGCCTGCCTTGATGTTTGCTCATTGTGTATGCAGGACTGAACAGGATATAAACTAGCCTCTGTTCACTGTCTACTCTCTGGAGTGTGCAATTAATTGCGTTAACATTAAACGGTGGATTTACTGTAAGAAGCAACAACCCTCAACTTGAACATTTTGTTCTAACCTACAAATTGGCGAACAACAAGCGAAAGTGAATTTGACGCAGAAAAATCAGATGGAGGCAACATACAAACATTTGCGTAATGTGGATACCAAAGCAGGTGGACGTAAATAACACTGAGTTATTATTTGGAATAGGAATGTACTGTTGCGTCTGTTATTAATATAGGCGTATCTTTCCATCAGAGCCCTTTACTTTGTTGGGAATTGAAGAAATGTAAATTACCAGAGATGTGTGTCAATTGACAGCAGAAAGAAACAAGCTCTCCCCTCGGTGCGGTGTTAGAGCGCTCCTCTAGATTATCAGGACTTTCCAATTTGCCAAGACACACTACTTTCCTCTCCGTGTGATGTTGCCATTTGCCACAGTGTTCATTTTCACACTTCTGACAGGTAAGACTTGCACTTTACGTTGATGGATGGTGGTTATTAAATAGTTTTCAATACATAAAAAATAAAATCAGTTTGTACATGATCTATTTCATTTGAATTGTCACCCATATGTACTTTACTGTAGGCTACTTCACTGGTACTGACAAACGTTTTGTTAAAAGTAAACAATGTATCAACAGATCAAAAATTAATGTAGTGTCCTCTTGACAGTTGGAAACAAATTTGAATGAAAAGCTTATTTTATAACATTAGCCCCATACTTTGATGTAGATGCACTCATTCATTTAAAACAACAGTTCCTATTTACATACACAATGAAAAAGAGGATACGTCTTTTTAAAGAGACAGGAACCATGATATCTCAACTTTTTAGTTTGCATTTACATGGGATGACAATCCTGAAAATAACATGTATTCTATGATGCTTTGAGATACCATTAGGCCAGGGTTTCCCAAAGTCGGTTCTGCGGCCACCTCTGGGTGTACGTTTAGTTTTTTGCCCTAGCACAACACACGGGATTCAAATAACTAAATCAAGCTTTGATGATTTTAATCAGCTGTGTACTGCTAGGGCAAAAACTCTGCCGTAGGCCAATGTTTGCAAGAAAGTAGTCTGGCATGACTACTGTTTATTAATTTTGACTAAGTTGCTTAATTTCCCTTGCTTCACTGAGAGCCCAACTAGCACATTTGGTTCTATGGAAGTTGTGGGAATGTATGTTTTTGGTTTCACCTTGTTTGTGGGAATGAAGCCATACGTTTTCTCACTGGTAAAACCTGAGAATAGAAGTGAAAATGTATCCTGTTCTTAGGTTGCAGGGAGGTTCTGAGAACGTCTGGTTCCTTGAAGGTTTTATTAATGCTCTAAGAATGGAAAATATAGGTTATTTGGAGATTTTTTTAAATAACTTCCTTAAAACGTTCACAGAAAGGACACATGGAAATGTATTTCCTGAGGCATTAATCATGCAAACACATTCTTTTATTGTCTCATTGTTTCATTGTGACATGGCATCAGTGAGATTCAAACCTATAATCTTCTGTTCTCCATCTATGGAATTAGTCCACTGCGCCACCAGGATGGAGCTAGCATGCCATATGTAAAAATAAAATAAAATAAAATAAAAATTTTCATTTTAGTCTATTCAAATAGACCCCATTTCAAAGGAAACAAGCATTTCTGTTTATCATTTTTAATACATTTGCAAAACTTTCTACAAACATGTTTTCGCTTAGGCGTTATGGGGTATTGTGTGTAGATTGATGAGGGGAAAAAACTAATTGAATACATTTTGGAATAAGGCTGTAACGTAACAAAATGTGAAAAAAGGGAAGGGGTCTGAATCATTTCCGAATGCACTGTATCCTTAAGGTCCCTCAGTCGCGCAGCGAATTTCAAACACAAATTCAACCACAAAGACCAGGGAGGGTTTCCAATACCTTGCAATGAAGGGCACCTATTGGTATACGGGTCAAAATAAAAAAGCAGACATTGAATATCCCTTTGAGCATGGTGAAGATATTAATTAATTACACTACACGTATCAATACACAGTCACTACAATGATACTGGAGTCTTTCCTAATTCAGCTGCCAGAGAGTAAAGAAACCGCTTAGCGATTTCACCATGAGGCCAACGGTGACTTTAAAACAGTTACAGACTTTCATGGTTGTGATAGGAGAAAACTGAGGATAGATTAACAACATTGTAGGTACTTAATTATCAGGTAGAACAGAAAACCAGTACGCTCCGGACCTCGTAGGGTAAGAGTTCATTACCCCTGCCCTATATCACTATATCACTACCTATCACTAACTCAAAAAAGTTCTGGGACACTGTAAAGTCCATGGAGAATAAGAACACCTCCTCCCAGCTGCCCACTGCACTGAAGATAGGAAACACTGTCACCACTGATAAATCCACCATAATTGAGAATTTCAATAAGCATTTTTCTACGGCTGGCCATGCTTTCCACCTGGCTACTCCTACCCCGGACAACAGCACTGCACCCCCAACAGCAACTCGCCCAAGCCTTCCCCATTTCTCCTTCTCCCAAATCCATTCAGCTGATGTTCTGAAAGAGCTGCAAAATCTGGACCCCTACAAATCAGCCGGGCTAGACAATCTGGACCCTTTCTTTCTAAAATTATCTGCCGAAATTGTTGCCACCCCTATTACTAGCCTGTTCAACCTCTCTTTCGTGTCGTCTGAGATTCCCAAAGATTGGAAAGCAGCTGCGGTCATCCCCCTCTTCAAAGGGGGGGACACTCTTGACCCAAACTGCTACAGACCTATATCTATCCTACCGTGCCTTTCTAAGGTCTTCGAAAGCCAAGTCAACAAACAGATTACCGACCATTTCGAATCTCACCATACCTTCTCTGCTATGCAATCTGGTTTCAGAGCTGGTCATGGGTGCACCTCAGCCACGCTCAAGGTCCTAAACGATATCTTAACCGCCATCGATAAGAAACATTACTGTGCAGCCGTATTCATTGATCTGGCCAAGGCTTTCGACTCTGTCAATCACCATATCCTCATCGGCAGACTCGACAGCCTTGGTTTCTCAAATGATTGCCTCGCCTGGTTCACCAACTACTTCTCTGATAGAGTTCAGTGTGTCAAGTCGGAGGGTCTGCTGTCCGGACCTCTGGCAGTCTCTATGGGGGTGCCACAGGGTTCAATTCTTGGACCGACTCTCTTCTCTGTATACATCAATGAGGTCGCTCTTGCTGCTGGTGAGTCCCTGATCCACCTCTACGCAGACGACACCATTCTGTATACTTCCGGCCCTTCTTTGGACACTGTGTTAACAACCCTCCAGGCAAGCTTCAATGCCATACAACTCTCCTTCCGTGGCCTCCAATTGCTCTTAAATACAAGTAAAACTAAATGCATGCTCTTCAACCGATCGCTACCTGCACCTACCCGCCTGTCCAACATCACTACTCTGGACGGCTCTGACTTAGAATACGTGGACAACTACAAATACTTAGGTGTCTGGTTAGACTGTAAACTCTCCTTCCAGACCCATATCAAACATCTCCAATCCAAAGTTAAATCTAGAATTGGCTTCCTATTTCGCAACAAAGCATCCTTCACTCATGCTGCCAAACATACCCTTGTAAAACTGACCATCCTACCAATCCTCGACTTTGGCGATGTCATTTACAAAATAGCCTCCAATACCCTACTCAACAAATTGGATGCAGTCTATCACAGTGCAATCCGTTTTATCACCAAAGCCCCATATACTACCCACCATTGCGACCTGTACGCTCTCGTTGGCTGGCCCTCGCTTCATACTCGTCGCCAAACCCACTGGCTCCATGTCATCTACAAGACCCTGCTAGGTAAAGTCCCCCCTTATCTCAGCTCGCTGGTCACCATAGCATCTCCCACCTGTAGCACACGCTCCAGCAGGTATATCTCTCTAGTCACCCCCAAGACCAATTCTTTCTTTGGCCGCCTCTCCTTCCAGTTCTCTGCTGCCAATGACTGGAACGAACTACAAAAATCTCTGAAACTGGAAACACTTATCTCCCTCACTAGCTTTAAGCACCAACTGTCAGAGCAGCTCACAGATTACTGCACCTGTACATAGCCCACCTAAAATTTAGCCCAAACAACTACCTCTTTCCCAACTGTATTTAATTTTTATTTATTTATTTATTTTGCTCCTTTGCACCCCATTATTTTTTTATTTCTACTTTGCACATTCTTCCATTGCAAAACTACCATTCCAGTATTTTACTTGCTATATTGTATTTACTTTGCCATCATGGCCTTTTTTTGCCTTTACCTCCCTTCTCACCTCATTTGCTCACATTGTATATAGACTTGTTTATACTGCATTATTGACTGTATGTTTGTTTTTACTCCATGTGTAACTCTGTGTCGTTTTATCTGTCGAACTGCTTTGCTTTATCTTGGCCAGGTCGCAATTGTAAATGAGAACTTGTTCTCAACTTGCCTACCTGGTTAAATAAAGGTAAAATAAATAAATAAATAAATATAGTGCACTACTTATGACGACAATACTAACCTAAGTGAAAAGAGTGAAAAGAAGGAAGCCTGTACATAAAAAAATATATTTCAAAACATGTATCCTGTTTGCAATAAGGCACTAAAGTAATGCTGCAAAAAATGTGGCAAAGCAATTAAGGTTTTGTTTGGAGCAAATCCAAAACAGCACATTACTGAGTACCACTCTTCATATTTTCAAGCATAGTGGTGGCTGCATCATGTTATGGGTATGCTTGGAATCGTTAAGGATTGGCATGTTTTTCAGAATAAAAAAATAAATGGACAGGCAGAGGAAAACTTGGTTCAGTCTGCTTTCCACCAGACACTGAGATGAATTCACCTTTCAGCAGGATAATAACTTAAAACACAAGGCCAAATCTACATTGGAGTTGCTTACCAAGATGACGTTGAATATTCCGAGTTACAGTTTTTACTTAAATCTGCTTGAAAATCTATTGAAAGGCCTGAAAATGGTTGTCTGACAATGATCAACAACCAATTTGACAGAGCTTGAAGACCTTCGAAAATAATAATGGGCAAATGTTACACAATCCAGGTGTGGAAAGCTCCCATTAAGATTTACTCAGAATGACTCACAGCTGCAATCACTGCCAAAGGTGCTTCTACAAAGTACTGACTCAGTGGTGTGAATACTTATGTACAGTAAATTAGATATTTCTGTATTTCATTTTCAAAAGATTTCCTAAAAACATTTTTTCAGTTTGTCATTATGGGGTATTGTGTAGATGGGTGAGAATTTTCTTTATTTTGAATTCAGAGTGTAACACAACAAAATGTGGAATGTGGAAGTCAAGGGGTATAAACACTTTCTGAAGGCACTGTAAATACAGTGGGGCAAAAAAGTATTTAGTCAGCCACCAATTGTGCAAGTTCTCCCTCTTAAAAAGATGAGAGAGGCCTGTAATTTTCATCATAGGTACACTTCAACTATGACAGACAAAATGAGAAAAAAAATCCAGAAAATCACATTGTAGGAATTTTAATGAATTTATTTGCAAATTATGGTGGAAAATAAGTATTTGGTCACCTACAAACAAGCAAGATTTCTGGCTCTCACAGACCTGTAACTTCTTCTTTAAGAGGCTCCTCTGTCCTCCACTCGTTACCTGTATTAATGGCACCTGTTTGAACTTGTTATCAGTATAAAAGACACCTGTCTACAACCTCAAACTGTCACACTCCAAACTCCACTATGGCCAAGACCAAAAAGCTGTCTAAGGAGACCAGAAAAAAAATTGTAGACCTGCACCAGGCTGGGACGACTGAATCTGCAATAGGTAAGCAGCTTGGTTTGAAGCTGTGGGAGCAATTATTAGGAAATGTAAGACATACAAGACCACTGATAATCTCCCTCGATCTGGGGCTCCACGCAAGATCTCACCCCGTGAGGTCAAAATGATCACAAGGCCTTCTGGAGAAGGGGCAAAGTCACTCAACTGTGGAGATGTGCAGACGGAGTATGGATTCCTAAGGAGGAGAACTCAAAGAACATAAACCAGTTCAGAACCATCTCACTGCTGTGTTGAAGGAAATATATTCTTCAGAATTGTGTCCAGGCATCTGACAGACTACTTCCTGAAAAACTCCTACATCGACCCATCAGTCCAGAAAGGAGGGATTCCGAAGGTGTCAGGGTGCCTGGAGCACACAAGCATGGTCACGCAGCTAATCAGAGAATCCCGGGAGAACAGAGGAGCTGTACTCTGGCTGAACCTCACAAACGCTTATAGCTCCATACCCCACAAGCTGTTTGAAGTGGCTCTAGTTCGGCACCACATCCCAGGCTGGACTACTACAACAGTTTCAGTTTGAGAGTCACCTCTGAGTCCACAGCATCGGAATGGCACAGGCTTGAGAAAGGAATCATCACTGGCTGCACCATTTCAGTGATCCTGTTTGCCCTTGCCATGATCATGCTGGTGATGTCAGCAGAGGTGGAATGTAGAGACCCGCTGACCAAGTCTGCCATGCGACAACCTCCTATCAGAGCCTTCATGGACGACCGGTCTGTGACAAGAACATCTGTCCCCTGTAGTAGGTGGAATCTGAAGGGGTTGCAGAAGCATGCCACCTGGGCACGGATGATCTTTAAGCCAGCAAATCTAGATCCCTGGTGGTGGAGAGGGAAGACAGTGGACAGGTTCCGCTTTGCCATTGAAGACACACATATCTCATCCGTCACAGAGAATCCAGTGAAGTGTCTCGGTAAGATGTTTGACAGCAGCCTGAGGAATACAGCATCCATCAAGATAGCCAACCAGGAGCTGGAAGCGTGATTGTACCAACATGGTGTCACGGCCGTCGAACGAAGTAGTCTAAAGTGCAGCGTGGTGAGCGTACATTTTCCTTTCATTTAAAATGTCACCAACTGAAGACACAACCGTGAAGCTTACAGGGCTATAGTGCCACTAACAAAAGTCAACTACCCACAAATACAACAGGGAAAGAAGGCTGCAGAGACAACGATAGACAGCTGTCCCTGATTGAGAACCATACCCGGCCAAAACATAGAAGCACAAAAACATAGAAGACAAAAAACATAGAAAACAAAACATAGAATGCCCACCCAAATCACACCCTGACCAAACCAAAATAGAGACATATAAAGGCTCTCTCAGGTCAGGGCATGATTCATGGTGTCCTCCCACGGATCCTCTGGCCCCTGCTGGTCCTGATCTTACAGTCAAGAGGTTTGAGAGGGTCAGCAGCTACCTCCACAAATGGCTGGAATTACCTCAAAGCCTGAGCAACATTGCCCTGTACGATCAGAAGAAAAAAACTGTAGTTACCCATCATCAGTATACCACCCTGCATCCCACTGCTGGCTTACTTCTGAAGCTAAGCAGGGTTGGTCCTGGTCAATTCCTGGAAGGGAGACCAGATGCTGCTGGAATTGGTGATGGAGAGCCAGTAGGAGGCAGTAATTTCTCTGGTCAAAAAATAAATATCCCAATGCCCCAGGCCAGTGATTTGAGACATTGCCTTGTGTAGGGTGTGGACTTTCGGATGGGATGTTAAACCGGTGTCCTGACTCTCTGTGGTCACTAAACAGCCCATGGCACTTATTGTAAGAGTTGGGGTGTTAACGCTGGTGTCCTGGCTAAATTCCCAATCTTGCCCTCATACCATCCCCAGCTTACAATTGGCTCCCTCTCCCCTGTAACTATTCCCCAGGTTGTTGCTGTAAATGAGAATGTGTTCTCAGTTAAATTACCTGGTAAAATAAGGGTTTAAATAAAATCAGCTGCCAAGTGACCCAAAAATCTTCTGTTCTGCTGGGGCAATGTTAATTCACCATCATGTCCTCTGTGCCTGAAGAGAGAAATCCTTGAGCACATCCTCAGCTGCTGCTCAAAAGCCTTAGGTGAGGGTTTCTACTGCTGGTGCCACAACCAGGTGCTCAAAGCCTTAGCGGATACTATCTGCAGTGGAATCAGCTACTGTAAGCGCCTCTGATCAACGAAGCAGGCAATTGTATTTGTCAGAGGTGGGTAAAAGCCAGCTACCAGAACCTCTTCTTTCAACAGCTCCAGACTAGGAAAGCAGCTCAGACGACACTGAGGCCAGACATTGTGCTGCTTTCCGAAAACTCCAAGCAGGTTATCTTACTGGAGCTCACTGTCCCTTTGGAGAACTGCATTGAGGAGGTCAATGACAGAAGGAGGGTAAAGTACGAGGACCTGGTGGAGCAGTGCCACAGGCAGGGGTGGAGAGCAAGGTGTGAGCCTGTTGAAGTGGGCTGCAGAGGGTTCGCAGGTCAATCCCTATACAGGGCCTATAGCCTACTGGGTATCACAGGGGCCAACATGAGGAAGGCTGTCAAGACCACCACAGAGGCATCACTGATCATGTGTCCAAGTGCATCGCAAGATGTATTTTTCAAAAAGAGAACATGACTTTAAATATAGAACATGAGGAAAACTGTAGGAAACGTTACGCTGAAGTACTGAAATTCTCACAGAAGCACATTGTTTCTTAACTATTTGAGAACGTTCCAATGTCAAACAGTTGGAGAACATTCCTAGAACATTACCAAAAATGTAATTAAATATAACTTTGTTTTGAACTTTTAGGAAACATTGTGTAAAAATAATGAAATACCAAGAAAATAACATTTTTTGTCAAGTTCCTTAAATGTGCTGAGAATGTTCCAAAGCCAAGGAACTATCCTGCCCCATTACCAGAAAGTTGTGGGAAGGTTGTATGCAATATAACCATAAGACAACCACGCTCTCACCAAGCTCTAAGAAACATTAGGTTCTCAGAATGTTATGTGCTAGCTATGATGCTAGTAAACTTGTCATTTTCAGTATTTATGAGGAACTAAAATGTTGAGATCTCCCTCTATCTACTAATGAAAAGCACTCAAGGAAAGATGGATCAACAGTCTCAATTACTGTACCATAGAGTGGATCAGGAATGTCCCGAGGGCCGCACTGTATGATTGTAGGTACATTATTATTTCTACACAGTTTCCATTTGATTGAACCCCCACTGGCCCGCTGGCCATATGTTTGATACCCCTGGAGTAGATGAAAGATGTGCATTGCACTAAACCCTCAACCACACATTGGATGCAGTATGCTTGAACCCCCTTGTTTGAACAGTACCACTATTCCAACCACAGGTCCAAGTTGAATCATTATGGTGTGGTGCGATCACACGTGTTGGCGGTGTAGGTTTTTGTAGACATGATTTGTTCACTAGGCATGTGTGTTTTCAGGTCTGTTTGGCCAGAGGATGAGGTGCCAGAGTGAAAATCAAGCCAAGCTGTTTGTCTTCTGTTGATAAAGATTTCAGACGTGTGTGTGTGTGTGCGTGTGTGTTGTGCCGTCTCATCCTACTAGGGTGGGCCTTGCTGTACCACTGTGCTCTTCACGTTTGTATTAAAATGATAGAGCTCAGTCTTTTGATGTCCTCCCTGCTTGGACATGAATATGCATGCATTTATTATCTTCCATTGCTGTGCACTCATTAAGATATCCAAGCTGTGCCTAAACACAGGTCTAGCCTGTAGGAAGATTAAAACATCAGGAAGTATTCATATTTGCTTAGTGCACAATTAACCCCAGTTTATAGTTGGAAATTAAAATGTGATTTTGATTGACCCTCTTTCGTAAGAGAAAGGTCACATAGGTTGAGCCATGAAGGGCAGCACAACCCTTCCATTTCCCAACAACAATTGCCCAGAGACTGCTTACTCTCCTCTAATAAAATGCTAATGATTTTGCAATGTGTTCATTAATATTTTGCATATGTGATCGGTGATTGGCCGCTTTTTTTCATGGTGAAATCTCTGAGCAGGTTCCTTCCACTCTAGCAACTGGGTTAGGAATGACTCTTATATCTTTGTAGTGACTGGGTGTGTTGATACACCATCCAAAGTGTAATTAATAACTTCACCATGCTCACAGGGATATTCAACGTCACCTTCTTTTTTTTACCCATCTACCAAAAGGTGCCCTTCTTTGCTAGGCATTTCTTTTGGCCTTTTCTACTATAAAGCCCATAGACACGTATTGAATAACATTCATCAATGTAAAAAAAAAAATGAATCATAAGAAACAAGATTTTGAAGTGTCTGTCCTAAATGTAGGCGATATAAAAATAACTCTGGAAATATTTAGTATATTTTTTTGCACTAATTTAACCTCTTTTTTGGCGTAGGCACAAAACTATCATCATACTTCAATTAATTTTTCTAAACCGTTACTTTTAGACGAGTCCTGTGACACTTGTGTGGGTTGTAGAGCAAATCGGTGAACACCATCATGTGAAAGTCTCCCCTTTCCACAGAGTGATCATAATGTTTTTTTTAGGTGAAACCGTTCAGACGCTACAGATGATTACATGAGAAGCTGACATGGAATTGTTTTAAGATGGTCATACTATGGATCATTAAGCTATTTGATTTAGAATTTTAGGACCCCTTTAGGTATAAACATTGTACATTGTAGAATAATAGTGAAGACATCAAAACATCAAAATAACACATATGGAATCATGTAGTAACCAAAAAAATGGTTAAATAAATAAAAATATATTTTATATTTGAGATTCTTTAAAGTAGCCACCTTTTGCCTTGACGACAGCTTTACACACTCTTGTCATTCTCTCAACCAGCTTCATGAGGAATGCTTTTCCAACAGTCTTGAAGGAGTTCCCACATATGCGGAGGGCATGTTGGCTGCTTTTCTTCACTCTATGGTCTAACTCATCCCAAACCATCTCAATTGGGTTGAGGTCGGGTGGTTATGGAGGCCACGTCATCTGATGCAGCACTCCATCACTCTGCTTGGTCAAATAGACCTTACACAGTCTGGAAGTGTGTTTTGGGTCATTGTCCTGTTGGAAAAAAAAATGATAGTCCCACTTAGCATAAACCAGATGGGATGGCGTATCGCTGCAGAATGCTGTGGTAGCCATGCTGGTTAAGAGTGTCTTGAATTCTAAATAAATCACAGACCGTGTCACCAGCAAAGCACCCCCACATCATCACACCTCCTCCATGCTTCACGTGGGAACCACACATGCAGAGATCAGCCGATCAGCCGCATCTCACAAAGACACGGCAGTTGGAACCAAAAATCTAAAAAATGTCTATTGCCCAAGCGAGTCTCTTCTTACTATTGGTGTCCTTTAGTAGTGGTTCCTTTGTAGCAATTTGACCATGAAGGCCTGATTCACGTAGTCTCATCTGAACAGTTGACCTTGAGATGTGTCTGTTACTTTTATTTGGGCTGCAATCTGAGGCTGGTAACTCTAATGAACTTATCCTCTGCAGCGGTAACTCTGGGTCTTCCTTTCCTGTGAAGGTACTCATGAGAGCCAGTTTCATCATAGCGCTTGATGGTTTTTGCGACTGCACTTTTTCCGGATTGACTGACCTTCATGTCTTAAAGTAATGATTAACTGTCGTTTCTCTTTGCTTATTTGAGCTGTTTTTGCCATAATATGGACTTGGTATTTTACCAAATAGGGGAGGTATATAGAAGATAGCCCTATCTTGTCACAACACAACTGATTGGCTCAAACGCATTAAGAAGGAAAGAAATTCCACAAATTACCTTTTAACAAGGCACACCTGTTAATTGAAATGCATTCCAGGTGACTAACTCATGAAGCTGTTTGAGAGAATGCCAAGAGTGTGCAAAGCTGTCATCAAAGCGAAGGGTGGCTACTCATAAGAATCTCAAATATTTTTTGATTTGTTGAAGTGCAACACTGGCGGATGTGGTGGATTGAGATGCATCCAATGCAAAAACAACTGATATTGGTGGGATTTTTTCTATTATGTAACCGGTGCGTCAATCGACTCTGGGGGTTAAACATTATTATGCAACTTATTAGGAATGGAACCTAGTCAGTTGTACAACTAAATGCCTTCAACTGATATGTGTCTTCCGCATTTAACCCAACCCATTTGAATCAGAGGGGTGACTTGTTGAGCACATTTTTACTCCTGAACTTATTTAGGCTTGCCATACCAAAGGGGTTGAATACTTATTGACTCAAGACTTTTCAGCTTTTCATTTTTAATTAATTTGTAAAAATGTCTACAGACATAATTTCAGCCTCCCGAGTGTCGTAGCAGTCTAAGGCACTGCATCGCTGTGCTTGAAGTGTCACTACAGCACCGGGTTTGATCCCAGTCTGTATCACAACTGGCTATGACTGGGAGTCCATAGGTCAGCGCACAATTGTACCATCATAATCAGGTTAGGGGATTGTTTGGCTGGGGGGGCTTTACTTGGTTCATCGTGCTCGAGTGACTCCTTGTGGCGGGCCTACAGGCTGACTTCGATCATCAGTTGAACAGTGCTTCCACTGACACATTGGTGCAGCTGGCTTCCGGGTTAAGTGGGCAGGTGTTAAGAAGCTGGGTTAAGCGGGCAGGATGCATGACTTGACCTTCACCTCTCCCAATGAGACAAGATCGTAATTGGATCTCAATTGGATATATCATGAAATTGGTGAGAAAAATGGGTTTAAAAAAATTCAAACACAATTCCACTTTGACATTATGGGGTATTGTGTGTAGGCCAGTCACACAAAATATCCATTTAATCATTTTTAATTCAGGCTGTAACACAACAAAATGTGGAAAATGTAATGGGGTATGAATATTTTCTGAAGGCACTGACTGTACAAAACATTAGGAAAACCTACTCATTCCATGACATACTGACCAGCTGAATCCAGGTGAAGGCTATGATCCCTTATTGATGTCGCATGTTAAGTGCATTTCAATCAGTGTAGATGAAGGGGAGGAGACAGGTTAAAGAAGGATTTTTAAGCCTTGAGATAATTGACACGGATTGCATATGTGTGCCATTCAGAGGGTGAATGGGCAAGACAAAATATTTAAGTGCCTTTGAATGGGGAATGGTAGTAGGTGCCAGGTGCACTGGTTTGAGTGTGTCAAGAACAGCAACGCTGCTGGGGGTTTCATGATCAATGGTTTCCCATGTGTACCAAGAATAGTCCACCACCCAAAGGACATCCAGCCAACTTGACACAACTGTATTGGAGTCAACATGGGCAAGCATCACTGTGGAATGCTTTCGACACCTTGTAGTCCATGCCCCGAAAAATGTAGGCTGTTCACTCAGTGTATATGACAACAGGATTCAACACATACGGACCTTGAAGTTGTGGTAGAAAAAGACTGCCTAGATAAAGTTGACTCATACTTTACCTTGTTACTGTATCATTCCAAGTGCTCTCAGCTGTAAAGCTACTCAGCTGTTCTAGATCATGTTTAAATTGAAAGGGATTGTGCTGGATTTCAGGATGGGCTGTATAGTGGGGCAGGAGGACAGTGGGCTAGCTAGGGCATTCCTTGTGATGATGTTTGATGTACAGTATATTGGATTTCAGCAACTGTACCCTGAAAAGTGGGGTCATCTCTTCTAGACTTCCACTGAATCCACTGAATAACCACCTGTGCATGAGAGTGGTGTCAGCTTTTATGTTATCCACCACCATTATTCAACATTTAAACACATTTTTGGGGAGAAACCATAGTAATGCTGCTACTTTGAGTAGACACACATTTGCTCTGTGATTTTGTGGCACTATGCTAACAGCTGTATTTGAAATCTCATTCTCTAGGTGTCCACTGCCAGGAGATGTCAGAAGACACCAAGAACCAAGCTCCCTTCCCTGTCTACCCCTCAGTAGGCTACCAGATCCTCAATGCAGACCACCTACTGCTGAGAGAGAATAGCCAAGAGCTGCTGGGGAACTCCGGCCTGCAGGCCCAGAGGCAGGCCTTCCTCATCACCAACCCCGGGGCGGGCCTCCTGCGGCCGGCCGTCAACGCCACGTATGGCCCCCTGTCTGTGGAGAGGCCTATCGGCCGAGAGCTGCTCCTCAGCGGCCGTAGGATCCTTCCTGTCGTCCTGGCCCGCCAGGTCCGCTCCTCCACGCCCATTGTCAGAATCCTCTTCCACATGCCCGATTTGGCCAGTGGAGGTGACGCTGGGATGAAGGCAGGGGAAAAAGAGGACAGGGGTAGTAGTGGGAGGAAGGGAGCGGCGGAGGAGGGGGCGCATTGTGTGACGGCGTATGCCTTCTGGGAGACACGGGAGGTGCGGGGGGCATGCCTGCTGTCCCCAGGGGGATTCTGTGTGGCCCAGTTGAAACCTGAGCCAGCCTGGTTCAGCCCCAGGGAAAGACTGGGAGAGGTGCAGGGGAATCCCGTAGAGATCTACTTCCAAAGCCGAAGGGACCGGACGGGCCAGTGTGTGCCCCAGGACAGCCTGCAGCGTGTGGGGGTAGGGAGGGGCGGCCCAGTGGGGTCTGGTATACCATTGAGGAGGGTAGGGAGTGTCAACCTCCTAAAGGCCTCACCTGGGAACCCTACATTTCTGCGTCTGAGACTAGGGGGAGCCTTGGTAGTCCAGACCTCCTCCAAACCACTGAGAACCACTGACGTGGCCACTTTCTATGTGTTCCTGTCCAATGTGTCTGCTGTGGAGAGCTTCACTCTTAGGTAAGAACACTGCTTGGATATAATGTTTGTCTGTGCGTCTCTCTCATTGCATAGCTAGAATATCCAGATCACAAATTAGCTATGAATGTTGTACGTACTATGTACATAATGTTGTTGATATGACTTCACTGTCTATATATTGTATTGTACTGCTTTGTGTGCAGAACATATTCTGTATATACTGATGCACTCTCAAACACTGATGACTATTGAGGATCAATTCTGCATCCTATTTGTTTAATGTGGGTTTACTAATACTACTAATATACATTTAATGTGTTACTGCGTCCCCTCTGTTACTATGATGCATGCTACCATGATGTGCTGTCCCCTGGCTCAGAACATAAATCCATATGTAACATTAAATGTATAAATATATAAATATATATTTTTTTATTGGATTATGAAAACATATAAAGAACACAACAAATGTTAACCTTTCATGTTAAGTGGATTTTATGAGTACAAAATACACTATATATACACACAAGTATATGGACACACCTTCACACCCTGTGGCTATTTCAGCCACACCCGTTGCTGACAGGTGTATAAAATCGAGCACACAGCCATGAAGAGCTCAGTGACTTTCAATGTGGCACCGTCATAGGGTGCCACCTTTCCAACAAGTCAGTTTGTCACAGTTCTGCCCTGCTAGAGCTGCCCCAGTCAACTGTAAGTACTGTTATTTTGAAGTGGAAATGGAGCAACAACACCTCAGCCGCAAAGTGGTAGGCCACACAAGCTCACAGATCGGGACCACCGAGTACTGAAGCGCGTAGCGCGTAAAAATCATCTGTCCTCGGTTGCAACACTCACTACCAAGTTACTTGGAGCATCATGAAATGGGTTTCCATGGCTGAGCAGCCGCACACAAGCCTAAGATTACCATGCGCAATGCCAAGCGGTGGCTGGAGTGGTGTAAAGCTCCTCGCCGTTGGTCTCTGGGGCAGTGGAAACGTGTTCTCGGTAGTGATTAATCACGCAACACCATCTGGCAGTCCGACGGACGAATCTGGGTTTGGCGGATGCCGGGGGAATGCTACCTACCCCAATGCATAGTGCCAACTGTAAAGTTTGGTGGAGGAGGAATAATGGTATGGGGCTGTCTTTCATGGCTTGGGCTACAGTAGGCTTCTTAGTTTCACTGAAGGGAAATCTTAACTCTGCAGCAAACATTGACATTCTAGATGATTCTGTGGCAACAGTTTGAGGAAAACCCTTTCCTGTTTCTGCATGACAATGCTCCCTTGCACAAAGCGAGATCCTATCAGAAATGGTTTGTTATGATCGGTGTGGAAGAACTTGACTGGCCTGCACAGAGCCCTGATGTCAACCCCATCGAACACCTTTGGAATGAATTGGAATACAAAACTGCGGGCCAGACCTAATCGCCTAACATCAGTGCCCGACCTCACGAATGCTCTTGTGGCTGAATGGAAGCAAGTCCCTGCAGCAATGTTCCAACATCTAGTGGAAAGTATTCCCAGAATAGTGGAGGTTGTTATAGAAGCGTAGGGGGACCAACTCCATATTAATGACCATGATTTTGGAATGAGAGGTTTGACTATCAGGTGTCCACATACTTTTGGTCTTGTTGTGTATGTTGGAGGAAGTTAGCAAAAGAAAATAAATAATTGGTGTCATTTTAGGCCTTGTGCGAAAAGTTTATCACCATGATGTATGGGAGAGGCACTTCATGAAGGATAAGTTCCATGCATTTAAATGGTAACTTAAGGCCACTTGATTGGCGCCAGGGCGTGTCTCCAAGGCCATGCTGTGGGATGGTTGAATGCTGGTGTGGCTGGGAGTCGTCTTGCAGTTCCGCTCCCTACACAGATTACAGACTTGTCGTATGCTAGTCCCCGTCTACTTCACTCCAGACTGAAAGAAGATCACAAGTCGCTCTTCCATAGATGGGGAAAATAATTGGGAAATTATTCGGCAGCCTTCATATCTTAACATCCCATTAATGTTTGAACGGGGATTTCTGAATATTTTAGTTCATAAATAATGCATCAATTTAATGGAGCAAGAAAACAAATAACTAACAGCTGCCTGACTCCTTTGGGCCGAAATGAACTTATTACGCAGGCAGCTCTATCGCGCCAAAACACACAATTCAATCTGTTTTGCAACAGCTCTACTCACTGCCTCGGATGCACATCACAGAGCAGAATAATATGGCTTTTATTGGAATGTTTTAGATGAGTATACTGAAAAACAGCAGAACATGCTCTATCTTCTGATACAGTGATATCCCAAAGCGTACCCTGACCTAGTGTTAATCCACAGTTCATATCCTATTATATGACTAAAAGGCACAGGGAGGGATATTCAGTACAGATAACAAAAGATGAAACCTCCACTAGATTAGTTATTGTTGAAATGGGACCTGTGACTGGCTGCCAAAAATGTTACAAGTTTAATCATCTCTGAACCTGAAACTGACCTGGATTTGTTGCATTGCGTCGGTGGGGATCGAGGAGAGTTGCGTGAGAGATGCCTACCCTCTCTGGTCACAATATTTATTTGAGAGATCAATCTGTTTGCCACCTGAACTTCCCAAATCCATTGACCCACTGCAGATGCTGTTGGCCTCTGTACTTGAGTCCCATTGCTCTTCATAGCCCATACTGGGATTTAGAGAGGGGAGACGAGTGAAGGGACTGAGCCGAGTGTTTTAAGGCCATGTGGAACCAGGTCTGAATTGGCTTGGCTCAGAGATGAGTGAATCTTCCTTGGGGAAATCCCTGCTCCACTTCACTCCTCCAGGCCCAAGATTGAGTCCAAACCCCAAGGGTTATGGCAGATAATCCCTGTTCTGATTGAAAACGATTCGAGAGGTTAACCCTTTGGGTGGAGATGATCTGACCACCGTTCCATTACTGCCTCCTGGACTTATGTTTGTGTGCGGTCGTAAATGTGTGAGGTGTGTGTGCAACTGTGTTTGTTGGTAGTTCCAGTCCCACAGTCATTGGAACAAGGCTCTCAATTACAGTAAGCGTATTTGCTGCTCTACCTCATAGCCAGTACTCAGAGACCATCAGGAAAAAGTAGCATCTGTCATATTTGAGTAAAAGTAAATATACCTTAATAGAAATTGACTCAAGTAAAGGTCACCCAGTAAAATTCTAAAAGTATTTTAGTAAAAGTCTAAAAGTATTTAGTTTAAAATATACTTTTAAAAAAAGTATAAATAATTTCAAATTCCTTATATTAAGCAAAACAGATGGCACAATGTTCTTGTTTTTTAAATTACGGAAAGCCACAGGCACACTCCAACATTCAGATTGGACATTTTCCAAACTAAGCATGTGTGTTTAGTAAGTCCTTCAGATCAGAGGCAGTAGGGATGACCAGGGATGTTCGGTTGAATTTGACTATTTTCATGTCCTGCTAAGCATTTCAAATGTAACACGTACTTTGGGGTGTCAAGGAAAATAAGTAAAAAAGTAAAAAATAAGTAAAAAATACAATATTTGATATAAATAGTAAAGTACAGATACCTCAAACTACTTAAGTAGTACTTAAAAGTATTTTTACCTAAGTACTTTACACCACTGGAGACCATCCATTCCCAGTCTGTCCAAAGTGGCTATCCCTTTTGCTCTTTCCCTCTATGAAAAAGCCCACAGTACAATATCAGCATATACCGAGATCATACGCTACAATGTATATTAAACTTGAACTTATTTGATATTCTCTACAAAGCCTTATAGAGTTACTTGTGGAATTAATTTCAATATTTTTGGTGACCGAATTGGATTCTTCTCATATCAGTTTCTTTATAAACACTGTGTATTTCATTTGAATGAAGAAGAAAAAAATGATACCAAGCTTACATTTACCAAGCTCACTCCTCTAGCCTAAACCCTTAAGACTGTTAGAATCATCAAAATCAAAAAATCTGAAATTAAAATGTCAGAAGCTAAATATAAGGGTAGAGAGTCTTAGCGAGTGTTTACATTAGATATGAAGTGAACTCGGAATACCAAATCCAGACACCTACTGTAATCTATGAAAATGAGCCCACTCTGTTTGTCCTCCTGCTGGATGGTTGGCTGGGAAAATTAGCTCGCTGGAAATGACGGTTGCCTGGCAGTTCATTTTCCACAAGTAATTTACTTTGCCCTGTAGAATTGTGGGTAACCTAAGGACATTTCAGGCAGCCTTATTTTTTTTATCTGCAACATTTTTTGATTGCTTAGTCCAAAGGAATTAATACTTTGTCAAATTCAGGCCATGGGATGCTAACATTGTGTATTTTGAAAAGTGCTATTTTAGTGATGAGTTTGTGCTGTGCTTTAAGGGAGGTACAGGAAGTCTCCGGCAGCAGTCTATTTAGCTGATAGCGTGTTGGCTGTTCCACACTAAATAGATTGTAAACGTGGGATATGTGAAGGTAGTAGATGAAGAGTGGAGCTGTAAAACATCACAAATGAGATGATGATGAGTTGACTTTGAGGAAGTCACACAGACAGCTCTATCAAGTCTCCCTTAATTCCCCCCCCCCTTTTCTACGTGATCTCAGGCAAAGGATTTATTTAATCAACCTCCTCATTGACTCTTGTTTCCTTTACCATCCTGATCTCATACTTAGACTGTTTACTGATCCAGCCAGGCTTAAAATAGACTGTTGTCATCTGGCTTTGCCCCTGTTGGTCTGAATTCCTCCTGGTTCCTTGTACTGGCCAACTAGATTGAGCTATATGTGTAAAACAAAATGTCCTAATTTATCTTACTGGAAAAATCCACTCAAACTATCTTTTAGTATTTTTTTCATTAGTCCACTGTAAATATATTCCACAAAATGTTTGCATGTCAGCAGTCAAGTTTAGCAGATGTAGGACTTTCAAGCAGGCTGTGTTTTTGCCGTTTTTGACTGAATTTCTCTTTTAACAGGAGTAATGATATGTTTGGTTGGTATATTGTTTGGCTGTGATGCTGGTCTTGCCTCAACAAACCTAGCTGAGAGTTGATTAGTCTGGCTCCTGACCCATGCCTCGGCCCTGCCTGGGTTAGTATTGATCAGAATATCAGCTGTCACAGAGCACCAGTCTTTGTATGTTTGACTGACTAACACACCTCTGCAGGAGGACAGGACAGGGGGAGGGTGTGTGTGTGTGTGTGTGTGTGTGTGTGTGTGTGTGTGTAACCCCTCTTATCATATTTTATGAAGTTGCCTTGCTAGTGTGTTTGTGGAGATTAGGAGTTGTATGTCTGGCAGCGTGTGACTTTAAGCCACTGGGCTTTCACTTCATGACCACACTATTCTGATGTCCTCCCCATTATCTGAATATGTTCCCCTCTAATACAATTGCTGTAATAGACCTAATGGAGAAGTATTTCTGTCTTTGATCCCGTTTGTGCTGTTTCAAACAGTCAACTCACTTTAAAGAATAATGAAATGTTAGTACTTTATAAGACAACACCCTGCTAAGCAATTAGTATTCCAATCGCAAATTCAAATACTTGCCTATGAAAGCAAATAATTTCTGTCTGACACACACACACACACACACACACACCACTGATGGGCGCTATCTGATATTATGATCCACAGCTTCATCACATGCCAGTCACATTAATGCCACATAAAGAGCATCAGTGATTCCTATCACATGTGTGTTTAAAGGTGACAGGCAAAAGTCTCCACAAAACTATAACACTTAATAATAATGCTCATGTAGGCTTCATTAAATTAGCCTCCACACACCAAAAAATATGACTACATTTTAGCTGTAATTTCTACTTTTTGGTGAATGTCATTTTCTGTCCATAGAATTCAAGGATGACGTAATTTGAGGGCAAAAGGAAAATAACAATTGCTCACTGGAAGGAACTCAAGCTACAGGCATGGCTTTTATGAGTAATTTTCTGGATCAGAAATTAAACAAATGACACTGACATGATCTGGGAAATAAACATGTATGTCAATAATGATTATACTCATATGCAGCTAATGCAGCTAAGGTCACCTGTGATATAAGTCAGTGTTCAACGTTCATCAATGTCTGATGACGGGGAAACCAGACACTAGGGACAACAGTAAGCACTGTTACCTTGAAGTAGGTTTTGGTTTTGGCTTTGCTAGGGCATTGTAGACAGGGATGGCGTATGGGTGTAAGCATGTTCGAATCCAGCGACAGAAAGTTGTTTTTGAGATGTTTGTTTTAAGCCTATCCCAAACCTTAACCCTTACCTTAACCATTTGGAGTTAATGCCTAACCTTAAGATTTCAGAGTTAATGCCTAAACTTAACCTAACCTAAAAAATATTCAAATAATGCTTAAACTTAATCTTTAAACACTTTGAAAGTTGATGTTTGGAACAACTTCGTAATTTGAAGTTTGCGAAACATGAAAGAACGTCTAATTATGACATGAGACTGTGAAAGCAAGTAGAGATAATGAGATCCAGTATGATCTAGCTAGTTAGTTAGCTAGCTATAGCTAGACAGTGTATTCCCAATCAATTTGATGAGGCTCCCATTCATACGGCTAAGATTAGCTGAATGTTTTAGTTGATAATAATTGTTGGATGATACAACACATGTACAGTATAATGAATGTTAGCTAGCTAGTTACCTAGCTAATATACTTAGTTTACTTCTTGGGAAACAATATTTCTGCTATCTAGCTAGCCATTTTTGCTGCAGCCAGCAAGCTGTCTAATCAAAATGTGGCTAACTACCACGTTAAAATAATTGAGCTATTACTGGTCAATTGTTACCATATATAGCTAGCTAGACCCTTTCGGACAATCGTACTGTGAACACAAGGTTAGCAAACATTAGCTAGCCCAAGTGTGGCTTAGCTAACCAAGAACATCCATGATCATGATCTCTCCTGCTGAAACTGCTTTGATAAGCATTTTCTCAATCACAAATACTCTTACCACTTTGAGCTGTACATAATTAAAGATCACTTAAATAGTAGTGTCATTTCAAGTGATTTATTATAGTTAGCTAGAAGGAGAACAGCATCGTGTCTTCTCATTCTGCAGCATAAATCTGACCGACCACCAACTGTCACACTAACCAAGTATCCGTCAACAGTTTTTACGTGAGTAAAGTCATAACATTAAAAAAAAAAAATATCACAACAGCTGTGACGGAAACAGGACGTTTCGGTACAATCATTTGGACATGGTGGAATCTTTTTGTGTCGGTAAAATGAATTATGCGGGAAATGGCAGCGACAACTCCTTTGTGTGCAAATACTGATATAATAATCCAAGTTTATTTTGATATGATGGCTAACGCGGTGATGGTGTGTCCTCCCACTATGACTTGAGAAACAATGCAATTTATTAGGCTACAGATGAAATAAGTTACGATGAACATCACAGTGAGGTGAAAGTGAACTGTGATCTCAATGCTCTTTTCCAATAAATATCGAGGGTCTTCTGGTGACATGATGATCGAAGCTTCACAGCCTTTTGACAAATACAAATATTCTTCTTCTTCTTATCCATAATAATCTCATTATGTAGACTTGCCTACCCGCACAGCCTGACCTCATTATATCTGTGAGCTGTTTGTCTAGAGCACACTAGCCAAGACCAGGGTAGGCACATTTGCTGTTTAACTTTCAAATAGAGTTGAAAATGCGATGGAAACTTATTGAACTTTTGATTTTTATTCGGTACATGAAAACTTAAGTACATTTTGTGTGCACTACATCGCCATGCGCTGATTTTTGTCCACTAAAAGTAAATTTGGTGGACACACACCACTGTTGAGAAAATAGAGTATTTGCATGAAAATCTGTCGCCAATTGGATCAAAACCTAGCTAGTTTTGTGAAAAATGAAAACTACTTTGAAATTGCTGGATCAAATGTAAAATAGAGTTCTGATTTTGTTTCACATACTAGAAATGTGTGAAATTGTGCACTAAAATCATACAATTTTTAAAATTTTCCAATAATTCCAATAGAGCAAATTGACAGGTACCTATTTTAGTGTTATATCAAGGATACAAAATCTACCCTGACCAAAATATTATTGCAGATCATTTTATGATGTATTTAGCTATTGTATTGTTGTAGAAAGGTTTGGAAAAACAGGGACATCTTTGCCTGTCACCTTTTAATGCTGATGGGTTCTGACAAATAATCATGATTTAATCATCTTTTCTAGGAAAGGTATTTCATTCCTGTTGAGATAGATGAGAGCGATAAATCAGTGACCTTTATCTCGCTGATGGAAGATGTGAAACTCCATATTACTTTACTTTATTTAGATCAGTATTATATTAACTAGATGCTCTCACATGTAGTGGCCTCCAGTTCTCAGTGTAGTGGCCTCCAGTTCTCAGTGTAGTGGCCTCCAGTTCTCAGTGTAATAAATATGTACAAGTAGGGATTTGTAAAAAAAAAAAAAAAAAGTTAAAAAAAAAAGGCACTGACTGCGTAAACATTTCAATGGTGGTTTTGACTAAATTCAACTTCCAGGCAGCCCCTGGTCGGCCTTCAAAATCTATCACTAGGTCTCCTCCCACGCCTTGAAGTCTCACGTGTCTCTGTTCTGTCCCCTATCTAAGCCTTTATGTTCGCTGGGAGGAACAGACAAGCTGTCTGGCCTATGGATTGAGTCGAAAAAAGCTTAAGGCAGAGCGGAGAGAGCTCCAGGGCCATGTTGCACAGCTGGAAGAAACCCAAAAGGAGATTAGTGCTTCCTTAGGCCACACAATCAACGGGCCTGATTAAGAAACAATGTTACAGGCACTTCTCCATTTAGATACACACACACACACACACACACACACACACACACACACACACACACACACACACACAATGACGGAGACAAATGGGCCTGGTCAAAGTACTGCACTACATAGGGAATAGGGTGCCATTTGGGATACAGACTCAGTCAGCCCAGACTCGGCCAGGACAGAATCACTCCATCTAAATAAGCTTGTATGTTTTCACACAAAGAGAAACACACAGATGACTATATGTATTACATCACATTAAACATATATTGCAAATGTATATTCTGTACTGGACAGATTGACATACATTTAGGTTATATCGGTTATATCTCACACACATACACAAGATTAAAGACTTACTTTGACTCCTTGTACTCCTTGTACCCACCCACGAGATGTATCCCATTATGCCTGGCGAAAACCAAACACTGCATTCCACAGTAAGAACCTAGGGGAGGTTCAGGACCTGAACGTCGGCACTGTATGTGCATTGCGGGGAGGTTCAGGTCCTGAACCTCCCCTAGGTTCTTACTGTGGAATGCAGTGTTTGGTTTTCGCCAGGCATAATGGGATACATCTCGTACAAAACGTTGACTGAAGTTTGCCAAAAAGCACCAGGAAGCACCTGGATGATCATCAAGACTCTTGGAAGAATGTTGTATGGACAGATGAGTCCAAAGTATAACTTGGGTACCATTATTCCTGACAAAAACCAAACAATGTATTCCACAGTAAGAACCTTATACCAATTGTCAAGCATGGTGGTGGTGGTAGTGTGATGGTTTGAGGATGCTTTGCTGCCTCAGGACCTGGACGACTTGTCGATATAGAGGGAACCATGACTTCTGCTCTGTATCAGAGAATTCTCAAATCAAATCAAATGAAACTTTATTTGTCACATGCGGTGAATACAAGTGGTAGACCTTACTGACCAACTATGACCAACCTTTCAAAGCACTTCATGGCTACCGACGTGAGTGCTACAGGAGAATATCAGGCCATCCAACTTTGCGCTGAAGCGCAGCTGGGTCATGCAGCAAGACAATCATCCAAAACACACAATCAAGTCAACATGAAAATGGCTCAAAAGAAACACATTTGAAGTTTTGGAATGGCCTAGTGAAAATCCAAACGTAATCCCAATTGAGATGTTGTGGCATGACTTTAAATGAGCAGTTCATGCTTGAAAACCCACAAATCTCTGTTCGGCATGGAAGAGTGGGCCAAAATTCCTCCACAGCGATTTGAGAGATTGATCAACAACTACAGGAAGTGTTTTGTTGGACTCATTGCAGTTTAAGATGGCTCAACCAGTTATTGAGTGTAAGGGGGCAATTGTTTTTTCTCACAGGGACATTGGGTGTTACATAACTTTGTTTATGAAATAAGTATGTCATTGTTCACTTAGGTTACCTTTATCAAATATTAGGTTTTGGTTGAAGATCTGATAACATTCAGTATCAAAAATATGCAAAAGTAGAGAGAATTAGAAAGGTGCAAATATTGTTTCACAGCACTGTACATGCTTATTAAATCATTCCAGGAAGTCTGATGACAAGATCTCCATGGTCAGGAAATGTTAGAGAGCATTCTTTACCTACACTGGGTCACCCCATCCTAGGGAGTTTGTATGAGGGCCTCGTACTGCCACCCTGCCTGGTCCTCCCACCCTTACAGGCGTGTAATGAGGGCTCCTGCACTGCTGTTGACTGTATAGATAGACGGGATGATATCACACAGCAGATTAAATGATCAGTGGTTCCCCAGCAAGCAGCTAGTGCTGATGGGAATAAGATGTGCCTGCTGATTCTCGGTTTGCAGGCAGGGAGGTAAACATCACTTCTCCGATGTCTTTCAGCACACCTCATTAGAACACACACACACGCACATGCATGCACGCACACACATACACACACCAGCCAAACAGTGGTAATAACATGTTGATCTTCTTTCAAATTGAACTTTCACCAACCAGCGAGCTTTAGATGCTGAGCGCAGAGCAGTGCAACTTCCATAGACAAACATTGGCATTAGAATGAACTGTAATGAAGAGTGACGTTTAACTTGGCACCATTATAGGATTACACCTTTCCTAAAAGTCAGTTCGTCAAATGTCTGCCCTTCTAAAGCTTCCCCGGTCAACTGTAAGTGCAGTTATTGTGAGGTGGAAACGTCTAAGAGCAAAAACGGCTCAGCCGAGAAGTGGTAGGCCACACAAGATCACAGAACAGGACCGCCAAGTGCTGATGCGCATAGCACGTTAAAATCATCTGTCATCGGTTCCAACACTCACTACCGAGTTCTAAACTGCCTCTGGAAGCAATGTCAGCACAAGAACTGTACGCCAGGAGCTTTATGAAATGGGTTTCCATGGCTGAGCAGCCTGCACACAAACCTAAGATCACCATGCGCAATGCCAAATGTCGTCCAACATCAGTGCCCAACCTCACTAATGCTCCTGTGGCAAGTCCCCGCAGCAATTTTCCAACATCTAGTGGAAAGCCTTCCCAGACGAGTCGAGGCTGTTACAGCAGCACAGGGGGAACCAACTCCATATTAATGCCCATGATTTTGGAATGAGATGTTCGACAAGCAGGTGTCCACATACTTTTCGTCATGTACTGTACGTCAGGCTTCAAACATTATCTGAGGTTCTCAGGTGGTCTTAGATAGACCCACCTCCCCTGCAGCAGATACATCATGGGTCAATAATACTCAAACAGAAACGTGGAGATTCTGTTGATATCAACTCAAGTAGCCTGTGTTTGTACAGTATGTGTGTATGTCAACTGACCTGTGTGTGTTACAGTAACTGTGTGTCTGTGTGTTCCAGAGCCACAGTGAGGAAGGGGATGTCATTCAGTACAGTGAGGCCCAGTGACTCAGCCTTATGGGACATCACCCTGGAGTCTGGCAGAGGGGGCGCAAACACCATCTCTGCCGTGTGTCAGAGGAAAACCACCACCACCGGGAAAAGGTGTGTGTTCAAGAATGAGATTGGTTCCTAACCAACCTCTATTGAATTTAAAAGAATGAAGCTACAAATGGTTCTGAAGTTCTTATTCGTTACAAAACTGCATGATTGCCAAATTTCTAAAAGCCCTCCACTTTCTTAAATGGCCTTCCTCTGTCCTGTTACCACTGACTGATGTAAGTAGTGGATGATTGTTGATGCACAGCACGTATCGAAGACAAGGGTAGAATAAACAAACAGGTTTGTTATAGATCGCTGAGAATTCTCCTTGTTAAAACATCAGGATTTATTTGAACCTTTATTTAACTTGGCAAGTCAGTTAAGAACAAATTCTTATTAACAATGACAGCCTAGGAACAGTGGGTTAACTGCTTTGTTCAGGGGTAGACGATAGATTTTTATCTGTCAGCTTGGGGATTCGATCCACCAACCTTCGGTTACTGGCTCAACGCTCTAACCACTAGGCTACCTGCCACCCCATCCATTTAAAATAGGAAGAAGGAAGAAATTGCAAATCTAGAATTTTGATCGAGGAATAAAACTATTGAATTTCATCAGTTGCCTTGTTGGTGTGGTCATGGCATTTTTGCGACAGCCTGTTATTGTATGAAGCAGGTCTATGTTACATTGTGATGAATCACTCTCATTTTAAATAGACTGAAGGGACTATTCAAATTCCTCATTAGGGAACTATTTTAACAGATACAGTATATGTGACATAGTTATTTGCTTTAGGCAGTAATTCCCCTGATTTACATTAGATATATTATTATGAGACCCGGTGATTTCCCTGGTCAGGTGAGGTCATGTGGTCAGGAAGAAACTCTTGGCCCTAGTTATAATCTTATGCAATTTGCACCGGTTTCCCGGACAGAGATCAAGCCTAGTGCTGACTAAAAAACACTCCCCAATGAACAATATTAATTGAAATAGACTATATGACTAATCTTTTACCTGGGAAACCAGCCCTATAACTACAAGGAATAACATACAGTAGTTGACAATGCAAATCAGTTGTTTGTAATCCTCTGAGATTATGATGACATCAGTAAGAACGTTAGTATTCCTGCTGTCTACCACAGTGGGGGAGGGATCAACTGGTTTAATGTGAACACGTTAAAACCCTCAAACTCAACTCTGGACCTCGAAGCCTGTTCCACTGCATTTTTTTCATTGTTCCCCTCTAATCGGGGCCTTCTTTAGATCTGGGATACCAGGTAGTTGCAATTCATTATCAGGTAGAACACAAAATTAGCAGGCTCCGGACCTCGTAGGGCAGGTATTCCCAGGGGTACGCGCATTGCTGTCGGGTGTACGAATACATTTTAAAAATGTGATTTATTTCTCTTCACATTTTCAAACAGTACATTTATATTTTCCAACGGGGCTATACATTTGTGTGTTTTTTTTCTTTCCTGATAAGCCTAGTTTCACTGCCAAAAATAAAATGTAACCATCTAGTGTTTAGCAAAATAGCAACACAATGTCAAATAATTAACATCCAATCATATTAACCGTTACTCTCTCACAGTAAACCTTCACTCTTGCGCAGACATTTAGAAACTAAACATGACAATTGGAAAAATAAGCGACAGGAGTTTTTTGAGCGAGAATAAAGACGTAGAAAAGCAACAGATACCATTAATAAGAAAGGGCTAGAAGTGTCTTATATGGTGAGCTACCGAGTGGCTAGGACAGGCAAGCCCCATACTATTGTGGAGGACTTAATTCTTCCTGCTGCCACGAATATGGCTGGGACAATGCCGGGGGAAAAGTCCCAAAAAACTATACAGACAATTACTTCATCAAACAACACTGTTTCACGACGCATCAGTGACTTGGCAGGATATGTTTTGAAACAATTACTGCTTCACGTACATGCCAGTGAATTATATGTGTTACAGTTGATTGAGTCAAAAGATGTGGCGGGCCTGGCACAGCTCCTGGTATATGTCCGTTACGTTTATGGGGGGTCAATTAAGGAGGACCCCCCATAAAGTACTGGACAGCTTTGTGACATCAAATTGGTGGTCAAGATGTGTTGGTATCTGTACTGATGGCGCAAAAGCCATGACAGGGAGATATAGTATAGTAGTAACGCGTGTGCAAGCAGTTGCTCCCGACGCCATTTGGGTACCCTGCAGCATCCACCGAGAGGCTCTTGCTGCCAAGGGAATGCCTGACAGCTTGAAAGACACTACAGTGAAAATTGTTATCTTTGTTAAAGCAAGACCCCTGAACTCTCGTGTATTTTCTGCATTATGCAATGAGTTGGGCAGCGACCATGTAATGCTTTTACAACGTGCTGGTTATCAAGTGTCAAAGAATTGACACATTCTTTTTAATTGAGTGACGAGCTTAAAGTTTTCTTTACTGACCATAATTTTCACTTGTCTGACCGCTTGCATGATGACGAGTTTCTCACACGACTGGCCTATCTGCGTGATGTTTACTTTCACCTGCGTGATCTGAATCTAGGATTACAGGGACTCTCCGCAACTACATTCAATGTGCAGGACAACATTGAAGCTATGATTAAAGAGCTCTTGGAGCTCTTTCTGTCTGCATGAACAAGGACAACACACAAGTCTTTCCGTCATTGTATGATTTTTAGTGTGCAAATGAACTCAAGCTTACGGACAATGTCAAATGTGATATAGCGAAGTACCTGAGTGAGCTGAGTATGCAATTACGCAGGTATTTTCCCGAAACGGACGACACAAAATACTGGATTCGTTATCCCTTTCATGCCCTGCCTACACTTACCGATATCTGAACAAGAGATCCTCATTGAAATTGCAACAAGCAGTTCTGTGAAAATTGAATTTAATCAGAAGCCAATGCCAGATTTCTGGATAGGGCTGCACTCAGAGTTTCTTGCCTTGGCAAATGACACTGATGCCCTTTGCAACCACATACCTATTTGAGATTGGATTCTCGGCCCTCACTAGCATGACAACTAAATACAGGCACAGACTGTGTGTGGAAAATGATTTAAGACTGAGACTCTCTCCAATACAACCCAACATTGCAGAGTTATGTGCATCATTTAAAAGACACCCTTCTCATTAACCTGTGGTGAGTTATTCACAATTTTTGATGGACAAATAAGGTTTTATATGTAAGATGGCTAAATAAAGAGCAACATCGAATAGTGTGTGTGTGTGTGTGGCAGGGTTTAAATGATGGCAACAAAAAAAGAGAGTGCACAGCTGGAGTTTGAATGTTTGAAGGGGTACAAGGACTATAAAAAGTTTGGGAACCACTCTCGTAGGGAGTTGAATACCCCTGGTTTAGAATGTCTCTTCATTATGTGATCTTGTAATCCCCCATCTTTATATCAGACACATGTTGTTAGTGACAACTCATGTCCATTTGTCAATTGTTATTTTGTCATTAAAGGCATTTGATCTATGTACTCAAGTGATGTACACAAGTCACTGCTGCCAATAGATTTGAGTTGCTATATTATTCATGTATGTATTTAATTGAAAACATTCTGAGAAGTTGGCACCATAACTGTAGATGACACTTAAGTTTTTTCTCATGGACACATGTAGAATTGTAACAGGCCAGGTAACGTGCATGTGTAAATCATCACATCTACAGTATTTATTGATGGACTGGACATGTTGGCTTTAGAGGACAGCATCACACAGCATCACGTGTCACATGATCAAAAATGTACCGTCAACAAGGAACATGCTGCTATCACAGCACTACCTGATCCAGATGGCAAAACAGACCTCTGCCCAGCAACCTCCCAGCACTTGCTCTCCCCCTCAGACACACACACACACACTCTCCAACCCGGCTCAGCGTGCCGCCCGTCCGACCCACTTATCTGTAATCATCAGTGCGTTATCCGGGCTTAAGCACTGGCTGGCTTGCTCCAGGGAAGATTAGGAGCCCAGATATTCCAAGTCCCAGCAGCTGTATTAACTAGTGAATAACCAGTGAACCAGAGGTCCCCCCCCCCCCCATGCATCCACTCTGGAACTGATGATAGGAAGCTATACAGGCTGTGACCACCAAAGCCCTCAGAGGGAAAATGTACACTTTTTTTCTCCTCCATTCCTGTCTAGTAGTAATTGAGTGGAATCATGGTGAAAATGGTCCCAATGAACCACCAAGACTCCTGTCCAATCACTTTTATTGAGAAAGAAGTGAATGTTGAGCAAAGCTATCTAGGAGGTCCTATCTGAGCATTAGAGATGCTGTCAAGGCTCTGACTGGTTTAAAAATCCTTAGGAGTCGATTGAGTTACCAGTGCGGCCGTCAAAATCCATCCGTTTAAGAAGGAGATATCAGGTTTTTTTCATGGGCTGCGTCTCAATCCACCTCATCCGCCTTCAGATACACCGCTGTTTGTCAGACCAGGAGACGTCCCGAAAATCGGTCTTCTCACAAAAACGTCTGTAGCATCAGAATGGTTTTACCTTAAGGCTAACATGAACACTCTATGGAAAGACGAGACTCTCACGAACACGATGCTATTCTCCGGGACTCGTCTGAAGGTAACCCGGTACCGGAAGTATGGAAGTAGTTTTATACCAACAAAAAAAGGGGATAAATATGTGTCCCAAATAAAATATATTTCCTGAGCTCTCCTAGATATAGGACAGACACTTCAAACTCTATTTTGACATTTGTGAATGTGTTATTCAATGTGTTTCTATGGGCTATAGTAGTAAAGGCAAAGTTAAATATTTGTATCTAAAATTATTATTTTATACATACAGGGGTCCTAAAATTCTAAACCAAATAGCTCAATGGTATGACCATTGAAGTGATGTTGACATCTGCTAGGTTGGAGGAACATGAACAACTATGATACCCAAACTATGACTGTCAACACTTACCTACACTACAGTATAACCAAAGTGTAGATTAAACCAGGATCGTTTTCATAATATCACTGGGACTTTGAATATGCATGTTAGATCTTGTTGATTGCAGCATTCATGTCCATTCATGAGCTGTGAAACATTGTATTGAATATGATTTTGTGAAAATCATTAGAATGCAGAACGGGACTGTAACTCTCTTCCAGGATTGTCAGGGGTCTGTTGGAGGTATTGCAGCTTGACTTTGAGACCAAGGAGTTGACTGATCAACAATCAGAGAGCCAGATGATCACATGGCGTTTTGAGACAGGAAACATCAAGGATGTCGGCATCATGAGGATCTATACCACTCAGAGAGACTACGTGGGTCTGGCACCACTGGTCATGGTGAGGAGTGTGTGTGTGTGTGTGTCAAATCACATTTTATTTGTCACATGCGCTGAATACAACAGGTGTAATGTGTGTGTGCTCGAGTGCGTGCGTGCATGTGTGGCATTTTATTACTATGTGTGCATGCATATCTTTGTGTGCCAGTTTGTATGGCACAGCAGCAGCTGCATTAACAGTAACACCACCACTGTATTATCCCTGCAGCTTAACTGTGAGTTGAATTAAACTCCCCTGGATGTGCAACTAAGTGTAGGCTGGGTGTACCATCATATTACCTCTATTGTTCTCTCATCGGGTTTGATGTTTTATGATGGCCATAAAGGAACAATAAAGCGTGTGTGTAAATGATTGGGAGAGCCCTGGAGAGGGGATGTCAGGGGGGGGGGGTGTTAATTGTTGACCGGCTGAGTGCCAGCTCCCTTGGCCTCTAGCTTTGATCAATTCTGTCCCAGGTCACACTCTCCCTCAGTCAGTGTTAATAAAGTTGGCGTTCATTGAGAGGATCAAACGGCTCCCATAGGTAGAAATGAACCATCTTTTTAATGAAGCCACAATGCATATTGATTTATAAAATGTCTCCCTAAGTATGTACTAAGTACAGATCTGGATTGTCAGAAGACGCTAATACCACCTGCAAACTTGTTTCCGAAATCAAGCACACTTCCATTACGTTTGTGAGTACTTTACACATTCACAGCAGTGTTTGTGCCACAAATCCCATTGAATTGCTTCAGTACAGTAGGTTTGTACCAATAGTCAGTTAGGTTTGGGTGACTTTCAGAGGCAGAACTAGAGCTTGTCCTTTCTGAATCGCGGTCAGCAGCTGTTGTGCTGTGCTGCTGAGTTTAGAACAGCTGACAGGCTGCCCTGCAACATCTGTCGAGTGCTTCAGTTAAATCTACACCAGGCCAGGGCATACAGGCATCATCCACTGTATCGACCCCTACAACTCATAGATTAGGAAGACATTTTATTAGAGAGCATCACGGCCAGAAAACCGTTTTGAATCAATGTTCAAAGAGAGGTTATGGAGCTACAAGAGAGATTTCATCAGCCATGGACTAACGTTGACTTGTCTATTCATGTTGAGAAGTTATACCTAGCAGTTAAACACAATAAACAGTACAAGGTAATGTGTGTGCATGTGATTGTGTGTGGGCATGCATTGGTGCATGCATGTGTATGTACAGTACATGCCAGTTTGTATGTATTTGTATGATAATCTGCCTGCCTGCCTCACACGGTCGCTGTGTCCTGTCTTGCCCCCTTGTAGGACAGTGACGTGCTGAACACAGCTGTTCTGACTGCTAAGAAGGTGTCTGTCCCAGTCAGGACTCTGGCTGTGGAGGCTGACGGCTCCGTCACTGATGTCACCAACTACACCAACTGCAGGTCCACTGATGAAAACGTGCTGAAGGTACAGCATTGGAACCCCTTTTTCAATATTCACTGTTTCCCTATGTTGCAAGATAACAAGTTGGGTATGGGCACCCACAACACAATAAAAACTCATACAAAACCATAGTTACACATCAATTAAAAACAACACCAAATCCTCCTCCACAGTAACTAAATACAACAGACTCTGAATACCCCATATACTCATAAACAGATCAATATTGTTAACCAGTTTGTAATAGGCAGTCCCCAAATACTGTTCTTTCGGGTCTTCCATATTGCTAATTTAGCTGCCCCTAACACATAATTAAGCAAAATAACTACACCCCTTCGACTAAACCTGTACTTTAGACCAAATATAAACAGTTGGGAAAAGAAAACCTCTCCCAAAGCTGAGAACCAAGAAGTGATCAGGTCAATCATCCCGACCAATCTGGGACACTGTAAAAACAGATGTGCCAGAGTTTCAGACCCAGCACAGAAAGGACACCCTTCCCCAACAGTAGGTTCCAGGTATACCAGATGCATAAAGGAAACCCTTCCCCAACAGTAGGATCCAGGTGTACCAGATGCATAAAGGAAACCCTTCCCCAACAGTAGGATCCAGGTGTACCAGATGCATAAAGGACACCCTTCCCCAACAGTAGGATCCAGGTGTACCAGATGCATAAAGGACACCCTTCCCCAACAGTAGGATCCAGGTGTACCAGATGCATAAAGGACACCCTTCCCCAACAGTAGGATCCAGGTATACCAGATGCATAAAGGACACCCTTCCCCAACAGTAGGATCCAGGTGTACCAGATGCATAAAGGACACCCTTCCCCAACAGTAGGATCCAGGTGTACCAGATGCATAAAGGACACCCTTCCCCAACAGTAGGATACAGGTGTACCAGATGCATAAAGGACACCCTTCCCCAACAGTAGGATCCAGGTGTACCAGATGCATAAAGGACACCCTTCCCCAACAGTAGGATCCAGGTGTACCAGATGCATAAAGGACACCCTTCCCCAACAGTAGGATCCAGGTGTACCAGATGCATAAAGGACACCCTTCCCCAACAGTAGGATCCAGGTGTACCAGATGCATAAAGGACACCCTTCCCCAACAGTAGGATCCAGGTGTACCAGATGCATAAAGGACACCCTTCCCCAACAGTAGGATCCAGGTGTACCAGATGCATAAAAGACACCCTTCCCCAACAGTAGGATCCAGGTGTACCAGATGCATAAAGGACACCCTTCCCCAACAGTAGGATGCAGGTGTACCAGATGCATATTGGTGGCTATGGCTCCATGTATTATCCTCCATTGGAGGTCAGCTGTCCTCTTTTCATTAGGCAGTTTGTGAAAGAGGCTCTTCAAAATGCCACATCCCTGGTGGCGTGCAGGCCTTACGGGACTTGACAAGAACTCTCCAAGCCTGCATAACATACTCATAAAATGGAGTCAGGCCAGGCAAATCACCCCCCCCCTCCATCTTTAAGAGGAAAATGTGCTTGTCTTAGCCCAAACAGCCCGCTCTCCTCATCAATGTGTAGGCTGTGTCGACCCAGCTAGAACCGTCACAGTACAACAGTCTCTGGGCTGCTTGAAGACGGAAAGCCATGATCCTGGAAGAAATGTCCACCAAACCTTGCCCACCCTCGTGCAGTGGCAAGTACAGGGCTAAAGCTTTAATCCAATGTTGTCCAGACCAGAAGAAATTGACAAAGGGTCCTCTGAAGCTCTTGTATCAGACCCCCCCGGTGGCTGTAAAATCATTGGTCTGTGCCACAGGGTAGAGGCAGCAAGATTATTAGCTACCAGTACTCTTCCCCTATAAGACAGCTGGGGTAGCAACCATTCCCACCTTGACAGTCTGGCACACACTTTCACCAATACACCCTCCCAAAACATGACATCATGTAACAACTTAACATTAAAATACCAGTAAGATGATGACCTTAGTGGACAGGACAAGTGAATATCAACAGTAACAATATGGTGATCAGAGAAACCCACAGGAGTAATGTCACACCTTCCAACCCTACAACAGTAGTGATCAGATACATACAACCTGTCTAACCTTCCAACCCTACTACAGTAGTGATCAGATACATATAACCTGTCTAACCTTGCTGCAATGACACAACCTTCATTAACTTTTAGCCATGTGTACTGCCTAACTTTTGCATTCCTTACTCTCTACACATCAGAAAGCTCAAACTCAGTTAATAGACCAGACAGGCAAGTTGCTGACCGCAGATGAGGTTCTTCAGCAGTGCGGTCAACAGTAAAATCTACTGTACAATTCCAGTCCCCCCCTAAAACCATGCACCCCTCTTGGTCACACTCTCTTAAGGTTTCCTTTATTTTATCAAATACAGCAATACGCTCTGTACCCTCATTAGGAGCATAAACATTAAAAAACAAATAAAAAACCCATAACATCCACCTTGACCAATAAAACCCATCCCTTGACAATCTCTGTTGTAGATACCACATTCACCCCTTAGCCTGAGGAAAACAAAATTGCCACCCCAGCACTGAAATTAGTACCATGACTGAGTACATGCCGCCCCTCCAACCACATACCCCAGTCAACCTCATTAGCCTCATCACTATGTGTCTCCTGTAGAAAAACTACATTAAGCCTTTTCTGTTTTATAACTTCTAATACCCAAGCCCTCTTATTCCTGTCCCTTCCCCCATTAATATTGAGAGAACCTTTCCTTAGTACCTCCATATAGAAAAGAGAAAGGAAAAGCAGATGAAACCAAAGAGAAAATAGACACCCTATGAGGCATGATCATTGTTTTAATTTTCTATTCAAATCAAATCAAATCAAATGTATTTATATAACCCTTCGTACATCAGCTGATATCTCAAAGTGCTGTACAGAAACCCAGCCTAAAACCCCAAACAGCAAGCAATGCAGGTGTAGAAGCACGGTGGCTAGGAAAAACTCCCTAGAAAGGCCAAAACCTAGGAAGAAACCTAGAGAGGAACCAGGCTATGTGGGGTGGCCAGTCCTCTTCTGGCTGTGCCGGGTGGAGATTATAACAGAACATGGCCAAGATGTTCAAATGTTCATAAATGACCAGCATGTTCGAATAATAAGAAGGCAGAACAGTTGAAACTGGAGCAGCAGCACGGCCAGGTGGACTGGGGACAGCAAGGAGTCATCATGTCAGGTAATCCTGGGGCATGGTCCTAGGGCTCAGGTCCTCCGAGAGAGAGAAAGAAAGAGAGAAGGAGAGAATTAGAGAACGCGCACTTAGATTCACACAGGACACCGAATAGGTCAGGAGAAGTACTCCAGATATAACAAACTGACCCTAGCCCCCCGACACATAAACTACTGTAGCATAAATACTGGAGGCTGAGACAGGAGGGGTCAGGAGACACTGTGGACCCATCCGAGGACACCCCCGGACAGGGCCAAAAAGGAAGGATATAACCCCACCCACTTTGCCAAAGCACAGCCCCCACACCACTAGAGGGATATCTTCAACCACCAACTTACCATCCCTGAGACAGGGCCGAGTATAGCCCACAAAGATCTCCTCCATGGCACAACCCAAGGGGGGGCGCCAACCCAGACAGGATGACCTATTAACCTGACCACGTTTCCCACTACCTTTTGCTGCTGTGACAGCAGTAACACATTTCCTCAAGTGAAAACGCTTCTTCACGTTCAACTGGTCTAACCCCACCGTCTTCTGTAACATCACAGCTGACCTCACAAACGTATCAATTTCAAAACAAATCTGCCAATTTGACAGATTTCCTAAAAGTCTGATCCAGTCTGATACAGGAACCCATTTACCTCCACTAGATTGTAAATTCGTGTCGTGGACCAGCTGCTATCATATCAAGAGATATCCATATCCTTCTCCTGATCCTCCTCAACTGAGGCGACAGACCACTGACTCCCTTCTACCACATCCCTCTCAATACTCCCCACTTGCACCCAATCACTAGTACCAGGCATCTCCTCCACTACCTGGGAGACTAGCCCCACCTGCACCCCCTCCTGTACCCCAGCACTCATACTGGGCACCTCCTCACCAGTCTGAGAAAATGGCTCTTCAGATCCATCCTTACCTTCTACAGCAATATTTTTCTGCTGCATAACATTTCCCTCTGGTACAAGTTGCAACTCTGTGCCCTCAACAGGACAACGAGGACCACCTGCGCACCTCCCTCTGCCTTCTCCCTTTTCGGGCAAGCATGTCGCTTATAGCCAACATCATCACACTCAGAACACCGTTGACTACCTGTACTAGCATGAGCCATATACAATCTGTTGTCATACTTGACCACCACGGCTTTATTCATCCATGACGCATAAGCAACATTCTCATATCCTACCTTCTCTCCTACGGCGACCAGAAACTCCTCCACAGGGAAGTCGAAGTGACAGGGACGGCGTCCCCATGTGGGTCTTCATCCCCGCCAAAACCAGGGTAATTTCGACACGAAAAACAATAGACTTAATTCTACCACAACAACTAAATAAAAAGAATGATAACCTTAATAATGCATAGGAAGAAAAGAAACGTAAAAGAAAAACCAAGATATCTAACTCTACACAACACTCGCACTCACTCACACAATTCCCAGCATGCACCAAACACGAGAGAGAGAGAGTCTTTTCAAGGTAAGCCCTGGAACTTTATCCAGTTTCTTTCATATCACTCTCTCTTCCCGATCAGTGACCCCTCTTAGAGTAAAGCACCTCACTGGGTCAGGGTAAAGGATGATCCCCGAGCATGGATACATTTCTATACACATAAATACAGATACAGTAAGATGGTTCCACAGCATGCTATTTCTCTCTTCTCTCTCTCGGCACTTAGATGGATAAGCCTACAGTATGTGACTATGGGCACAGGGACCTCACGTTTGATAGAACGCATGCTAACCACTTAAATAACTTCACATGGAGAGGTTGTGTTCTTTAACTCAACCCCCCCCCCCCAGGTGTCGGATCGTTGTGACTATGTGTTTGTGAACGGGAAGGAGACGAGGGGGAGGATGAGGATGGTGCTCAACTTCACCTACAGCTACCTGAGCGCCCAGCTGGAGATGAGTGTGTGGATGCCCCGCCTCCCTCTGGTCATCGACGTGGCTGACCCCGAGCTCAGCCAGATCAAGGGCTGGAGGGTCCCGGTGGCCGCTGGCAACAAGAGGTATGGTTTTGTTTGTTTACAACTCTCCACATATCGATGTTAGTAGAGCTTTCGTCTCGGTCAATGCTATTTTAAAGCCATAGTACAGAATGGGAGAGCTGATGCCATGACCTGCCTGAGTTTGGCTTTCATTACATTTTAAAGAAGGATTTAATAAATTGTGAGTTGTACAAATGTCATAAAAAATCATCACAAGAGCTACTGGTAGTGACCCACTGCATAGTGACAAAGGATGAAATCAAAGAACATTAAATGTAAGTAGGATTTCACAGAGCTATACCCAGAATCCTAAACCCCTAAACCACAAAATAGTGTTTGTTTACCAGCCTCATAAACTAGAGCTGTGCTGTTCAGACAGATAGATGAATTCATAAATGCAAGCAGTGCAGTAAGTACTATGACAGAGAGGGTACGGAATGGAAATCCCCCAGCTTACCAGCCTTGCCTAATGCATATTACAGAGAGACTCTATAATAATCAACTATAATCACATCACTGTTAGTTACATAAGTGTGTTATGCCCTGTAGATGGGACTGTATAGACTTGCTCTCAGGAAACAGGTCAGTAGGGTCTCTCTCAATACTGAGTGTCGTACCGCTGCCTGGTTCTCACTCAATACACTGACGTGGATGGATGGATTGTGTAGGGTGTTGTTGTTTTTCTCTGGAGATATCTTAACATAGTTATGGGTGGTTTCAGAGCCAGCTACCCAAGTCCATTTAACCCTCAGTTATTTTTTGAAGATGTCTGTCAGTTCTTGGTTTAAGTATACTTAAGCAATAAGGCCCTAAGGGGTGTGATATATGGCTAATATCGTCTCATATACACACGGGTGGGTGGTTGGGTTGAGCTAATTAGCACCCAGTATCAAAACTACCCGGTTTACACAATTTATAAAATGATGTTTTGTCTTGCATTACTCTGGTCATAGCCATAAATCCCCTGTGTCTCTGTGTGTGTGTCTCAGGACCAGCTGGGACAGTGAGGAAGAGGAGGAGATGAGGAAGGGCAGGGGCTGCATGCTACAGTACCAACACACTGTGGTTAGGGTGCTCACACCCTTTGTAGCTGAGCCGTCGGACCCAGCTCCAGACCTCATGGCAGGGAAAGTGGGGGGGGCTTTGGAGATTTTCCTGGGGACAGACTGGCAGGTGGATGTCACCAGGCTGGTGCGTTACTCTTTCAGGGTGAGAGACCCAGCTATAGCCAGACTACAGGCAGGGACTGTACTGCAGGGACGCGCTGCAGGGACCACGACACTACAGGTAATGTGTTTGTATGCGTGTGTACATACAATGCCTTCAGAAGGTATTCAAACCCTTGATTTTGTCCACATTTTGGTGTGTTACAGCCTGCCTTTAAAATGGATTCTATTGAGATTTTGTGTCACTGGGCTACACATAATACCCCGTAATGTCGGAGTGGAATTATGTTAGTTTTTTAAATAATTACACATTTTATTCAAATGAAAAGCTGAAATGTACCCACGCGGGACGGTTGAACCAACGTGTGCTAATGTCATTAGCATGAGGTGAGAATGAAGAGACTGAAAAGATTTGGTATGGGTCCTCAGAGCCTCAAAAGGTTCTACAGCTGCACCGTCGACAGCTGACTGGTTGCATCACTGCCTGGTATAGCAACTGCTCGGCCCCTGGCCGCAAGGCACTACAGAGGGTTGTGTGAATGGCCCAGTCCATCACTGGGGCCAAGCTTCCTGCAATCCAGGACCTTGGTGTCAGAGGAAGGCCGTAAAAATTGTCAAAACTCCAGCTACCAAAGTCATAGACTGTTCTCTCTGCTACCACACGGCAAGTGGTACCAGAGCACCATGTCTTGGTCCAAGAGGCTTCTAAACAGCTTCTACCCCCAAGCCATAAGACTCCTGAACATCTAATCAAATGGCTACCCAGACTATTTGCATTGCCCCCCCCCTCTCTTTTATACCACTGCTACTCTCTGTTATCATCATCTATGCTTAGTCACTTTAATAACTCTACCTACAGTGCCTTGCGAAAGTATTCCGCCCCCTTGAACTTTGCGACCTTTTGCCACATTTCAGGCTTCAAACATAAAGATATAAAACTGTATTTTTTGTGAAGAATCAACAACAAGTGGGACACAATCATGAAGTGGAACGACATTTATTGGATATTTCAAACTTTTTTAACAAATCAAAAACTGAAAAATTGGGCGTGCAAAATTATTCGGCCCCTTTACTTTCAGTGCAGCAAACTCTCTCCAGAAGTTCAGTGAGGATCTCTGAATGTTCCAATGTTGACCTAAATGACTAATGATGATAAATACAATCCACCTGTGTGTAATCAAGTCTCCATATAAATGCACCTGCACTGTGATAGTCTCAGAGGTCCGTTAAAAGTGCAGAGAGCATCATGAAGAACAAGGAACACACCAGGCAGGTCCGAGATACTGTTGAGAAGAAGTTTAAAGCTGGATTTGGATACAAAAAGATTTCCCATGCTTTAAACATCCCAAGGAGCACTGTGCAAGCGATAATATTGAAATGGAAGGAGTATCAGACCACTGCAAATCTACCAAGACCTGGCCGTCCCTCTAAACTTTCAGCTCATACAAGGAGAAGACTGATCAGAGATGCAGCCAAGAGGCCCATGATCACTCTGGATGAACTGCAGAGATCTACAGCTGAGGTGGGAGACTCTGTCCATAGGACAACAATCAGTCGTATATTGCACAAATCTGGCCTTTATGGAAGAGTGGCAAGAAGAAAGCCATTTCTTAAAGATATCCATAAAAAGTATCATTTAAAGTTTGCCACAAGCCACCTGGGAGACACACCAAACATGTGGAAGAAGGTGCTCTGGTCAGATGAAACCAACAATGCAAAACATTATGTTTGGCGTAAAAGCAACACAGCTCATCACCCTGAATACAGCATCCCCACTGTCAAACATGGTGGTGGCAGCATCATGGTTTGGGCCTGCTTTTCTTCAGCAGGGACAGGGAAGATGGTTAAAATTGATGGGAAGATGGATGGAGCCAAATACAGGACCATTCTGGAAGAAAACCTGATGGAGTCTGCAAAAGACCTGAGACTGGGACGGAGATTTGTCTTCCAACAAGACAATGATCCAAAACATAAAGCAAAATCTACAATGGAATGGTTCAAAAATAAACATATCCAGGTGTTAGAATGGCCAAGTCAAAGTCCAGACCTGAATCCAATCGAGAATCTGTGGAAAGAACTGAAAACTGCTGTTCACAAATGCTCTCCATCCAATCCAATCATTTCACATTTCCACAAACTTCAAAGTGTTTCCTTTCAAATGGTGTCAAGAATATGCATATCCTTGCTTCAGGTCCTGAGCTACAGGCAATTAGATTTGGGTATGTCATTTTAGGCGAAAATTGAAAAAAGGGTCCGATCCTATTAACTTGATTTTTGAATGACTACCTCATCTCTGTGCCCAACACATACAATTATCTATAAGGTCCCTCAATGGTGAAGTTATTCATTACAATTTGGATGGTCTATAAATACACCCAGTCACTACAAAAATAGGGATGTCCTTCCTAACTCCGTTGCCAGAGAAGCCAATGGTGATGGATGGATCAACAACATTGTAGTTACTCCACAATACTAAATGACAGATGACAGAGTGAAACCAAGGAAACCTGTATATCAAAAACATATTCCAAAACATGCATACTGTTTGCAATAAGGCACCAAAGTAAAACTTCAACATATGTGGCAACTTTATGTCCTGAATTCAACATGTTATGTTTGGGGTAAAAACAACACATCACTGAATACCACTCTTCAGGGTGGTGGCTGCATCATGTTATGGGAATGCTTGTCATCGACAAGAACTAGGGAGTTTTTGTTTATCATAAAAATAAATGTAATAGAGCTAAGCACAAGCCAAATCCTAGAGGAAACCTGGTACAGTCTGCTTTCTAACAGACACTGGGAGACAAATTCACCTTTCAGCAGGACAATAACCTAAAACCTGAGGCCAAATATACACTGCTGTTGCTTACCAAGACAACATTGAATGTTTCTCAGTGGCCTAATTGAATCTCAATTTGTAATTCAACAAAATGTGGAAAAAGTCAAGGTTTTGAATACTTTCTGAAGGCACTGTATGTGTCTGTTTGTATACTAATGTGTGTGTATGATGTTGCAGGTGATGTCTCCTCTGTCTGACTCAATCCTGGCTGAGCGGATGGTCAGGGTTCTGGATGACAAAGTGAGCGTGACAGAGCTGGGAGTGCAGCTGGTGTCTGGCCTCTCTCTGTCCCTCCAGCTCAGCCCAGGGAGTAACAGGGCCATCGTCGCCATGGCTACCACACAGGAAGTCATGCAGAAACCCAAGCAGGTAACTAATTGTAAAATAAAACCTGTATTAACCTATTATGCAAAATATAGAACTTCCAATATAATACTTTTTCCAAAGAACAAGCCCCAACACATTGTGCCATTCAGAAGCTGGGGCACTGCTAGAAAACTGTACCCTCAAAGCCCTTCATAGATATCAGACAGGAAAATGATCAATTTCACAGTGTAACCTGGTGGTCTAGTAGCATATGTTTTGTCCCTGTGATTTCTGTGTGTGTGATTTAATGGTGTCCACAGCTCAGGCCTGTAGTACATGGGCCACGCTGTGAGTCAGGCAGGGAGCACGCACACAGTTTAACAGCTCACACATTAGCCGGGCAGTATGCCCATTCAAAAACACTTCCCAAACTGTGAGCGGGGAAACCATTAGGCAGTTGTCCATACTTCATAGCCAGCATTATGACAGCCCTGTGCTGCCTTGGGGCCTGGTGAACCGCTAGCTTGACCCAGTCAATACTCAAGCTCTTAGAATGGAGCTCGCGCACATGCCCATTTGTTTCTGTGATGGGCTGTGTTAATGTAAAATTCTGGGCTATGCATAATGTATTTCCCCTCAGAATATAGGCCAGGCCTCTTGCTCTAATCGTTCATATCAGTTTACAGCTCTCTGGTTCTATGGTCACTGGACTGACTTGTGGTGGGGGTAATTACCCACATTGCGCCCTCTGGTGGCTATTGTAAACAGTGTTTATTATGCATCTACTGTATATTGATATTGATCCCCTGTGGTTAAATTGCGTTTCAAAGGATGATTTGATAGGACTGTGGTGTGTGGTACAATAGCCGAGCTAATTATAAAGAGATTAACAGAGGCGGTTCTTAGATACCAACAAAAAGATGGATAATCTAAAATGGCAACCCAACCGACGAAACACTGAGGCAGGAAATTAAATAACTGTAGAATTGTGAACCATTGGGTTGCTTGAGGATCCTTTGGAAAGATACAGAATCAGTTCTGCTCCTGATTTACCACCTACTATTATGCATTATCACAAGATCTATTTATGAGAGGGAATATTTGGAAATAAATTGATGAACAAAACTTGGGGAGAATATTGATTCCATTGTTGCATTTTGTCCTATTTTGTATTTCCGTTGTCCTCTCCTGATCCAGTCTCTGTGTTGTCTCTCCTTAGGAGGCACTGGTCAGCTGCTGGGTCCAGTTCAGTGATGGCTCAGTGACCCCTCTGGACCTCTTCGACCGCAGCGTCTACTCCCTGACTGTGACTTCATGGGACGAGAGAGTGGCTACTGTGCGCCGGACCCCCCAGTCAGCTTTTATGGTGGCGGAGGGCGAGGGTCAGGGGGCGCTGGTGAAGGCAGAGCTGAGGATTTGTGAGGAGTGCCAGAAGTCCAAGAGAAAGAGCAAGCTGGTGGTGGGCAATGGGCTTCTCAGGGTCACTTTCCAGATGGGCAGCAGGCCCGACGGAGGGGACACTGGTGGGGATGTTGCTGAGTATGGCAATGATGGTTCAGAGTCAGAGGGAGAGCCTAAGCCTGTTGTGACATTACCATGGGAGCCCACAGCAGTCGTGGCATCAAATCGAGAGCCTGAGCATGTTGTGACCTCACCACAGATTCTAACTGAGGGTGGCGGAGGCAGACGCTCGTTCAGGAGCACTGTGCCAGACCTCCAGGAGACCATCATGACTGACGCCACCACATCATCTAGCAGGGCTCAGGAAGTGGCTGGAGGTGGCATCTCTACCATCAGCACCACTACCACCAACATGGACAGTAGTACCACCACCATGGGCAAACCTGGCACTGACAAACCTCTGATGACTGGCAGACCTGGCAGGGATAGAACCCTGGGAAGAGGACAGGGGCTTAGGAGAGACTGGGGAAACCTGGTGGAAGACCCAAACCAGAAGAAAGAGATGCCCAAAGCAGAGGCACCACCCCAGAAAGAGCAGCCCAAGCCACCGCTGGTGGTGGAGAGTGACCTGGTGAGGACATTTAGAGCCATGTCAGACCTAGAGATCGGTATCTTCGCCCTGGTGGGGGTCTCCGTGGTGGCCATCCTGGCCTTCCTGCTAAACTGCACCTCCTATAACCTCTGCTTCCGGGTCCACAAGACCCCCATCCAGGGCAACCCAGATCCCAACAGCCCTAAGGAGCACAGGAATGACTGGGTGTCGCTGGGGACCACCACAGGTCCCCAAGTCTCCACCCTCAAGCGGGAGAACCACCGCTCAATGGAGTCCAACTGCAGCCTGCAAAGTCACAGCTCCATAGATACCCACCGGGCCCTGGAGAGCAGTCTGAGTATGAGTGCTATCCCAGAGAGGACAGCCACCCTGGGCAGGAGGACCAGCTCCCAGCAGGTTTCCGCCCTGGACACCACTGCCCAGCGTTCAGCCACCCTCCTACCCAAGCCCACCTGCAGCGATCCCCTCCACTCCCCCACCAGCAAGAGGAACCAGGTCCAGTTCACCACCTTCACCACACTGGACATTAAGCACCTGGCTGCCCTGAAGAGGAACGAAGTGGACTTTAACTGGCCCAGTCAGGCTGGGGGAGCTGGGGAGCCTCAGGGGCCCCTACCTGACATGCCATGGCCTGTAGTCAGACCCCTGGGTGAGCCAAAGTGAGATTCCACATGGGTTGCGTGTGTGTGTGCGTGTGTGAGCGTGTGCGTGCGTGTGTGTGTGTGTGCGTGTACATGCATTTGTGTGTTCTGAACCTGTTTAAGTGTATAAACTGTGTAGGTAGAGTATACACATAATAGGTGTATGGACACTGTCATTCCATTATATCACACATATTATGTCACACATATTATATCACACACATGAACAATTTACACACATGACCAAATTACCAAATGAATGACCAGACCTCATTAATATGGGATGGTAAAAAATCTATATTTCTACAGATGATTGTTTACACTGCTTAAATGCAGTTTAATAATGTTTCATTTCCTTTCACTTTTATATATTTGTATGACTCCTCCACAAAATAGCTTAAGATTTCACTTTGTACCAGTTGTTAGGGTAATTGCAATATGAAAGACATTATTTGTAGTTGGTTATATACTTTCCAGCCTTTGTATATTTGTATGATTCCTCAACAGAATAGTTTAAGAGTTTGTACAATTGGTCAGAGAAAATGCAATATTTATGAATATTATTGGAAAATGATTTTATACAGACCACCCTTTTGAATGGACATTTATTCAAATTGTATGTGCCATGCAAACACAGTTCATGGTCATGTAGAGTTTGAATTGAATATTGGCACCAACTAAACAATGAAAATACCTCTGCTACAAGAATTGTCTTGGGGGAAAGAGTTCTTCCATTTGAAAAAAAAAAATATATATATATATATATATATAATCTTGTCCTCAACACAGAGCAATACATTTTAAAAGAGAGGATTATTTCATGTGTAAATGAAGACTAATGGTGCTCTGTCTGTGCAATGATGTTTTGATGTTCAATTCCTAATGAGATTAACCAATAAATTACTGAATGAAGGACCAAATGGATGGTTTGGGAGCAGAATTTCATCAGTATTGTCTCCTACCATTATTCCTTTTCATTTAAAATCATGTGATTATTTTTTATATTCAAAACACATAATAATGGGTGAAGTTGTCCAAAATATACTTTGTTTATTACTATAAAAGACAATGGAAATTGTGAGATTCCCTGAGCTTTGGTTTGCCTCTGGATGTCATGTGGCATACAGTACAATATGTCAGTGGCATCACAAGAGTAGGTCTTGCTGCAGAGGTCCCCTCCTCTATGTGGCCTGTGAAATCAAGGAACTTTTCACTCCACTTTGATACAAAGTGATTTTCATAGCAGGTTAGGTGGGCATTTTCGCTAACTCTTTTCCTAACCTTAACCTGATCTCCTAACCTGCTACATTAATTATCCTAACCTGCTGCGTAAATTCTCCTAGCCTGTTACGAAAAAGTCACTTTTCTATTGGAGTGGCATAAAAAAGTGTTTCCCGTGAACTGAAGTCACCCACTGAATGAGGTCCATTTTGAGTGATAGGAGTAAGTGAGAGAGAGTGAATGAGTGAGTGAGAGAGAGAGAAAGACGACAAGAGAGAGATCTCCCTTTTGCTTATTGCGATAGCGCCAACACACTTCTGAGGAAATGCTGTTTGATATCTTCTGCCGAGGCACACAAGTGATAACTCCCTGGCTCCCGCTCTATGGTGTAACCGTGGCGACACATCTCTAAATTACATTTCAACAGTAAAAAAAAACCTGTACAAGCTTAAACTAACCCAGATAATCTGATGTGCTGATGCGCTGAACCTCAAACTGACAGCAGAGGATTTGACAGCATGTGTCATTTCCTTCTGCTGTAGAGGGGGACGGATTTGAAGTGTTGATAAAGGCTATTTAATACATTTTCCCAAAATTCTCTCCCTTTACACATCCAGCATGTTTGCTATGTGGGCAGACTCTCTCCCCTTCAGACAGTTTATCTTTCTTACAGGAGCTGGAGAGTTAAAAACACTTTCACCTGCGACAGCTCCCGTGAATCTCTGCAGTGTTTCTGACCACAAAATGACTGTAATAATAGAGATTAACATCAACTGACATAAATGTGTAAAGGCAAATATAAAAAATAATACCAACTTTATATATGTAGATCAGCTTTAGTATTGCAGATAGATTGTAGCTACCATCAATGTAATTGTCTGCATCATTTCTAATCGACAATATATTTTTTTGTAAATACACTACCGTTCAAAAGTTTAGCGTCACTTAGAAATGTCCTTGTTATCGAATAAAATTTAAAAAATGTTGTCCATTAAAATAACTTTAAATTGATCAGATATACAGTGTAGACAGCTAATCCAAGTTTATAATTTAAAAAAGCTAATTGATCATTAGAAAACCTTTCTGCAATTATGCTAGCACAGCTGAAAACTGTTGTTCTGATTAAAGAAGCAATAAAACTGATCTTCTTTAGGCTAGTTGAGTATCTGGAGCATCAGCACTTGTGTGTTTTTATTACAGGCTCAAAATGGCCAGAAACAAATAACTTTCTTCTGAAACTCGTCATTCTATTATTGTTCATGAAATAGTGCCCGCAAAACAATACCCGTAAAACACCAGTCTCAATGTCAACAGTGAAGAGGCCACACCAGGATGCTGGCCTGACACTGGACAGAGGAACTCTGCCTAGAAGGCCAGTATGCCAGAGTTGCCTTTTCACTGTTGACGTTAAAGACTGGTGTTTTACTGGTACTATTTAATGAAGCTGCCAGTTGAGGAATTGTGAGGAGTCTGTTTCTCAAACTAGACACTCTAATGTGCTTGTCCTCTCGCTCAGTTGTGCACTGGGGCCTCCCACTCCTCTATCTATTCTGGTTAGAGCCAGTTTGCGCTGTTCTGTGAAGGGAGTAGTACACAGTGTTGTACAGAACTTTAGTTTCTTGGCAATTTCTCACGTGGAATAGCCTTCATTTCTATCACAATTTGCCATTGGAACACAGGAGTGATGGTTGCTGATAATGGGCCTCTGTACGCCTATGTAGATTCTTTTTTTTTAAACAAGCTAATCCAGCTACCATTGTCATTTACAAAATTAACAATGTCTACACTGCTTTTCTCTCAAAAACAAGTACATTTCTAAGTGAAACAGTAGTGTGTATAAATATATATACAGTACCAGTCAAAAGTTTGGACACACCTAGGTTTTTCTTTATTTGTACTATTTTCTACATTGTAGAATAATAGTGAAGAACTATGAAATAACACATACAGTTTAGAGAGAATGATTTATTTCAGCTTTAATTTCTTTCATCGCATTCTCAGTGGGTCAAAAGTTTACATACACTCAATTAGTATTTGGTAGCATTGCTTTTCAATTGTTTAACTTGGGTCAAACGTTTTGGGAAGCCTTCCACAAGCTTCCCACAATAAGTTGGGTGAATTTTAGCCCATTCCTCCTAACAGAGCTGGTGTAACTGAGTCAGGTTTGCAGGCCTCCTTGCTCGCACACACTTTTTCAGTTCTGCCCACACATTTTCTACATGCTTGGGGTCATTATCCAATTGGAAGACCCATTTGTGACCAAGTTTTTACTTCCTGACTGATGTCTTGAGATGTTGCTTCAATATATCCACATAATTTTCCTTCCTCATGCTGCCATCTATTATGAAGTGCACCAGTCCCTCCTGCAGCAAAGCACCCCCACAACATAATGCTGCCACTTCCATGCTTCATGATTGGGATGGTGTTCTTCGACTTGCAAGCATCCCTCTTTTCCCTCCAAACATAACGATGGTCATTATTGCCAAACAGTTCTATTTCTGTTTCATCAGACCAGAGGACATTTCTCCAAAAAGTGCAATCTTTGTCCCCATGTGCAGTTACAAACCGTAGTCTGGCTTTTTTATGGCGGTTTTAGAGCAGTGGCTTCTTCCTTGCTAAGCGGCCTTTCAGCTTATGTCGATATAGGACTCGTTTTACTGTGGATATAGATACTTTTGTACCTGTTTCCTCCAGCATCTTCACACAGTCCTATCGCTGTTGATCTGAGATTGATTTTCACTGTTCACATCAAAGTACGTTCATCTCTAGGAGAGAGAACGTGTCTCCTTCCTGAGCGGTATGACGGCTGCGTGGTCCCATGGTGTTTATACTTGTACTATTGTTTGTACAGATGAACGTGGTAACTTCAGGCGTTTGCAAATTGCTCCCAAGGATGAACCAGACTTGTGGAGGTCTACAATTTATTTTCTGTGGTCTTGGCTGACTTTTTTTGATTTTCCCATGATGTTAAGCAAAGAGGCACTGAGTTTGAAGGTAGGCCTTGAAACACATCCACAGGTACACCTCCAATTGACTCAAATGATGTAAATTAGTCTAGCAGAAGCTTTAAAGCCATGACATCCTTTTCTGCAATTTTCCAAGCTGTTTAAAGGCACCGTCAACTGTGCGCAGAGAAGGTGAATGGATGATCTCAGCATGTGTGGTTCCCATCATGAAGCATGGAGTAGGGAGGTGTGATGGTGTGGGGGTGCTTTGCTGGTGACACTCTGTGATTTATTTAGATTACAAGGCACATTTAACTAGCAAGGCTACCACAGCATTCTGCAGTGATACGGCATCCCATCTAGTTTTGGCTTAGTGGGTCTATCATTTGTTTTTCAACAGAACAATGACCCAAAACACACTTCCAGGCTGTGTAAGGGCTATTTGACCAAGAAGAAGAGCGATGGTCCACAATTGCCTTACCTCAATCCAATTGAGATGGTTTGGGATGAGTTGGACCGCAGAGTGAAGGAAAAGCAGCCAATAAGTGCTTAGCATATGTGGGAGATCCTTCAAGACTGTTGGAAAAGCATTCCTCACGAAGCTGGTTGAGAGAATGCCAAGAGTGTGCAACACTGTCATCAAGGCAAAGGTTGGCTACTTTGAAGAATCTCAAATTTAAAATATATTTTGATTTGTTTAACACTTTTTTGGTTACCACATGATTCCATATGTGTTATTTCATAGTTTTCATGTCTTCACTATTATTCTACAATGAAGAAAATAGTAAAAATAAAGAAAAACCCTTCGAATGAGTAGGTGTGTCCAGACTTTTGACCGGTACTGTATATCAATTTCTCCATTATATTGCCTTAAAAATCATGCAAAAGTAAATAAAAAAACTGTCTGCTTACAATTTCAGAGTCTTTGATCTAATTTCAGAGTCATTTGATCTCTCTCAATCTTTTTTCACATATGGGCCATTTAAAATGTTCCCACTGTTCTACAATGTATAAAATAGTAAAAAATAAAGAGTTTTGACTCATACTGAATAGTGTACGTTATACTTGACATTTTATTTTCCAAAATCGGATAGGCATTTTCAAATGTATAAAAAGGAAAGGTAGTTGAGACATTTGTCTAGATAAAAAAGATTTGGGTTTGGCAAGCACTTTGCGTTTCCTGTTTGTCCTTCCTCCCTGTTGTTCATGAATGACAATCTCCCTACATCTGCAGTATCATTACAGTGGCCCATTAATCTGGAGCATCAGCTTCCCTATTGACAGATTGAAGGGATTGGGGTCGTTATGTTGGGCTGGGATTAGTGTGCATTAGTGGACCCTCTCTATGGCACATGCCCTTTAATGTGGGCCAGAGAAGACAAGGTTGCTTACTTGTTGCTATGTTAACAACACTACCCTGGGTCATATTCATCACGCTCAATGGGTCAAATGCTGTCAAACTGAAATCGAGTAGGAGCGTGTCACGTCCTGACCTTAGTTCCTTTTTTTATGTCTCTATTTTAGGTTGGTCAGGGCGTGAGTTGGGGTGGGCATTCTATGTTTCTTTTTCTATGTGTTTGGCCTGGTATGGTTCCCAATCAGAGGCAGCTGTCAATCGTTGTCTCTGATTGAGAACCATAATTAGGCAGCATGTTTTCGCCCTTGAGTACTTGACAGAACTGTTGCGGTTTGTTCTACTTTGTTTTTGTTTCAGTGTTCCGGTTATAATAAACAACATGGACACTTACCACGCTGCGCATTGGTCCGATATTTCCTACTCCTCCTCGGAAGAGGAGGAGAATCGTTACAGAGCGCTCGTGTACTGGACAGGTTTGGATGGTGCCATCTCGTTTTGAACGTGACTGCTCCTGATTTTCCATACTAGATGGAATGTTATTCTAATATTGTCTTTTCTACTAATGATATACAGTGCCTCTAACCTTATGCTTGTTCTTTCATGTAGGCTACAGTATTTCATTGAATCCTCTGATATGCTACTGTTGAAGGAAGTTTATATATGAGTGGTGTTAAATAGAAAGGATATTGCCCCAGATACTGTTTAAGTCTTCAGATGAATAAGAAAATTCACTAATAGTGAAGGGATGCAGTGTGCAATGGCAGTTCTGCCTGGTGCTTCATTAACTCACAAAAGGCAGGCATCAACAGATCTCCCTGGTGCACTTGCCGTAACACATCTCGCAGATCTCACTGATCAACAGTATCCCATTTCACTCATTGATACGCAACGATAATGTCATTCTGTAAAGCAGGGCAGGTTAACTATGGAGCACGGTGAGGAAGAATACAAATTAAACAATGGCAGATGAAAATAAACCAGGCCAGTAGAGCATAGTAGCCAAGTCGACAGACATCTGGAAAACAGAGGAAGGAAGAGCGAGAGAGAAAGCGAGAGGGAGAAGTTGAAAGCGAGAGGGAGAAGTTGGAAGCAAGAGAGAGAGGTTAGATATGGAGAGAGAGGACACAATAAAACGAGATGATTAAGCCCACAACAGCCTGTGTATAATGAGGTAGTCAGTCAAGCCTGTGATGAGGACCTGAGTGGGACCACACAGTCAATGCCCCAAGGGCCCCTGGGACAGACGCTCTCAGGTCAGGGGGCAGCTGGAGCAGAACAAACAAGGACATCCATTTTTCCTCTCTCTGCGGAACCCGAACCGGCCAATCAATACCCTAGCCTGAGGGGCTGGATTGTTACTGAAAATGTTTTTAGGGAGAGTGAGAGCTCTCACATGTATAGAACCTTTCTGAGGAAGAAGATCTAAACTGCTGGCAGAAACAGTGCATATTTGTTTTGTACCATAAATGTCTTCAGCAGTCTAAATCTATAAGATTATCACTCCATGATTACAGTGTCTTCAGAAAGTATTCACACCCCTTGACTTTTTCCACATTTATGTTACAGCCTGAATTTAAAATGGATTAAATTGAGATTTTCTGTCACTGACCTACACACAACAACCCATAATGTCAAAGGAGAATTATGTTTTTGGACTTTAGAAATGTCTTGAGTCAATAAGTATTCAAGACTAAATAAATGAGTCACAAAATAAGTTGCATGGACTTTGTGTGCAATAATAGTTTTTAACATTATTTTTAAATGACTCATCTCTGTACCCCACACATACAGACAATTGTAAGGTCCCTCGGGCGAGCAGTGAATTTCAAACACAGATTCAGCCACAAAGACCAGGGAGGTATTAAAATGCCTCGCAAAGAAGTGCAGTTATTGGTATAAATAAATAAATAAATACGCAGACATATCCCTTTGAGCATGGTGAAGTTATAAATTACACTTTGGGTGGTGTAGCAATAAGCCCAGTCACCACAAAGATACAGGAGTCATTCCTAACCTCAGTTGCAAGGGAGAAGAAGGAAACCACTCAGGGATTTCACCGTGAGGCCAACAGTTACAGAGTGTAACAGCTGTGATAGGGCAAAACTGAGGATGGCCCAACAACATTGTAGTTATTCCACAATACTAACCTAAATGACAGAGTGAAAAGAAGGAAGCCTGTACAGAATAAAAAATATTCCAAAACATGCATCCTGTTTGCAATAAGGCACTAAAGTAGAACTGCAAAACATGTGGCAAAGAGATTAACTTTATGTCCTGAATACAAAGTATTGTGTTAGGGGCAAATCCAACAAAACACATTACTGAGTACCACTCTTCATATTTTCAAGCATGGTGGTGGCTGCCTCTTGTTATGGGTATGCTTGTCATCGGCAAGGACTAGGGAGATATTTAGGATAAAAAATAAATGGAATAGAGCTAAGCACAGGCAAAATCCTATAGAAGAAAACCTGGTTCAGTCTGCTTTCCAAAAGACACAGAGACAAATTCCCCAGGACAGCATGACAATTCAGTAGGACAATAACCTAAAACCTGTCATGACGTTGCTATCGTTAATGTGATGACATGCCATTTATTGAATAATTAACTATGTTTATTATTATGTGATTCAATGAGTCATTTAACAATTAACTCAGTAACCTGGGGCACGACGGGAAAGTTTGTTTATTGAGTTACCGTTTCCCGAATTAACTCAAAGAATATCAGAATATATCGATTTTATAGCAGTCACTAATTAATGAATTTCCTCATCAGTCTCATTCTGAACATCAAATAATTTGTAAATCTGCACAAACCCGGGTCTCACTAATCATTCCATACCACACACAATTGAGCTGAATATTTATTTACTAACAAGCTAAATGATAACATAATATACCAAACATATACACAAAGTCTGGGTTATTGGTTAGAACTTAATACAGTGAAAACAGGTCCCTAGCGGACCAACACAATATGACACTTTACACAAGATGGAGATTTAAAGAGAGAGAGAGAGAGAAGCAACACTTGGATAATTTGTAAACTATGCTTAGTTTTAACCCTAACACCTTGCCCCGAACTGCCGCTCTTATGGGTAAGAATTGTAATGCCTGTATTTATGTGTTAAAGGCCTCTGTTGGGTATCTCTTCGTGTGTCTCTGATGGGCTCAGGCCTTCGTGGGCTGTGTTCTTCTTAGTGGGTCTTGTTCTTCGGATGGCCGGTCGTAAATCTCTGATTGTCCATAAGATGTTACAATGTCCTTTCTCTTAATTGTCTGTTTCCTTGCATACGTTCTGTGAGAGTGGGCTTCGGAGGAGGCTAATCAGCTGTGTCGACACTCCCAGCATGGGTAGGAGGACTGTGTAGACAACCGGTGACTTGAAAAGAATAACCGGGTGGTCCTGCTTGAATTCACCTTCTTAGATACAGTACTCAAATGTAGCATTGATTGTTAAGAGGTTCCTTTGTCCTCTTCAACAACCTCGTGTTGCATTTCAGGGCCACAACTATTCGTAGACCTCGGCTGCAGCGTGTGGTCAACTTAGTCTTGTATGTTAATTCTTAACTCACATGCTTTATACCCTCGGGTCAAAAGGGGGTGTTCTATCTCTATGACACGCTCTCAGTGTTCCCTGGAGCGTAGCTCGTTACGAGGCAAGGTATTAGAATTTACTATGATCTTGTTTAGACAACTAAAATCACAGTTTATCGTTACAAAAACATTCTCTTTAATCTGGATATTTTCTATCCATGTAAAGGATGTAAACATCATATACACATGATAAAGTCTTCGTTACATTGTGGTTCTTCTAACGTCCTCATTTAATTTTTAATAACATCATAAAATAGACGTACATTTTCATATTCCTTCCATCATTATTTCCACTATTTGACTGATCAAATATATTGTCACGAAGTCCATTAATTTGATGTTTTAGTTTTGGGCTGTAAACACTTCATAAGGCACACAGACATTCCGATCTCTCACATTAGACCAGAAAGGAGTTGGCATGCTGCCTGATAATTTACGATGGGCATGAGGTCATAACCCCCCCCCCCCCCCCTCCCCACCCCCACCACCTTCATACCTCTCCCCCTCTGTGAGAGAGAAAGATATCTCTGTAGAGCTGAATTACTGTAACCTGATCCTCACAGGCCAGTCATGGCAAATCCAAGGCTGAATTTGCTTACCAAGACGGCAATGAATGTTCTTGAGTGGCCTAGTCACAGTTTTGACTTTAATCGGCTTTGAAAATCTATGGCAAGATTGGGAAATGGCTGTCTAGCAATGATCAACAACCTACTTGACAGTTTAAAACATTTTTTTTATAATAATGTGCAACTATTGTGCAATCCAGGTGTGCAATCCAAGACTCACAGCTGTAATGGCTGCAAAAATGTAATTCTAGCATGTATTAACTCAGGGGTGTGAATACTTATGTAAATTAGATATTTCTGTATTTAATTTTCAATAAATGTGCAAAAATGTCTAAAAACATGTTTTCACAAAAAAAAAAAGATTTAATCCATTTTGATTTCAGGCTGTAATACAACGAAATGTGGAAAAAGTCAAGGGGTATACTTTCTGAAGGCACTGTATATTACTACAGGGGGTACATTCTAGATCCTCTATTGATAAACCTGTAGGATAAATTTACTCTACCGTATACCAGTGCAGAGTTACTTTTTGATGAATCATCTTGACTGTACACTCAGTTTATTAGGTACACCATCCCATTCGCGAACATGGTTCGCTCCCACAGACAGTGAGTCATGTGTCCGTGGCTTGCTATAAAAAAGCAGGCAGACAGGCATCGAGGCATTCAGTTAGTGTTCAATTTTGTGTTTTATTAGGATCCCCATTAGCTGTTGCAAAAGCAGCAGCTACTCTTCCTGGGGTCCACACAAACCATGAAACATGACATAATACAGAACATTAAGAGACAGCTCAACTACATCAATAAAAATGTAAGGGCACACCTAGCCTACATATCAATACATACACACAAACTATCTAGGTCAAATACGGGAGAGGAGGTGTGCCATAAGGTGTTGCTTTATCTGGGGGGGTTTTAAACCGGGGTTGCTATTCATTTGAGGAACATGAGATTGAAGTTCGAAGCAATAGTGGCTCTATATAACACTGTACACTTTCTTGAATTTGTTCTGCATTTGGGGATTGTGATTTTTTTTTTTACAAACATTGAATATATGTGACCCGATTCAGGAAACTAGGCATATGTCGCAAGTCCCGACTTCACAGGAGAACTGTTTGAATGTAAAAAATATTATTTTATCAAAATGCGTTTTTTTGGCAGAAATGCCTTCTCGAACATGTGAACTTTCATGTGCCTTAATATCAAACTTGTATGCCATCTGTAAATACGATTTATTTTATTTTATTACGAGCCTAGTTGGTTTAGGCACAGAAAAAGCGAGCAACCTTCCCGATAGCCATGATTGGCTGAGACAATGAGTGGGCTGGACATGTCGAGAGATGAGTTTGGATTGGTCTACCATATAGCTGCGTCTGTCTATTGGAGCTGGTCAGTATGTTTAGGTAAACGCATCAAACGCGGCTTTAAAAAAACATGTGTTGTGTAGTAAAACTACATAAACCTAATGTCAAGTTAAAGTGTACACTTAGCTAGCTAACGTTAGCTGGCTGGCTCGCTAGCTAACGTTATGTGTATGCTCTCCACTTTCTGGAGGACTAAGTTTTGAAATCAGTGGAATTCAAGTATGATAGCTAAGGAGATGGAGAAAACACCAGTCTGGAATACATCATCAAACTAAGGCAACCATGCATGGCATCAGACAGGAGACGTGTCCAACCATGATGTATACTGGTAAAATGTTCAGATATTATACATTTAGAAGCCTCTTGGACCTTGACTTGGTGCTCCGGGACCGCTTGCCGTGCGGCAGCAGAGAGAACAGTTTATGACCTGGGTGGCTGGAGTCTTTGACAATTTTTTAGGGCCTTCCTCTGACACCACCTGGTATAGAGGTCCTGGATGGCAGGCAGCTTGGCCCCAGTGATGGACTGGGCCATTCACACTACCCTCTGTAGTGCCTTGCGGTCGGAGGCTGAGCAGTTGCCATACCAGGCAGTGATGCAACCACTGGTGCAGCTGTAGAACCTTTTGAGGCTCTGAGGACACATGCCAAATCTTTTCAGTCTCCTGAGGGGGAATAGGTTTTGTCGTGCCCTCTTCACAACTGTCTTGGTGTGCTTGGACCATGTTAGTTTGTTGGTGATGTGGACACCAAGGAACTTAAAGCTCTCAACCTGCACATTGCAGCCCGGTCAATGAGAAAACAATACTCTTTTTCCTGTAGTCCACAATCATCTCCTTTGTCTTGATCACATTGAGGGAGAGGTTGTTGTCCTGACACCACACATTTTCAATAAATGTGCAAAAATGTCTAAAAACATGTTTTCACAAAAAAAAAAGATTTAATCCATTTTGATTTCAGGCTGTAATACAACGAAATGTGGAAAAAGTCAAGGGGTATACTTGTCCCACACTGACCTGATTGCAGCTAGCTTGGCTCTCTGCCACCGAGCTGGTTTGGTGTCTCGTTTATCAAACTGAATAATCCTTGAAGCAATGTGGAAGTCTTCCAGAGAAATTGTTGCACAGAAACGTTATCTGCCAGTTTCTGCATCCCACAGGGATTCTGTGGATTCCCCATTGGATCTGAAAACACCAGCAAGGATAAGAACGTGTGCATGTAATTGAGTGTGGTCCATCTCCATCTCCAAAACCAAACCTTCCCTTCAAATGAGTGCAGTCCAGAATGATTTTCTGGATGGTATCTGGGAGGAACAGTTCAAAAGTAGACTTTATGTCCTGCACATAAGTAACTGCTATCTGCATCGGCCCTGGTTACATCCTTATCACAATGGCAGCAATGCGGGGTGGCTCATTCCTTGGGCAAGAAGACCATTCAATTTTTTCTATTTTTTATATTATTTCTCCTTCTGCAGGCTGCTGATGAGCTGTTTACTGGTGGGCTGGTCCTGGGGCTGGCTGAGGGTCAATCTGTCAGGGGTGCGTAACTGGTGTCAGGGAAGTCAAACGCAGGAGAGCAGAACTTGGTAAATAGCCGGAGCCTTTTAATATACATAACTACCGGCATACAAAAACAACAAACACATGGGCAAAAAAAAAGTAGCGCACGAAGCACACGTACTTACAATAAACAATTCCTGACAAGGACATGGGGGAAACAGAGGGAACATATACAACATGTAATTAGGGAATTGCAACCAGGTGAGTGTGAAAACAAGACAAAACAAATGGAACATGAAAAATGGATCGGTGATGGCTAGAAGACCGGTGACATCGACCGCAGAACACTACCCGAACAAGGAGAGGAACCGACTTCGGAACAACTCACTGTCAGACTCCGAATTGACAGATACATGATTCTCATATTCAGAAAATTCTTCATCTTCCAAAGTGGAAGACGCTCCTTCAACACTAACTTCTCTCTCTGCAAAAAAAACATTTCCAAGGCCCTTTTTATCAGAGATTATTTTTGCCATACTAATTGATTGTGGTAAGGAGCCACACATGCAAAGCTATTTATTTGTTGTGTCCCTCAATTTTCATCTGTCTGGGGTAGAGTGTTGAAAAATACTGTTTTTTTTCTAAATAAAATAATGTATCCGAATAATGTATTGTAAAAACGTTGTGCAGGTTCCTGCAAGACAATGTGTAGTTTCACACACTACAAAGGGTAAAGAGTGTGAGAAAAGTGGGAGACAGACAGACAGGCACGGAGACAGACAGGTTCTTGGTGTTATGTTGAAACAGCAGGCCCAGGGAGGAGGAAGACAGAGTGATGGCACACATCAAACCTTTTTTGTTAAATGTTTACTTGTTTTCACCTACACTTTTATTACACTCAGGTCCAGTGACCCGAACACCACATATGTAATATAAATGTGCAGGGGGGTGCACAGTCTGCACTCAATGAAAATGTGTTATTTTACATGTTCTTCACAGAAAATGAGCCAAAGCCATTGAGTCTCAGGTTTAAAAAATCATTAATTGTATCATTTTTATTTTTGTAAACATTGAAAATGTGTCCCACAGACCCGTACACCACACAAGGGTTAAAAGATCCTTCACCTGTGATAGAGAGACATCACTGTCCTCAACGGTACCCTCGGCGGCTTATGGTCTTTGTCATAGTAGCAGTAGGTTACGCAGTTACTCCTCGTAGTTCCAGACAGGGCAGGTCACAGGGATCTAGACAGCAGGGATCTAGACAGCCACAAACCTGGGACAATCCGCGGTCCCAGCCACAATGGCTAACCGCGTCGCGGGCTGCATTCAAGCCCTCAAGAAAACCCTGCTAGTTTGATAGGCAGCTAGCTGGCAGATAGGCTAACTGCTATCCCAAATAGCTCATCAGACACGGCCTTGGTCGGCAGGATCACTGGACAGAGAGTAGCAGTCCCAGCAACTGATGCCAACTGCTTTGTGGGATACAAACTCAAAGGTTAGCTAGCTACTAAGAAACTTTTCAAAACACTTTCAAAACAACAAACTTTCCAAAACAACAAGCCAGGCTCTCCCTCGTTCCACATTCAACAGGAAGCTGTTTTCATCCACAGGACTGCCTCTGACTAGATGTTCTTTGTTTGGTGCACCATTCGCGGGAAACCCTAGCCACTGTCATGTGTGAAAAGCCAGGGAAGCCAGCCATTTAAATGGAACATTAAAATGAAAAAAAATGGTTTTTTATTTTTTTATTTCACCTAAAGCAAAGCAGTGCAACACAAACAGTTACACATGGAATAAACAAACATACAGTCAATAACACAATAGAGAAAAAAAGTCTATATACAGTGTGTGCAAATGCTGTAAGATAAATAGGCCATAGTGGTGAAATAATTACAATTTAGCAATTAAACACTGGAGCTATAGATGTGCAGAAGATGAATGTGCAAGTAGAGATACTGGGGTGCAAAGGAGCATTTTTTTTTTTAAATACCAGTATGGGGATGAGGTAGTTGGATGGGCTAATCACAGATGGGCTATGTACAGGTGCAGTGATCTGTGAGCTGCTCTGACAGCTGGTGCTTAAAGTTAGTGAGGGAGATATGTGTCTCCAGCTTCAGTGATTTTTGCAATTTGTTCCAGTCATTGGCAGCAGAGAACTGTAAGGAACGCCAGCCAAAGAAGGAATTGGCTTTGGGGGTGACCAGTGAAATATACCTGCTGGAGCGCGTGCTACGGGTGGGTGAAGCTATGGTGACCAGTGAGAAAAAAAAGGAGTCGGCCCGATAATTGAACCCTGTGGCACCCCCATAGAGACTGCCAGAGGTCCGGACAACAGGCCCTCCGATTTGACCCACTGAACTCTGTCTGAGAAGTAGTTGGTGAACCAGTTGGGGCAGTCATTTGAGAAACCAAGGCTGTTGAGTCTGCCGATAAGAATGTGGTGATTGACAGAGTCGAAAGCCTTGGCAAGGTTGATGAATACAGCTGCACAGTATTGTCTCTTATCGATGGCAGTAATGATATCGCTTAGGACCTTGAGCGTGGCTGAGGTGCACCCATGACCAGCTCGGAAACCAGATTGCATAGCGGAGAAGGTACGATGGGATTCGAAATGGTTGGTGATCTCTTTGTTAACTTGATTTTCGAAGACCTTAGAAAGGTAGGGTAGGATAGATATAGGTCTGTAACAGTTTGAGTCTAGAGTGTCTCCCCCTTTGAAGAGGGGATGACCGCGGCAGCTTTCCAATCTTTGGGGATCTCAGACAATACAAAAGAGAGGTTGAGCAGGCTAGTAATAGGGGTTGCAACAATTTCGGCTGATAAAGAGAGGGTCCAGATTGTCTAGCCCTGCTGATTTGTAGGGGTCCAGATTTTGCAGCTCTTTCAGAACATTGGCTATCTAGATTTGGGTGAAGGAGAAATGGGGGAGGCTTGGGAAAGTTGCTGTGGGATGTGCAGGGCTGTTGACCAGGGTAGGGGTGACCAGGTGGAAAGCATGGCCAGCCGTAGAGAAATGCTTCTTGAAATTCTCAATATTTGTTGATTTATCGGTGGTGACAGTGTTTCCTAGCCTCAGTGCAGTGGGCAGCTGGGAGGAGGTGCTCTTATTCTCCATAGACTTTACAGTGTTCCAGAACTTTTTGGAGTTTGTGCTCCAGGATGCAAATTTCTGTTTGAAAAAGCTAGCCTTTGCTTTCCTAACTGCCTATGTATATTAGTTCCTAACTTCCCAGAACAGTTGCACATCACGGGGGCAATTTGATGCTGATGCCGTACTCCTCAGGATGTTTTTGTGCTGGTCAAGGGCAGTCAGGTCTGGAGTGAACCATTGGCTAAATGGCGCCGGAGGAGATGGCTGCCGTTTTATAGTCTCCTAACCAATTGTGTTATTATGTGTTATTATGTGGGGTTTTTTGCGATATTTGTAAATTATTTTGTGCATAATGTTTCTACAACCATATCTTATGGCAGAAAAGAGCTAGATATCAGGACAGCGACCACTCACCTCGGATTAGACAAAGAGCTTCTGGACATCAGGACAGCGATCACTCACCTCGGATTAGACAAAGATTTCTTCAACAACAAGCAGGACTCACACGATATTCTCCAAACACCCCGCAGGGTAGACATCCCAATTATTTGCATAAGGAAGCGAGAGGAAGTAGAGCCGGATGCCTCGAACAGATCCGCAGAAGGCAAGTAGGAAAGCTGCCGTTACCGTCAATATTACTCGCCAACGTGCAATCATTGGACAATAAACTAGACGAGGTACGATCATGAATATCCCACCAATGGGACATCAGAAACTGTAATATCCGGAATCGTGGCTGAATGACGACATGGATATTCAGCTAGCGGGATGCACGCTGCACTGGCAAGATAGAACAGCACACTCCGGTAAGACGAGGGGGGAGGACTGTGCATATTTGTAAACAACCGCGGGTGCACGAAATCTAAGGAAGCCTCTAGATTTTGCTCGCCTGAAGTAGAGTATATTGTGATACATTGCAGGACCCACTACTTGCCCAGAGAGTTCTCAGCTATACTTTTTGTGGCTGTTTATTTACCACCACAATGCGGGCAATAACTCTACACACTTATCCATGACTTTAACCACAACCTGCACAACACTGTGGATTTACAGCACTTTGTTCAAATGCTAACACACTGCTGTCAAAACTGTGAACCACACATTCAAAACGGAATAGATTTCAGCCTTGTGCCTTTCAAACACTGATGATTGCAATTTCAGCTGAAAGGCTAAGCAGGTGTCTTGTTTTAGACTTGTTAGTGAACACACACACATATTACAGTATATATAGGTAGAGCTCAGAAAGACTCATTTTGGAAATGGAACAAGGAAGATGGGTTCCGTGGAGGGAGAAGGGTGGCAGGGAGAGGGCGGATGCGTGGAGGAAGTCAAAGAAGACAAAGAGCTGTTATTTCAGATGAAATAAGGGCTACACTTATTGACCATGTCGTGAACCATGGTCTCTCATTGAGAGAGGCAGGGTTGAGGGTGCAACCCAATCTGCAAAGATCCACAGTGGCATCTGTAATGCGAATTTTCCATCATGCAAACAGGTGAGAGTTACATCCTTACAGTAAATGAAAACATTACAGGAATCTATTTTGTATTGCAATTATAGAATATTTACACAGATATATATTACAGTAAGTTTGACTGTAAAATATATTTTTACAACAGGACCCAAAGGCTGCCCCCAACAGGGGGAAGAGGAAAAATATTTTCAGATGCGCAGGAAAAAAATGCTATTGTTGACATGGTTGTTGTCAACAATGCAATCCTTCCTGTTTGGCCCTGTCCGGGGGTGTCCTCGGATGGGGCCACAGTGTCTCCTGACCCCTCCTGTCTCAGCCTCCAGTATTTATGCTGCAGTAGTTTATGTGTCGGGGGGCTGGGGTCAGTTTGTTATATCTAGAGTACTTCTCCTGTCCTATTCGGTGTCCTGTGTGAATCTAAGTGTGCGTTCTCTAATTCTCTCCTTCTCTCTTTCTTTCTCTCTCTCGGAGGACCTGAGCCCTAGGACCATGCCCCAGGACTACCTGACATGATGACTCCTTGCTGTCCCCAGTCCACCTGGCCATGCTGCTGCTCCAGTTTCAACTTCCACCTGACTGTGCTGCTGCTCCAGTTTCAACTGTTCTGCCTTATTATTATTCGACCATGCTGGTCATTTATGAACATTTGAACATCTTGGCCATGTTCTGTTATAATCTCCACCCGGCACAGCCAGAAGAGGACTGGCCACCCCACATAGCCTGGTTCCTCTCTAGGTTTCTTCCTAGGTATTGGCCTTTCTAGGGAGTTTTTCCTAGCCACCGTGCTTCTACACCTGCATTGCTTGCTGTTTGGGGTTTTAGGCTGGGTTTCTGTACAGCACTTTGAGATATCAGCTGATGTACGAAGGGCTATATAAATAAATTTGATTTGATTTGATTTGAATAAAACTGTGGGAGATTCAAGATAGAGTGCTGGCTGATAATGATATATTTGAAAATGTTAATTCTGTCAGCACAAAAACTATTGCTCGAGTCCTAAAGAAACACCAAGTTACAATGAAACAGTTATACACTGTACCGTTCGAGAGAAACAGTGAACGGGTAAAAGAGCAAAGATACCAATATGTCCAGGTAAGACGTCTGAGGATACGTACACAGCTATACAAAATATTTACAGTAAAAAAACACTAGCATTTCTACAGTAAAACTGTGCACTTACTGTTTTTCAGAGAGTAATGGAGGTGGAAGCACTGGAAAGACCACATTCATTTGTATTTATCGATGAAGCTGGATTTAACCTTGCCAAAACACAGAGCAGAGGAAGGAATGTTATAGGTCAAAGGGCCACTGTGGAGGTTCCAGGCCAAAGGGGGGGAAATATCACCATGTGTGCTGCAATGGCCAATGATGGTTTGCTTCTCAACACACCACTCATTGGCCCATACAACACAGAAAGGCGTATAGCTTTCCTTGAACAGCTCTATGCTCAGCTAGTACCAGCAGAACACTGTAATTTACTGTAATTCCGTAAATTACTACAGACTATTGAAGCAAACTGCAAATTTTCATTTACCTTAAAGAATTGTTATGTTCTAAAAAAAAATATAAATCATGTGAAAGAATGTCACTCTTTTCTTTGAAGAAAATATTACTTTGTATGAAGTCACTGAAATTGTTCAAACTGTAAAGATGAAAAGTTAGTATTTTCTGTATTGGTGTTTGATGTGTTTTTACTCTCAGTGTGTTCTGAGTGACAGTGTGTGTTATCTCAGTGAGGGTTGTGCATAGTGTTTGGCTGCACTGAGCGTGTTTTGAGCCATGTGTTAAGAGTTGTGTTGCTTGGAATGAGTTTTGCAGGTGATGTGAACTGTTTAGCTCAGGTGACTGTTGGTAGTGCAGACTGTAGTTAGAGTTTTGCACATGTGACTCCAGTTGTGCCCACTGTCGTTTAGCAATCGAAAAAAACTGTAATGCCGATAAACTTAAATAAGTTCTACCAAATCTCTATCAACATGTTAAACGTGCAACCAGAGGGAAAAAAATTCTAGATCACCTGTACTCCACACACAGAGACGCGTACAAAGCTCTCCCTCGCCCTCCATTTCGTAAATCCAACGTCAACTCTATTCTCCTGATTCCTGCATACAAGAAAAAATGAAAGCAGGAAGCACCAGTGACTCGGTCTATTAAAAAATGGTCAGATGAAGCAGATGCTAAACTACAGGACTGTTTTGCTATCACAGACTGGAACATGTTCCGGGATTCTTCCGATGACATTGAGGAATACACCACATCAGTCACTGGCTTTATCAATAAGTGCATTGAGGATGTCGTCCCCACGATGACTGTACGTACATACCCCAACCAGAAAAAATTGATTACAGGCAACATTCGCACTGAGCTAAAGGGTAGAGCTGCCGCTTTCAAGGTGCGGGACTCTAACCTGGAGCCTTACAGGAAATCCCGCTATGCCCTGCGACGAACCATCAAACAGGCAAAGTGTCAATACAGGGCTAAGATTGAATCATACTACACCGGCTCCGACACTCGTCGGATGTGGCAGAGCATGCAAACTATTACAGACTACAAAGGGAAGCACAGCCGCGAGCTGCCCAGTGACACGAGCCTACCAGACGAGCTAAATCACTTTTATGCTTGCTTCAAGGCAAGCAACACTGAGGCATGCATGAGAGCATCAGCTGTTCCGGACGACTGGGTGATCACGCTCTCCATAGCTGACGTGAGTAGGACGTTTAAACAGGTTAACATACACAAGGCTGCGGGCCAGACGGATTACCAGGAAGTGTCCTCCGGGCATGTGCTGACAAACTGGCAGGTGTCTTCACTGACATTTTCAACATGTCCCTGATTGAGTCTGTAATACCAACATGCTTCAAGCAGACCACCATAGTCCCAGTGCCCAAGAGCACAAAGGCAACCTGCCTAAATAACTACAGACCCGTACGTACCACTCACTTCTGTAGCCATGAAGTGCTTTGAAAGTCTGGTAATGGCTCACAATCAACACCATTATCCCAGGAACCCTAGACCCACTACAATTTGCATATCACCCAAACAGATCCACAGATGATGCAATCTCTATTGCACTCCACACTGCCCTTTCCCACCTGGAGAAAAGGAACACCTATGTGAGAATGCTATTCATTGATTATGGCTCAGCGTTCAACACCATGGTATCCTCAAAGCTCATCACTAAGCTAAGGAGCCTGGAACTAAACACCTCCCTCTGCAACTTCATCCTGGACTTCCTGACGGGCCGCCCCCAGGTGGTGAGGGTAGGTAGCAACACATCTACCACACTGATCCTCAACACTGGAGCTCCCCAGGGGTGCGTGCTCAGTCCCCTCCTGTACTCCCTGTTCACCCACGACTGCATGGCCAGGCACGAGTCCAACACCTTCATTAAGTTTGCAGACGACACAACAGTGGTAGGCCTGATCACCGACAACGACGAGACAACATATAGGGAGGAGGTCAGAGACATGGCAAGGTTGTGCCAGAATAACAACCTATCCCTCAACGTATCCAAGACTAAGGAGATGATTGTGGACTACAGACAAAGGAGCCCCGAGCACGTCCCCATTCTCATTGACGGGGCTGTAATGGAGCAGGTTGAGAGCTTCAAATTCCTTGGTGTTCACATCACCAACAAACTAGAATGGTCCAAACACACCAAGACAGTCGTGAAGACAGTCATGACAAAGCCTATTCCCCCTCAGGAAACTAAAAAGATTTGCCATGGGTCCTGAGATCCTCAAAAGGATCTGCTACATCTGCAACATTGAGAGCATCCTGACCGGTTGCATCACTGCCTGGTACGGCAATTGCTCGGACTCTGACCACAAGGCACTTCAGAGGGTAGTGCGTTTTGCCCAATACATCACTGGGGCTGAGCTGCCTGCCATCCAGGACCTCTACACCAGGCAGTGTCAGAGGAAGGCCCTAAACATTGTCAAAGACCCCAGCCACCCCAGTCATAGACTGTTCTCTCTACTACCGCATGGCAAGCGGTACCAGAGTGCCAAGTCTAGGACAAAAATGCTTCTCAACAGTTTTTACCCCCAAGCCATAAGACTTCTGAACAGGTAACCAATGGTTACCCAGACTATTTGCATTGTGTGCCCCCCCAACCCCTCTTTTACGCTGCTGCTACTCTCTGTTTATCTTATATGCATAGTCACTTTAACTATACATTCATGTACATACTACCTCAATTGGCCCGACCAACCAGTGCTCCCGCACATTGGCTAACTGGGCTATCTGCATTGTGTCCCACCTCCCGCAAACCCCTCCTTTTACGCTACTGCTACTCTCTGTTCATCATATATGCATAGTCACTTTAACCATACCTACATGTACATACTACCTTAAAAAGCCTGACTAACCGGTGTCTGTATATAGCCTTGCTACTCTTATTTTCAAATGCATTTTAACTGTTGTGTTATTTCTTTACTTACTTACCACCACCACAAAAGGAGAATGGCAAGAATCGTGCAAGCTAACAGGCGGACCACAAACAGGCAAAAAATGGTACTGTACAACAGTGGTGTGCAGAACAGCATCTCGGAATGCCCAACTTGTCAGCCCTTGTCATGAATGGGCTATTGCAGCAGACGACCACACCTTGTTCCAATCCTAAAAACAAGATGTGGCTCCAGTGGGCACACAATCACCATTACTGGACAATTGAGGAGTGGAAAAACATTGCCTGGTCCGACGAATCCTGGTTCATGCTGATGGCAGAGTCAGGATTTGGCGTAAGCAGCATAAGTCCATGGTCACATCATGCCTGGTGTCAACAGTACAGGATGGTGGCGATGGTGCAAGGGTGTGGGGAATGTTTCTCCTGGCACTCGTTAGGTCCTTCAATTGAGCAAGGTTTGAACGCCACACTCGTGATTTGTTGGGTGTTGTCTGTCTGAAGAAGACCCTCTCCGGAACAATTCTTTCTCCTTTCGAAATATCCAAGAGAATCCGACTTTCTCCCCAGACCTTGTGCCGTCGTTCTAACGCTGTTCCAATGTCTAGGTTTCCGAGACTGAACAATGTAGGATCATCACGCTTCATTACAACTGTTCTGCTGTACGATGACTGTTTTGCTTCCAGAGATATGTAATACATTACATTCACTACATTAAAGTAATAACTGCAATTGCACATTGAGTGACAGCGTCTATGGTTGTGACGTAGCTGTTTTATACTGGCACCAGGCCAAGAAGATTTGGATCATGCATTTAGCACATTGTGCTGTACTTCACCATTCATGATTTTGAAAAAGCATGTACTATTTTATTATATACAGTGCTGGTGGGTGGAATATAGTGAATTATTGGTTACATTCATTCCAGAAATATGGAGGAACTAGTCTGGGTCTGCAGTTATTTTTCACTTAGCTTCAGATCTAAAGAGCACAAGAAGGTGTGTGTGTGTGTTTGTGTGCATTTGTGTTTGCTTGTTTTTGTATAAGTTTAAGAATGAAAGCAGCAAAAACATACTGGCCTGTCAATACGAGAAACACATGGAGTGTGAGTGTAATGAACACGAGGGGAGACAGAGAGCTGTTTTATTGCAAAGGATCACAGGAGAAGGCAGGTAGATGGGTCCAGGGGAAGGCAGAAGGTCATGCACAAGGTTTCAAACGATAACAGCAAATCCGATAGGTTAAAGTACATGCAGGGAATAGGCAAAAGGCATTGTTAGTGAGGCAGGCAAAAACTATCATACACGGGAGGAGTAAATCATGGGAAAACCAGCGCTCAGCACAACGTGTGTCACAAAACAAACAATACCTCACAGTCATGGGGTGCAAATAACTGAACTAAATAGTGTGGGATAATGACATACAGGTGTGTGAAGAGGTGATTAGAATTCAGGTGATTGGGATCTAGGTGTTTCAGAGTGTGAGCTGGAAAGTGAGCTGCGTTCAGGGGATCTACGTGTCTGAGGGTGTGAGTTGGTAGCAGACGTTACTCCGGTAGAGAAGCTGGATTTTTTTTTCTTTTTTCAGCAGAGGAACATTGTCAGTATCAGCCAACCCCATTTCTTTAGAGAACTGCTCCTGTATTACATGTAGTAAGCAGATTGTGTGTTCTCTATCCCTTTGATCTCTGACAACTGTTATTTTTCTTCTCTCTACCTCCCTCTCTCCTTCCCTCGCAGTACAGTCTGCTGTCATCCATGCTGAGGCCCCGAACACTCTTTCTCTATCACTCACTCCTTCCTCCCTTCTTTTTCTCTCCCACTCCCTTATTGCTCTCTTTTCCCTTCGGATTTCAGAAATGTGTCAACACTGTATTTTCTGTCATTTTTGTATTTTGGGGTATTATAGGACTTTCAACCTTCTTTGAAAAAAATTGTGCTGGAAGTATGAGGTACATGTGTACATTTTACTTTTTAAAATTTTATTGAACATTTATGTCATTTCGTATGAACTCATATCAAGAGACTTTCATACTTTTTTGTACTTTTTTATGTATCTACAAAGAAGTATACGATCGATGCGCTTTCCACGGTCCTGAACCGACAGTGCATTACTCTTAATACTTTCCCTCTCCCTTTCTCTCTCTCATCCTCCTTCCTTCGCTCTCTCTCATCCTCCTTCCTACTCTCTCTCTCTCTCTGATCCTCCTTCCCTCTCTCTCTCTCTCTCTCTCTCTCTCTCTCTCTCTCTCTCTCTCTCTCTCTCTCTCTCTCTCTCTCTCTCTCTCTCTCTCTCTCTCTCTCTCTCTCATCCTCCTTCCCTTTCTCTCTCTCATCCTCCTTCCCTCTCTGTCTATCTCTCATCCTCATCCTCCTTCTCTCTCTCTCTCTCTCTCTCTCTCTCTCATCCTCCTTCCCTTTCTCTCTCTCATCCTCCTTCCCTCTCTGTCTATCTCTCATCCTCCTTCCCTCTCTCTCTCTCTCCCTCTCTCATCCTCCTTCCCTCTCTCTCTCTCTCTCTCTCTCTCTCTCATTCAGGTTAGCAGCATTCAGAAGGGAGAAACAACACCAGCAATGCCATAAATTAGGCAAGGTGTTGGGATGCTGTCACATGAAATGAGACTGTGCACACTTGTGTGTGTGTGTTGGGGAGGTGAAGAGGGAGAGGGGGAGCCCTTTTAAGTAATGTTGTCAACACATGTAGCATCATCTGAGACTGAAAACACTCCTTTAAAATATAATATTTCCCATTCCTTCTTCTCAGGATTGACAGCACAAATCTATTACATGAGTAGACTAGTTTTGAATGACAGAAACATAATGGTGTTCCTGTAGTTGTATAAGCTGTCTAAGCTGCTGGCTTTGGCTTAGTCCCAAATGACACCCTATCCTTTGTAGTGCACTACTTTTGAGCCCCATGGGCCCTGGTCAAAAGTAATGCACTATATAAAGCATACTCTGTCATCTGTGTTGCATTTGGGGTTAGAGCTGTTCCCCTGCCAGTTTTACACAGCTAGGGCCCCTCCATCATGGCAAGGTCAGTATGTGTCCTCTGTATCTGCACTGCTCTAATACCAGCCCACGCACTCTGACTCTGTCTCTGTTCATGTGGGGGATGAGCCATTATCAGCCGGTAAAAAAGCAGCAGGTGATTTATCCCCTGTCGGCCGTGACACATCTTATCACGGTAGGCCCATTAAGGGTGTTTCCACGACGACATGATATATGACCCCCTTCGCTGGTCTGTTTGCACTCAGTGGGTTTTTACTGCTGAAGAGCCATGCACGTGTGTGTGTGTGTGTATGTATGTAGTGTATGTATGTGTGTGTGTGAGAGAGACAGAGAGCGAGAGAGAGAGAGAGAGAATCATCTCACCTCACTTTCCCTGCTCCTGGCCCCTTTTCTCCCCCATCTTCCCTATCACACCTCCTCACCTATCACATCTCCCCCATTCCCCCCTATCCCAGACCCAGGGTTCAATGGGTTCTTGCCCCAGGGAAAGAGAATGAGGTCTGGCTACAGTCCAGGGTCCTGGGTCCATCGTTCCATTTACTGTGCTGCAGTGGAGCCATGACCCTGGCAGAGGCTTGTACTGTACCGATCGATACAGCCCAGAGAGAAGGCTGTAAATTAGACTACTAATCCCCTGCTTTTCTCTGGCACCTCTGCCCTTCCTTCCTCACTCCACAACCTGTGCCGTGACCTGAACAGTAAAAGCTATCTGTTTGTGTTGTTGTCTCTTATTTTCATGGACCCAGTACTGACCCTGGAAATGTTTATACCGTTTTAAAGCTTGGCTAATGTTTGAAGCGCTGCTAGATGGTTATTGACGTTTCTTGGATCTGAGATGAAAGAGAAGAAACATTCATGATATTTTCTCTCTCGACTATTCATGTGAAATAACTCCAACACCTGCCTTTATCACTTGGAACAATATACAGTACCACACACTACCACACACTATGGAATTCTTTCAGAAACTAGGTACATTTTGTAAGTTATCTGACAAAGATAAATGTTTTGTCAGATGCTTTGAAAATTTACTTCGCAAGGCTAGGCATTAGCTCCGAGATGTAACACCTAGAGACATTTTCAGGTCTCAGGCACAGTTAATCATCACACAATTCACAGTCTGTGTCCACAATTGAAATCTGATTAAGCTGTGCAGGGCTAGACCTTCGCCTACAGAGGAAGTGCTCAGCCACAGCAGTGACAACTTCAAAGGTTCTCACACACTATTTTAAAATCTGAGGGGAGAATTGCAATAGAGTGAAAGTCTCCATCTTTCAGCGACATCCTTCACAGCACAACTAATGGCAGGGGCGTGTCCGTGACAGGGACGTATGACTCGGACGCCAGTTTCATCTCTGACACAAGGCTTTGATTACTGTGTAGAACGTCGCAGCCGGTGGATCTCACAAATCGTACCTGATTGGATTTCCTGATCAAGGGGCTGTGTGTGTGGGTGAGGGGGGCCGAGGGGGGTGGGGTTGGCACAGCAGGGGGTCTGGCTCATAACCGTATCTGATGTCGTGAGCCTCAGAGACAGGTGTCTCGCTGTCAAATACACTTACTGCACAGTCCAACGGCAGGCAGAGGAATTCAAATGTGTGGCTGGCGTCATAGTGAAGACGTTAATTACCTCTGGGTTGGAGGCTCTCTAGCAGGCAGACAGGGATGTTTGATGGAAGGTTCTGTGTGACTTGTGACGTGAACATGTACAATTGTGCAACTCATCCATTGAATATTGATGAGGCCATAAACACAATGTTTTTAAGCTAGTTTAAGTTATTTAGATTTTTATTAGAGCAGCAAATCTTGAAATAGTCAATGTTGTCATTAATAGTCTGTCACAATGGAATTAAGAATGAATTAAGATTCGAACACCAATATTTTCCCTAAGTGCAAAATTACTCATATCATCTGTGATTGGAGCACATGGATGTGTGAATAGACTGATGGAATTCTTGTCAAATGTGGTCACTTTATCCCACTCTGTGGCACGAGCGCACACACACACACACACACACACACACACACACACACACACACACACACACACACACACACACACACACACACACACACACACACACACACACACACACACACACACACACACACACACACACACACACACACACACACACACACACGACCAGCAGCAACCGTTGGAGCAGCACTCCTCACTCATGTCTCTCTACAGTCAGTTAGCGTAAACACTAGATGAAAACAATGGGACAATCGGTGGGTGCACCTGCAATCAGGCTGATGCTGTCACTCAGCCGCTAAGTCAACCAGGCCTGACAGACAGGCAATACTGAGAGTGTAGCTGTCCGTCAAGCCAACACACAGAGACGGTGTCATAGTGTCACAGAGATGTCTCAGAAATGGTCATCTCAGTAGATTTGTATCGTAGAGCAATTTTCTGCTGAAGCCTTAGACAAGATTGTCATAATTATAATGGTTATTTTAAAGTGACATGCTAACATGACCTCTCTGATTTTGTCTCCTGGCAGCACTTCATCCTGTCTTGTGGAGTGAGGTAACAGTGCATGATTTGAATTATTACAATAGAATGCACTGATCAGATAAAAATACATTCACTGTCACCACCAAAATACTCAATTAAAACATATGGAAGAGATTCCTGGGTATGCTTTGCTAGTTAACAGATTTAGCAATCCTTCTGTATGTCCTTTAATCCATGCATCATTATAATGTAATAGGGAAAGGGGGATACCTAGTCAGTTAATATGACACGTGACAGAGCGAACCCGTCTTTGTGCTAACTATCAGAACAGGGGTTGTAACGGTTTTCTTCTGGTGAAAGAGAGGCGGACCAAAATGCAGCGTGGTTAGTTTTGTACATCTTTAATAAAGATGAAAATACAACAATCTACAAAACAAGAAACGTGAAAAAACCAAAACAGTCCTATCTAGTAACACAAAGACAGGAACAATCACCCACAAGAGACCTAAAGAATATGGCTGCCTAAATATGGTTCCCAATCAGAGACAACGATAAACACCTGCCTCTGATTGAGAACCACTCTAGGCAACCATAGACTTACCTAGAGTACTACTCTAACCACAATCCCATAACTACAAACAACCCCAGACAAAACAAACCACATAAATCCCCATGTCACACCCTGGCCTAACCAAAATAATAATGAAAACACAGAATACTAAGGCCAGGGCGTGACAGGGGTCTTGCTCATACTAGAGAGAAAGATTCCTTTTTATTCACACTCGTACATTCACACTGATCATCTTTCTGGAGCCAGGGATTTAACCCATAGCATCCATGTGATGAGCGGACATGGTTTCAAAGAATTCCGTACAGTAGGTGGGTAGTGTTGGCCTCTTGCTAACAAATCAAATCAAAATCAAATTTTTATTTGCCACATTACTGTGAAATTCTTCCTTAACCAACAATGAGGTTTTAAGAAAATATATTTAAAAAAATAATTGCTAAATAATGTTTGTTTTTTTAAATGAAAAGAAACACGATAAAATAACAATAACAAGGCCACATACAGGGGGTGCCGTTACCAAGACAATGTGCTGGGGTACAGGTTAGTCGAGTTAATTTGTACATGTTCTTAGGGGTAAAGTGCATAGATAATAAACAGCGAGGAGCAGCAGTGTAAAAGCAAAGAGGGGGGGGGGGGGGATCAATGTAAATAGTCCGGGTGACCATTTGATTAGTTGTTCAGCAGTCTTATGCATTGGGGGTAGTGGTTAAGGAACCCTTTGGACCTAGACTTGGCGCTCCAGAGAGAACAGTCTATGACTTGAGGGATTGGAGTCTTTGACAATTTTTTGGGCCTTCCTCTGACACCACCTAATATATAGGTCCTGGATGGCAGGAAGCTTGGCCCCAGTGATGTACTAGGCCATATGCACTACCCTCTGTAGCGCCTTACATCGGATGCAGATCAGTTGCCATACCAGGTGGTTCTCGATGGTGCAGCTGTAGAACTTTTTGCAGATCTGGAGACCCATACCAAATCTTTTCAGTCTCCTGAGGGGGAAAAAGTGTTACTACTTACCCAAACACAGTGGGGAACAATGGGCTTCCTACGCTTTCAGAGAAGGATTAAAACAATGATTATAAAACATAATGTCAATTATATTCTTATTTTCAATGATGTTCTGATTTAATTTATTCCGTTTTTGTTGGAAATGAAAGGGTTAAGATCCTAAAATAACATACACAAATCTAACTGCCTGTAGCTCAGGCCTTGAAGCAAGGATATGCATATTCTTGGTACCATTTGAAAGGAAACACTTTAAAGTTTGTGGAAATGTGAAAGGAATGTAGGAGAATATAACACAACAGATCTGGTTAAAGAAAATACAAAGAAAAAAAATGGTTATTTTGTATGTGTTGTATCTTTGAAATGCAAGAGAAAGGCCATAATGTATTATTCCAGCGCAGGTGCTATTGATATTGGCTACTAGATGGCAGCAGTGTATGTGCAAAGTTTTAGACAGATCCAATGAACCATTGCGTTTCTGTTCAAAATGCTGTATCAAGACTGCCCGAATGTGCCTAATTTGTTAATTAATAACTTTTCATATTGTGCACTCTCCTCAAACAATGGCATGGTATTATTTCACTGTAATAGCTACTGTAAATTGGACAGTACAGTTAGATTAACAAGAATTTAAGCTTTCTGCAACATCAGATAAACTCAGCAAAAAAAGAAACGTCCCTTTTTCAGGACCCTGTCTTTCAAAGATAATTCATAAAAATCCAAATAACTTCACAGATCTTCATTGTAAAGGGTTTAAACACTGTTTCCCATGCTTGTTCAATGAACCATAAACAATTAATGAACATGCACCTGTGGAACGGTCGTTAAGAGGCATGAGTACTGCAGATGTAGCGGGGGCAATAAATTGCAATGTCCGTACTGTGAGATGCCTAAGACAGCGCTACAGGGAGACAGGACGGACAGCTGATCAACCTCTCAGTGGCAGACCACGTGTAACAACACCTGCACAGGATTGGTACATCCGAACATCACATCTGCGGGACAGGTACAGGATGGCAACACAAGTGCCCGAGTTACACCAGGAACACACAATCCCTCCATCAGTGCTCAGACTGTCTGCAATAGGCTGAGAGAGGCTGGACTGAGGGCTTGTAGGCCTGTTGTATAAGGCAGGCCCTCACCAGACATCACTGGCAACAATGTCACCTATGGGCACAAATCCACCGTTGCTGGACCAGACAGGACTGGCAAAAAGTGCTCTTCACTGACGAGTCACAGTTTTGTCTCACCAGGGATGATGGCCGGATTCACGCTTATCTTCGAAGGAATGAGCGTTACACCGATGCCTGTACTCTGGAGCGGGATCGATATGGAGGTGGAGGGTTCATCATGGTCTGGGGCGGTGTGTCACAGCATCATCGGACTGAGCTTGTTGTCATTGCAGGCAATCTCAATACTGTGCATTGCAGGGAAGACATCCTCCTCCCTCATGTGGTACCTGTCCTGCAGGCTCATCCTGACATGACCCTCCAGCATGACAATGCCTAGAGCCATACTGCTCGTTCTTTGTGTGATTTCCTGCAAGACAGGAATGTCAGTGTTCTGCCATGGCCAGCAAAGAGCCCGCATTTCAATCCCATTGAGCACGTCTGGGACATGTTGGATCGGAGGGTGAGGGCTCGGGCCATTCCCCCCAGAAATGTCTGGGAATTTAAAGGTGCCTTGGTGGAAGAGTGGGGTAACATCTCACAGCAAGAACTGGCAAATCCGGTGCAGTCCATGAGGAGGAGATGCACTGCAGTACTTAATGCAGCTGGTGGCCACACCAGATACTGACTGTTACTTTTGATTTTGATCCCCCTTTGTTCAGGGACACAATTTTCCCTTTCTGTTAGTCACATGTCTGTGAACTTGTTCAGTTTATGTCTCAGTTGTGGAATCTTGTTATGTTCATACAAATATTTTGCTGAAAATAAACGCAGCTGACAGTGAGAGGACGTTTATTTTTTTGCTGAGTTTATGTCTATGTCCTGGGAAATGTTCTTGTTACTTACAACCTCATGCTAATTGCATTAGCCTATGTTAGCTCAACCGTCCTGTGGAAGGGACACCGATCCCGACACAGTTTTAATGGGACGGACCATTTTTACAAAATGGTAAGACATCGCTTGGAAAATTACTTCTGTGTGTGAAACAATGTTGCATTTAAAATGGAGTTGACAGCGTTTTAGCAACTTGAAATCTTATAGAAATCTGTTCATATCCACCTCCAGGAAGAGTATGACACTTTAAAAACATTTTCTAACAAGCGACTTCTTAGATATGGTCATTTTCAGGTTTTCATGAATTCTTAGCATGTTTGGGAATTACGTATACTAAGGCATTTGTGAAAATTCTATAGTAATATAGAGTGGGAAAGCGGCTGTGCACTTGGACAATTAATAGACACTGCAGTAAATAAAACCAAATAAAAACATCTGTCTTGTCCAGGACCGTAGTCTACAGAGACCGGTGCACTATAGCCAATCAAAGCTACAGTAGACCTTTATACAAACAAGCTATTTGCCACACAGGCCTGCCATCATTCTGTCACGTATACACCCTCTCGGGCACTCGAGGTCGCCAGTCTGCTTATTATTAGGCACACCTGTCACGATCGTTACGCGCACCAGCGCCTCATCAGACTCCCCTGGACTCGATCACCTTCCTGATTACCTTCCCTATATCTGTCACTCCCTTTGTTTTTTCCCCTAGGCGTTATTGTTTCTGTTCCAGTGTTTCATGTCTGTACGCTATTCGTGTGTCTTGTTTTGTTCCATGTTCATTTATTTATTAAATACACTCCCTGTACTTGCTTCCCGACTTCCAGCGTACATGTTACACATTCACTTTGAACTGGACTGTGTGTTTACAGGACGTTGCTATAGTGCAACTTTAGATGACTGCTTAACCAGAGGGGGAAAAAATTATATATCACCTTTACTCTACACACAGAGACGCATACAAATCTCTGCCTCGCTCTCCATTTGGCAAATCTGACCATAATTCTATCTTCCTGATTCCTGCTTACAAGAAAACATTAAAGCAGGAAGCCCCAGTGACTCGCTCTATAAAAAAAAGTGGTCAAATGAAGCAGATGCTAAACTACAGGACTGTTTTGCTAGCACAGACTGGAATATGAGGAGTACAGCAAATCAGTCATTGGCTTCATCAATAAGTGCATCGAGGACATCATTCCCACAGTGACTGTACATATATACCCCAACCAGAAGCCATTGATTACAGACAACATTCGCACTGAGCTAAGGTTTAGAGCTGCCGCTTTCAAGGTGCTGGATTCTCAGACGAACCATCAAACAGGAAAATCGCCAATACAGGACTAAGATTGAATCGTTCTACACCGGCTCCGACACTCATCGGATGTGGCAGGGCTTGCATACTATTACAAACTACAAAGGGAAGCACAGCCGAGAGCTGCCCAGTGACACGAGCCTACCAGACGAGCTAAATCACTTCTATGCTCGCTTTGAGGCAAGCAACTCTGAGGCATACATGAGAACATCAGCTGTTCCGGACAACTGTGTGATTACACTCTCTCTAGCCACTTTAATAATAAAAAATTGGATGTAATAAATGTATCACTAGTCACTTTAAACTATGCCACTCTATAAAATATTTACATACCCTACATTACTCATCTCATATGTATATACTGTACTCTAAATCATCTACTGCATCTCGCTTTTGCCACATGGCCATCGCTCATCCATATATTTATATGTACATATTCTTATTCATTCCTTTACACTTGTGTGTATTTAGGAGGTTGTTGTGAAACTGGTAGTTGTTGTGAAATTGTTAGATTACTTGTTAGATATTACTGCACGGTCGGAACTAGAAGCACAAGGCATTTCGCTACACTCGCATTATCATCTGCTAACCATGTATATGTGACCAATAAAATTTGATTTGATTTGATGTGAGTAAGACCTTTAAATTCCAACATTCACAAGGCCACTGGGCCAAACGGATTACCAGGACGTGTGCTCCGGGCATGTGCTGACCAACTGGCAGGTGTCTTCACTGACATTTTTAACATGTCCCTAATTGAGTCTGTCATAACAACATGCAGACCATCATAGTCCCTGTGCCCAAGAGCACTAAGGTAACCTGACTACAGACCGGTAGCATTCACGTCCATAGCCATGAAGTACTTTGAAAGGCTGGTAATGGTTCACATTAACACCATTATCCCAGAAACCCTAGACCCACTCCAATTTGCATACCACTCAAACAGATCCACAGATGATGCAATCTCTATTGCACTCCACACTGCCCTTTCCCACCTGGAGAAAAGGAACACCTATGTGAGAATGCTATTCCATGACTACAGCGCAGCAATTAACACCATAGTGCCCTCAAAGCTCATCACTAAGCTAAGGATCCTGGGACTAAACACCTCCCTCTGCAACTGGATCTGCACTTCCTGACGGGCCTCCCCCAGGTGGTAAGGGTAGGTAGAAACACCTCTGCCATGCTGATCCTCAACACTGGAGCCTCTCAGGGGTGCGTGCTCAGTCTCCTCCTGTACTCCCTGTTTACCCACGACTGCATGGCCAGGCACGACTACAACACCATCATTAAGTTTGCTGACGATACAACAGTGGTAGGCCTGATCACCATCAACGATGAGACAGTCTATAGGGAGGAGGTCAGAGACCTGGCCGTGTGGTGTCAGAATAAGAACCTATCCCTCAACGTAATCAAGACTAAGGAGATGATTGTGGACTACAGGAAAAGGAGGACCGAGCACGCCCCCATTCTCATCGATGGGGCTGTAGTGGAGCATGTTGAGAGCTTCAAGTTCCTTGGAGTCCACATCACCAACAAACTAGAATGGTCCAAACACACCAAGACAGTCGTGAAGTGGGCACGACAAAGCCTGTTCCCCCTCAGGAGACTGAAAAGATTTGGCATGGGTCCTCAGATCCTCATAAGATTCTACAGCTGCAACATCGAGAGCATCTGGTTGCATCACTGCCTGGTACGGCAACTGCTCGGCCTCTGATCCCAAGGCACTAGAGAGGGTTGTACGTACGGCCCAGTACATCACTGGGGCTAAGCTTCCTGCCATCCAGGACCTCTACACCAGGCGGTGTCAGAGGAAAGTCCTAAAAATTGTCAATGACCCCAGCCACCCCAGTCATAGACTGTTTCCTCTGCAATTGCATGGCAATTGGTACCGGATTGGTACCGGAGCTCCAAGTCTAGGACCAAAAGGCTTCTCAACAGCTTTTACGTAATCAAATGGGTACCCGGACTATTTGCATTGTGTCCCCCCAACCACATTGTCACATTGACTCTGTACCGGTACCACCTGAATATAGCCTCGCGACTGTTACTTTCACCGTCATTTTACTTTTTATTTTTATTTTGTATTTCTTTAATTATCTATTGTTTACCTAATACCTATTTTTTTACTTAAAAATTGCACTGTTGCTTAGGGCCTGTAAGTATCCATTTCACTGTCAGATCTACACCTGTTGTATTCGGCGCACGTGACAAATAAACTTTGATTTGATTTGAAAGAGTTAAGAGTTAACAGCCCATGATGACAATGTGCATCACAAATAGCCTACTAACTAACACTTCCCACTGAGAGAAAAAAAGTGTGTATTCAGCTTATACCTGCATACAGCCACTACATCGCTGGTCCTTTGTGTTTTAGTGCACTCTCCTACATGAGTGCTCTGGTTTTATGGTTGCGGTCTTTTCAGCATCACAAACCTGTCACACACTGAAGGCCTATAGGTTTGCCAGTGTGCAAACATGTCTATAATATACAGTACCAGTCAAAAGTTTGGACACACCTTCTCATTCAAGGGTTTTTCTTAAATGTCACTATTTTCAACATTGTATAATAATAGTGAAGACATCAAAACTATGAAATAACACATATGGAATCATGCAGCAACCAAAAAAGTGTTAAACAAATCTAAATATATTTTAGGTTTTAGATTCTTCAAAGGAGCCACTCTTTACCATGATGGAAGCTTTACACACTCTTGGCATTCTCTCAGCCAGCTTCATGAGGAATGCTTTTACAACAGTCTTAAAGGAGTTCCCACATATGCTGAGGACTTGTTGGCTGCTTTTCCTTCACTCTGCGGTTCAAATCATCTCAAACCTTCTCAATTGGGTTGAGATCGGTTGATTGTGGAGGCCAGGTCATCTGATGCAGCACCATCACTCTCCTTCTTGGTCAAATAGCCCTTACATAGCCCGGAGTTGTGTTTGGTCATTGTATTGTTGAAAACAAATTATAGTCCCACTAATCGCAAACCAGATGGGATGGCGTATCACTGCAGAATGCTGTGGTAGACATGCTGGTTAAATGTGCCTTGAATTCTTAATAAATCACAGACAGTGTCACCAGCAAAGCACCACCACGCCGTCACCCCTCTTCCTCCATGCTTCACGGTGGGAACCACACATGCGAAGATCATTCATTCCCCTACTCTGCGTCTCACAAAGACACGGCGGTTAGAACCAAAAATCTCAAATTTGCACTCATCAGACCAAAGGACAGATTTCCACCGGTCTAATGTCCATTGTTTGTGTTTCTTGGCCCAAGCAAGTCTTCTTCTTATTGGTGTCCTTCAGTAGTGGTTTCTTTGCACAAATTCTCCCATGAAGGCCTGATTCATGCAGTCTCCTCCAAACAGTTGATGTTGAGATGTGTCTGTTACCTGAACTCTGCGAAGCATTTATTTGGGCTGCAATTTCTGAAGCTGGTACTCTAATGAACTTATCCTCTGCAGCAGAGGTCACTCTGGGTCTTCCTTTCGTGTGGTGGTCCTCGTGACAGTCAGATTCATAATAACGCTGGATGGTTTTTGCTACTGCAGTTGAACCAACTTTCAAAGTTCTTGAAATGTTCTGCAACGACTGACCTTCATGTCTTAAGGTAATGGTGGACTTTTGCTTCTCTTTGCTTATTTGAGCTGTTATTGACATAATCTGGACTTGGTCTTTTACCAAATAGGGCTATCTTCTGTATACCACAACTACCTTGTCGCAACACAACGGATTGGCTCAAACGCATTAAGAAGGAAAGAAATTCCACAAATGAACTTTTAACAAGGCACACATAATTGAAATGCATGGTTGAGAGAATGCCAAGAGTGTGCAAAGCTGTCATCAAGGCAAAGGGTGGCTACTTTGAAGAATCTCAAATATAAAATATATTTTGATTTGTTTATCACTTTTTTGGTTACTACTTCAAATTAAAATCAAATCAAATCAAATGTATTTGTCACATACACATGGTTAGCAGATGTTAATGCGAGGGTAGCGAAATGCTTGTGTTTCTAGTTACGACAATGCAGTAATAACCAACAAGTAATTTAACCTAACAATTCCAAAACTACTACCTTATACACACACAAGTGTAAAGGGATAAAGAATATGTACAGAAAGATATATGAATGAGTGATGGTACAGAACGGCATAGGCAAGATGCAGTAGATGGTATCGAGTACAGTATATACATATGAGATGAGTAATGTAGGGTATATAAACAAAGTGGCATAGTTTAAAGTGGCTAGTGATACATGTATTACATAAAGATGCAGTAGATGATATAGAGTATAGTATATACATATGAGATGAGACATGTAGGGTAAGTAAACATTAAATTAAGTAGCATTGTTTAAAGTGGCTAGTGATATATTTTACATCAATTTCCATCAATTCCCATTATTAAAGTGCCTGGAGTTGAGTCAGTGTGTTGGCAGCAGCCACTCAATGTTAGTGGTGGCTGTTTAACAGTCTGATGGCCTTGAGATAGAAGCTGTTTTTCAGTCTCTCGGTCCCTGCTTTTTATGCACCTGTACTGACCACGCCTTCTGGATGATAGCGGGGTGAACAGGCAGTGGCTCGGGTGGTTGTTGTCCTTGATGATCTTTATGGCCTTCCTGTGACATCGAGTGGTGTAGGTGTCCTGGAGGGCAGGTAGGTTACCTCCGGTGATGCGTTGTGCAGACCTCACTACCCTCTGGAGAGCCTTACGGTTGTGGGCGGAGCAGTTGCCGTACCAGGCGGTGATACAGCCCCACAGGATGCTCTCGATTGTGCATCTGTAAAAGTTTGTGAGTGCTTTTGGTGACAAGCCAAATTTCTTCAGCCTCCTGAGGTTGAAGAGGCGCTGCTGCGCCTTCTTCACGACGCTGTCGTGTGGGTGGACCAATTCAGTTTTTCCAATGATGTGTACGCCGAGGAACTTAAAACTTTCCACCCTCTCCACTACTGTCCCATCGATGTGGATAGGGGGGTGCTCCCTCTGCTGTTTCCTGAAGTCCACAATCATCTCCTTTGTTTTGTTGACATTGAGTGTGAGGTTATTTTCCTGATACCACATTCCGAGGGCCCTCACCTCCTCCCTGTAGGCCGTCTCGTCGTTGTTAGTAATCAAGCCTACCACTGTAGTGTCGTCCGGAAACTTGATGATTAAGTTGGAAGCGTGCATGGCCACGCAGTCGTGGGTGAACAGGGAGTACAGGAGAGGGCTCAGAATGCACCCTTGTGGGGCCCCAGTGTTGAGGATCAGCGGGGTGGAGATGTTGTTGCCTACCCTCACCACCTGGGGGTGGCCAGTCAGGAAGTCCAGTACCTAGTTGCACAGGGCGGGGTCGAGACCCAGGGTCTCGAGCTTGATGATGAGCTTGGAGGGTACTATGGTGTTAAATGCTGAGCTGTAGTCGATGAACAGCATTCTCATATAGGTATTCCTCTTGTCCAGATGGGTTAGGGCAGTGTGCAGTGTGGTTGCGATTGCATCATCTGTGGACCTATTTGGGCGGTAAGCAAATTGGAGTGGGTCTAGGGTGTCAGGTAGGTTGGAGGTGATATGGTCTTTGACTAGTCTCTCAAAGCACTTCATGATGACGGAAGTGAGTGCTACGGGGCGGTAGTCGTTTAGCTTAGTTACCTTAGCTTTCTTGGGAACAGGGACAATGGTGGCCCTCTTGAAGCATGTGGGAACAGCAGACTGGGATTAGGATTGATTGAATATGTCCGTAAACACACCAGCCAGCTGGTCTGCGCATGCTCTGAGGATGTGGCTGGGGATGCCGTCTGGGCCTGCAGCATTGCTAGGGTTAACATGTTTTACTCACGTAGGCTGCAGTGAAGGAGAGTCCGCAGGTTTTGGTTGCGGGCCATGTCAGTGGCACTATATTGTCCTCAAAACGGGCAAAAAAGTTATTTAGTCTGCCTGGGAGCAAGTCATCCTGGTCCGAGACTGGGCTGGTTTTCTTTTTGTAATCCGTGATTGACTGTAGACCCTGCCACATACCTCTTGTGTCTGAGCCGTTGAATTGTGACTCTCTATACTGATGCTTAGCTTGTTTGATTGCCTTGCGGAGGGAATAGTTACACTGTTTGTATTCGGTCATGTTTCCGGTCACCTTTCCCTGGTTAAAAGCAGTGGTTCGCACTTTCAGTTTCACGCGAATGCTGCCATCAATCCACGGTTTCTGGTTTGGGAATGTTTTAATCGTTGCTATGGGAACGACATCGTCAATGCACTTTCTAATGAACTCGCTCCCCGAATCAGCGTATTCGTCAATGTTGTTGTTGGAAGCAATGCGGAACATATCCCAATCCACGTGATCGAAGCAGTCTTGAAGCGTGGAATCAGATTGGTCGGACCAACGTTGAACAGACCTGAGCGCGGGAGCTTCTTGTTTTAGTTTCTGTCTGTAGGCAGGGAGCAACAAAATGGAGTCGTGGTCAGCTTTTCCGAAAGGAGGGCGGGGGAGGGCCTTATATGCATCGCAGAAGTTAGAATAGCAATGATCCAAGGTTTTACCAGCTCTGGTTGCGCAATCGATATGCTGATACAATTTAGGGAGTCTTGTTTTCAGATTAGCCTTGTTTAAATCCCCAGCTACAATGAATGCAGCCTCAGGATATGTGGTTTCCAGTTTGCAAAGAGTCAAATAAAGTTTGTTCAAGGCCATCGATGTTTCTGTTTGGAGGGAATATATACGGATGTGATTATAATCAAAGACAATTCCCTTGGTAGATACATCAGGTCAACAGAAGGACTTGAGTTCCTGTATGTTGTTGTGATCACACCATGTCTCGTTACACATAAGGTATACACCCTCGCCCCTCTTCTTACCAGAAAGATGTTTGTTTCTGTCGGCGCGATGCGTGAAGAAACCAGCTAACTGCACCGATTCCGATTCCGATTCCTCTCTCGAGTGAGCCATGTTTCCGTGAAGCAAAGAACGTTACATTCACTACTTGATTCCATGTGTGTTATTTCATAGTTTTGACGTCTTCACTATTATCGACAATGTAGAAAATAGTAAAAATAAAGACAAAACCTTGAATGAGTAGTTGTGTCCAAACTTTTGACTGGTACTGTATATTAACGATGTAAAGCAGTCGCGATTGGTGTCATTTAAAATTAGGGAGGATGATTTTTTTCATAAGCATTTCAATTACAGCATATTGGATGACTGACATTCATAGTCCGTTCACCCAGTTCAATGTAACATCGATATATTCAATGTAACATTCGATACTCGAATTGTCTCTATAACCATCATGAGGTTGCTACAACCTAGCCTATGAATGAAAGTTTATAGCATAACGTAGGTGCTCTCAGGTCGAGATAAACATTTCAGATGAGACATGGACAGACATTGACATATTCAATACCTCCTTGCACACTCTTGCCTGCATCTAGCTTATATAGGGTGTAATCATTAGTCCAACAGTTGCAAACGAGTGTTTCTATTGGACAAAATCTGTTATGTTTATCCCCGTTTCATTCAGTTTGCTTCTGTTTAAGAAACGTTTTTCAACAGAATCGGTGGCATGAATACCCCTGATCAAAGGTAAACACATTTCACTTTCATAGCAGCCACTTTGTATTCGTTCTCGCATCTATGGCTCTCCTCTCACCTTTTCCCTTTGCTTGTGGACTTCAATGCACAACACATGTATGTGACCAGGTGAAAAAAACATTTCCAAACCAAACCACATCATAACCGTAACACTCAGCCTACATCCTTGTCACCATCTTAGCTAAAGTTGGTAAATAGCCCACCCTTTTTCACCTACCTCATCCCCATACTGTTTTTATTTATTTACTTTTCTGCTCTTTTGCACACCAATATCTCTACCTGTACATGACCATCTGATCATTCATCACTCCAGTGTTAATCTGCAAAATTGTAATTATTTGCCTACCTCATGCCTTTTGCACACATTGTATATAGACTCCCCCTTTGTTTTCTACTGTGTTATTGACTTGTTAATTGTTTACTCCATGTGTAACTCTTTGTTGTCTGCTCACACTGCTATGCTTTATCTTGGCCAGGTCGCAGTTGCAAATGAGAACTTGTTCTCAACTAGCCTACCTGGTTAAATAAAGGTGAAATAAAAAATAAAAAAAATAAAAAAGTAAAGTCATAGCCAACATAGGCAATGTAACTAACACCCTAGTAAACCTGTTACAATCATGCAGAAACGTTACAGTGCACAGTCAGTAAGCAGTTTAGCAGATACACCAGCGGGCCATGTGGCAATAAAACCAAAATCTTACCTTAACTTGGAAGAGTTCCAATATTGTGTTGGATAGTCATATTTAGCTAGCTAACATAGCATCCCTCAGCTTAAGCCGGGTGTTTGAGTATGTTAAACTCACTAGCTGTGTTTGCTAGCTAAGGAAGTGAAAGTGAAAATAACTAAATATCTCTCTCTCTCTCTTTCTTGCATTTCCATTTTTTTATAAATTAATTTGTTCAAAACTGTTCACTATTGTCGTTCTCTCTCTTTGAGTCAACCACTCACCACATGTTATGCACTGCAGTGCTAGCTAGCTGTAGCTTGTGCTTTCAGTACTAGATTTATTCTCTGACCCTTTGATTGGGTGGACAACATGTCAGTTCATGCTGCAAGAGCTCTGATAGATTGGAGGAAGTTGTCATAATCACTGTGTAAGTCTATGGAAGGGGTTGAGAGCCATGAGCCTCCTAGGTTTTGTATTGAAGTCAATGTACCCAGAGGAGGACGGAAGCTAGCTGTCCTCTGGCTACACCATGGTGCTACCCAACAGAGTGCTGTTGAGGCTACTGTAGACCTTCATTGCCAAACAGTGTGTTTTAATCAATTATTTGGTGACGTGAACATGTTACGTATAGTTTTATAAGTTAAGTTATCTATGATAACTTTTAAATGATTTACAATTTGTATTTTTTATAAATCGTCCTCCCCGTCCTCCTCTGAGGAGCCTCCACTGCTGTTAAGATACTGTATTAAAGTTTAAGAAAGGAGTGTATGTATTTGGCCTGTTTCCTCACTGTCCAAGACCAAGTCAAGACACCGAGACACTCAATATGTAGTCTTGAGACCGAGACTAGCACTACAACACTGTTGGCAATATAAGGGAAGTAAACCGATGACTGAATGTTGGCGGCTCAAACCTCAGGTGACAGAGAGCTGAAATGTCAGGATAGAGGTCTGGGCAAAGTCAGAGTAAATTTAGCTAATCTTAATTTTTTTTAAATGTCATTAAGTTATTTTTATGCCCATCACCTTTCAAGATGCCCACCTTTTCCCACCCTATGTACCTACTGCATAATAACATTAACTCCACATCGTTAACACCCACCTAGGCACATCAACACCTACTGAACAAACTAACTGTGAGCCCAGCTGAGGAATCAACTGATTTTAACCAAAGCCAGCTCGTCTGTTTACTGTTAATTTGTTTGTTATTTACATTGTCAAACACAAGGAACGCTTGACAGAAAGTATAAAGGCAGACAAACAAATACGATAGTTGAGTGCACAAATAGGTCGACAGAGGACTCCTCAAAGGTACTCTTCTACATTAGCACCTGTTTACCAGTGAGATGTTAGTGAGTCCTCAGAGGATGTCAATAAATGTGTTAGAGCTGAACATGCTCTATAGCACTTAGTGAAGGGCTATCACAGCATAGAATGTAATTTAAGTTCCACGGTAATCAGCCTCACCACATTCACACTTGTATTGTGTTATGCAGATGCATCTCAGTGAAGCTATGGACAATCCATAATCTTGTTGGACCTGTTTTATGTAGGTTTAAAATGTCTTGGTCTTTAATGTTTTTTTATTGGGTTGTTATGGGTTGTTAAAGGTCAAACCAAAGGTTTCATCTAATACAATATCTCTTCTCAACTTGAGCCATATAGGCTTCAAAAGATGTTGTTCAATTTATTTGAAGGACCGTACATCAATCTGGACCCTTTCTTTCTAAAATTATCTGCCGAAATTGTTGCCACCCCTATTACTAGCCTGTTCAACCTCTCTTTCGTGTCGTCTGAGATTCCCAAAGATTGGAAAGCAGCTGCGGTCATCCCCCTCTTCAAAGGGGGGGACACTCTCGACCCAAACTGCTACAGACCTATATCTATCCTACCGTGCCTTTCTAAGGTCTTCGAAAGCCAAGTCAACAAACAGATTACCGACCATTTCGAATCTCACCATACCTTCTCTGCTATGCAATCCGGTTTCAGAGCTGGTCATGGGTGCACCTCAGCCACGCTCAAGGTCCTAAACGATATCTTAACCGCCATCGATAAGAAACATTACTGTGCAGCCGTATTCATTGATCTGGCCAAGGCTTTCGACTCTGTCAATCACCATATCCTCATCGGCAGACTCGACAGCCTTGGTTTCTCTAATGATTGCCTCGCCTGGTTCACCAACTACTTCTCTGATAGAGTTCAGTGTGTCAAATCGGAGGGTCTGCTGTCCGGACCTCTGGCAGTCTCTATGGGGGTGCCACAGGGTTCAATTCTTGGACCGACTCTCTTCTCTGTATACATCAATGAGGTCGCTCTTGCTGCTGGTGAGTCCCTGATCCACCTCTACGCAGACGACACCATTCTGTATACTTCCGGCCCTTCTTTGGACACTGTGTTAACAACCCTCCAGGCAAGCTTCAATGCCATACAACTCTCCTTCCGTGGCCTCCAATTGCTCTTAAATACAAGTAAAACTAAATGCATGCTCTTCAACCGATCGCTACCTGCACCTACCCGCCTGTCCAACATCACTACTCTGGACGGCTCTGACTTAGAATACGTGGACAACTACAAATACTTAGGTGTCTGGTTAGACTGTAAACTCTCCTTCCAGACCCATATCAAACATCTCCAATCCAAAGTTAAATCTAGAATTGGCTTCCTATTTCGCAACAAAGCATCCTTCACTCATGCTGCCAAACATACCCTTGTAAAACTGACGATCCTACCAATCCTCGACTTTGGCGATGTCATTTACAAAATAGCCTCCAATACCCTACTCAACAAATTGGATGCAGTCTATCACAGTGCAATCCGTTTTATCACCAAAGCCCCATATACTACCCACCATTGCGACCTGTACGCTCTCGTTGGCTGGCCCTCGCTTCATACTCGTCGCCAAACCCACTGGCTCCATGTCATCTACAAGACCCTGCTAGGTAAAGTCCCCCCTTATCTCAGCTCGCTGGTCACCATAGCATCTCCCACCTGTAGCACACGCTCCAGCAGGTATATCTCTCTAGTCACCCCCAAAACCAATTCTTTCTTTGGCCGCCTCTCCTTCCAGTTCTCTGCTGCCAATGACTGGAACGAACTACAAAAATCTCTGAAACTGGAAACACTTATCTCCCTCACTAGCTTTAAGCACCAACTGTCAGAGCAGCTCACAGATTACTGCACCTGTACATAGCTCACCTATAATTTAGCCCAAACAACTACCTCTTTCCCAACTGTATTTAATTTTAATTAATTAATTTATTTTGCTCCTTTGCACCCCATTATTTTTTATTTCTACTTTGCACAATCTTCCATTGCAAAACTACCATTCCAGTATTTTACTTGCTATATTGTATTTACTTTGCCATCATGGCCTTTTTTGCCTTTACCTCCCTTCTCACCTCATTTGCTCACATTGTATATAGACTTGTTTATACTGCATTATTGACTGTATGTTTGTTTTTACTCCATGTGTAACTCTGTGTCGTCTTATCTGTCGAACTGCTTTGCTTTATCTTGGCCAGGTCGCAATTGTAAATGAGAACTTGTTCTCAACTTGCCTACCTGGTTAAATAAAGGTAAAATAAAAAATAAAATAAAAAACACAGTATCTCAACTCAGTGTCCTTGTCGTGAGTGGCCATGCAGTTCCCCTAAAGCACTAGAATAGTCAAGTAGCTACAGTGCCTTGCGAAAGTATTCGGCCCCCTTGAACTTTGCGACCTTTTGCCACATTTCAGGCTTCAAACATAAAGATATAAAACTGTATTTTTTTGTGAAGAATCAACAACAAGTGGGACACAATCATGAAGTGGAACGACATTTATTGGATATTTCAAACTTTTTTAACAAATCAAAAACTGAAAAATTGGGCGTGCAAAATTATTCAGCCCCTTTACTTTCAGTGCAGCAAACTCTCTCCAGAAGTTCAGTGAGGATCTCTGAATGATCCAATGTTGACCTAAATGACTAATGATGATAAATACAATCCACCTGTGTGTAATCAAGTCTCCGTATAAATGCACCTGCACTGTGATAGTCTCAGAGTTCTGTTAAAAGCGCAGAGAGCATCATGAAGAACAAGGAACACACCAGGCAGGTCCGAGATACTGTTGTGAAGAAGTTTAAAGCCGGATTTGGATACAAAAAGATTTCCCAAGCTTTAAACATCCCAAGGAGCACTGTGCAAGCGATAATATTGAAATGGAAGGAGTATCAGACCACTGCAAATCTACCAAGACCTGGCCGTCGCTCTAAACTTTCAGCTCATACAAGGAGAAGACTGATCAGAGATGCAGCCAATAGGCCCATGATCACTCTGGATGAACTGCAGAGATCTACAGCTGAGGTGGGAGACTCTGTCCATAGGACAACAATCAGTCGTATATTGCACAAATCTAGCCTTTATGGAAGAGTGGCAAGAAGAAAGCCATTTCTTAAAGATATCCATAAAAAGTGTTGTTTAAAGTTTGCCACAAGCCACCTGGGAGACACACCAAACATGTGGAAGAAGGTGCTCTGGTCAGATGAAACCAAAATTGAACTTTTTGGCAACAATGCAAAACATTATGTTTGGCGTAAAAGCAACACAGCTCATCACCCTGAACACAACATCCCCACTGTCAAACATGGTGGTGGCAGCATCATGGTTTGGGCCTGCTTTTCTTCAGCAGGGACAGGGAAGATGGTTAAAATTGATGGGAAGATGGATGGAGCCAAAATACAGGACCATTCTGGAAGAAAACCTGATGGAGTCTGCAAAAGACCTGAGACTGGGACGGAGATTTGTCTTCCAACAAGACAATGATCCAAAACATAAAGCAAAATCTACAATGGAATGGTTCAAAAATAAACATATCCAGGTGTTAGAATGGCCAAGTCAAAGTCCAGACCTGAATCCAATCGAGAATCTGTGGAAAGAACTGAAAACTGCTGTTCACAAATGCTCTCCATCCAACCTCACTGAGCTCGATCTGTTTTGCAAGGAGGAATGGGAAAAAATGTCAGTCTCTCGATGTGCAAAACTGATAGAGACATACCCCAAGCGACTTACAGCTGTAATCGCAGCAAAAGGTGGCGCTACAAAGTATTAACTTAAGGGGGCTGAATAATTTTGTACGCCCAATTTTTCAGTTTTTGAGTTGTTAAAAAAGTTTGAAATATCCAATAAATGTTGTTCCACTTCATGATTGCGTCCCACTTGTTGTTGATTCTTCACAAAAAAATACAGTTTTATATCTTTATGTTTGAAGCCTGAAATGTGGCAAAAGGTCGCAAAGTTCAAGGGGGCCGAATACTTTCGCAAGGCACTGTATGTACTATACTAAGTAGCTATGCTTCAGTCAGCTATCACACGGCCAGTACACAAACACACAACTGTTATCCAGAGAGGTGGACCAGAATGCACTTCTCAGAGGTTGTGCCCTTGTGGCGAGACAGAGATAAGCCAGTCGTGCAGAGTAAAGGAAGCTAAATGGAACTGATCCACTGGAATGTTTTCCTTCCCAGTTAAAGGAAAACACCACTCAAAAACTATATTTTGGCATTTGTTTCACTAGTCTACTGTTGATACATTCACAAAATGTTTAGTCAACAATCACGTCAACAATGTCAACAAACACGTTTTCAAGATATCATTTTTTTTTTTTAAATATACAACATTCAAAATAACCACAATTTCCAATGATGTATATGATTATTATTATATCTAACGGAGTGACAGTGTGTGAGAGTATGAGTTACATGTGCATAACTGAATTACATAAATCTCTTCGGTCTAGCCCTTCTTCTAACACCATCGCCTGCAGTGAAACCCTGGTCTGTCTAATGCAGCTGTAGTCTGAGGGGCGTGTCTGGTTTGTGTGTCCTGTCCTCTGCAGTGCTGACCTCTCTGTGCTCTGTCTGCATTCTACCACCCAGCAGGATGCCTGCAGACAGAGAGGCATTAACATTCCCTGTGCGGAAACACAAGGCTCCCACATTGAGGCCCAATCACACGCCGCAAAGACTAAAGGTATACATTTTTTTCCAGACGCTGGTGGAGGTGGGGTCACCCCCCTGCCTGTGTTTGTGTATGAATGAGACTGAGTCTGGGCATCTGTTTGTTGTACCCACCCAGCCTCTATCACAAACACTGTCCAAAACATACACAGGTCCCCGCCCAACTGTCTCAGAGCTCTGTATTGCATTAGCTTAGCAAAGGAGACATGGAGAGAGGGAGAGACGAGACTGAAATGAGAAATAAGGGCAACACACAGACGCTACAGAACTGAGATTAATTTCCAGAAGTGAAAGATGGCTGTAGCCAAGGTAACTTTGAGAGATGGAGAGAAGCCTTGATTCAACGTGTTGGTGGATGGTAAGAAAATATAGTTTTTTTCTTCATACCCAGGAATAGTGTTGAACATGATTACGTCATGATCATATAATCTTATTCAACCAGCAACCTCCATACACAGACATTGAAAACACACACACAGGCATTGCAAACACACACACACACACACACACACACACACACACACACACACACACACACACACACACACACACACACACACACACACACACACACACACACACACATCCAATTAAACAGACTTTATTCATATCTTTGGTCAGGTAGCATTCTTTAAGAAATGCTATTCAAATCAGCCGTCTGGAAGGGTTCCACTGGGGAGAAGAAGAAAACAAAGGGTATGCTCGCTGTGTAGTCGTTTCCTCTCTGTTGGTAATCCTCTCACGTTGTTCTGGTTGGTTCCAGTTAAAGGGGCAGTTTAAACAATAACAAAGCTCACCCTGCTACTGTTTCAGTAAACCACTGAGGGATGGAGCTGGAGAAATGTCAGCGCTATGGATGTAAGGACTGACTATTTCCACAATATCAAATCATATCCCTGATATCAAAATGATAGTTTTATCCATGTTTTGAAGCTATACAGTGTTAATTTACAATTATATTGTTTAAAGACAGTGGAGTAAAACAAGCTATATTTTGGGTTCTGATGGGGTACGACAGTTGAACTAAGCTCATAAAGCATTTCTAAGTTATATTTTTCCAGATTAAATGGGTATATATCATTAATTTATGAGTCTAAAAATGGATATAGCAAAAGCAGATTGCCCCTTTTAAGGGCCAACCTGTCATTTTTCAACTAGTAGATTGGTAATTGCACACTGTTTAATTCTGTATCCACACTTTTGTTGACCCGCCCTCCCCTCCCACTGCTCCTTGCCATTCTCTCTCCCTCCTGTCTCCACCTTTTCTCCACCTCTTCCGCACCTGTGCCTTCCTGAATAATGATATTAGGTTCTCTCCAGTATTTGAACCTGATGCTCGGTAGGGAAAAGGGAACAAATATAAAATCTAGCAGAAGGATCTATGGTAGCCAGCTGGGTCCATCTCTGCCACAATGCACCCCAGTGCCTATGAACCCTGACTCTTGTTGCCCCATGTGATACCTGTGGAGAGTTGGCTTCTGTAATAGCCCAATTCTATCCCCACATGCTATCACTCTCTCCGCTCTCTCCACTTTCACTCTCAGACTGACTGACAGGCATTTGTTGCATTGTGAGACAGATGGTTTGAAGCAGATGTCTGTGGATAGAGGGAGAGAGGGAGGGATAGGGGAAGTCAGAATGAGTGAAAGGGGGAGAGAGAAGAGGGATTTAGAGAGAGAGAGGGAGAGAGGTAGAGAGTAAGAGAGAGAGATTAAATCCCCAGATCTAGAGCTCAATTTTTAAATCCTCTGATTTAAAAACAACAGTTTGTTGTGGTGAGGGTAAGGCTGGTACTTTCACTGGGTGATGAGCTAGCAGGAATCTCAGCCTTTGTCTGTGAAAATTATGTCTGCATGGTATTTCTTTATGAAGGTATGATTGGTCTGGCCTTTACGATTTGACCTTATCTAGTGTTCGTAAAATGAACTTTTTGGCCCACCTGTAAATGTAGTTTTAACTGAATATTCTCTAATTGGAAATGGGGCAATAGCCGGGCATTGAGGTGAGGAATGGAGGCTCCTGATTGGCTGTAAGAGCAGACTAGACTGTGCTGTGTTATAGGCTCCTGAGTCACCACAGCTCTCATTAGCCACATTAGGAAAATATATTGCTCCACTGCTGCTTTCCCCCAGGCACCTCCGCAAATGGCATCAGAAATGATCTTCACATTTTATGCTTTTACCCCAGCAAGACGGCACCAACAGATATGGCAGCTCTGCATCTAGCTCCTAAGCAACTATGCAGTAGTTTGCTTTTTCCTGTGTTATTTCTTACATTATTAGACCAGAATTTTCTTTTGTGTTATTACATACAGCCGGAAATAACTGTTGGATATCAGAGTGGCGGTAACTCACCAGGAATATGACTTTTCTGAATTGCATCCTCTGTTCGTACCCCCCAGGGCAATTTAACTTATTCCAGAGGCTGATCCAAAACACCGCCGGTGGAGAAGAGGTATTCGGAGTGGACTTTATGCCCGACTTAGGAGGCGTACACACCATCCACCGCTTCCGAGTATATTACTCGCTAATTTTCAGTCTCTGGATAATAAAGTAGACAAGCTCAGGGAGAGGATCTCCTTCCAGAGAGACATCAGGGATTGTAACATGGCTCTCTCGGGATATACTGTCCCCGTCCATTCAGCCGTCTGAGTTCTCAGTACATCGCACAGACAGGAATAAAGAACTCTCCGGGATGTACCATGTATGTTTCATGGTTAACCGCTCATGGTGTGATTGTGGTAACATACAGAAACTCAAATCCTTTTGTTCAGCCGATCTTGAATACCTAACAATCAAATGCCGACTGTATTCCCTCCCAAGTGAATTCTCTTCGGTTATAGTCACAGCCGTGTATATTCCCCCTCAAGCCGATATCACGCCGGCAGAAAAGTACTACACTGGAAACCACACATCCTGAGGCAGAATTTATTGTAGCTGTGGATTTTAACAAAGCAAGTTTGAGGAAAACACTAACGAAGTTCTACCTACACATTGACTGTAGTACTCACACTGGTAAAACATTGGACCACTGCTACTCAACATTTCAAAATGCCTACAAGGCCCTCCCCTGCCCTCTCTTTGGCAAATCTGCACACTGCCCTATCCCATCTGGACAAGAGGAATACCTATGTAAGAATGCTGTTCATTGACTATAGCTCAGCATTCAACACCATAGAACCCTCCAAGCTCATCATTAAGCTCAGGGCCCTGTATTTGAACCCCGCCCTGTGCAACAAGGTCCTCGACTTCCTGACGGGCCGCCCCCAGGTGGTGAAGGTAGGAAATAACACCTCCACTTCACTGATCCTCAACACAGGGGCTCCACAAGGGTGCATGCTCAGCCCCCTCCTGTACTCCCTGTTCACCAATGACTGCGTGGCCACGCACACCTCCAACTCAATCATCAAGTTTGCAGACAACACAATAGTAGCAGGCCTGATTACCAACAATGAAGAGACAGCCTACAGGGAGGAGGTGAGGGCCCTGGGAGAGTGGTACCAGGAAAATCACCCTCTCACTCAATGTCAACAAAACGAAGGAGCTGATCGTGGACTTCAGGAAACAGCAGAGGGAGCACGCCCCTATCCACATAGACGGGACCAGAGTGGAGAAGGTGGAAGTTACTCTGCGTACACATCACTGACTATTTTAAATGGTCCACCCACACAAACAGACAGGCTGAAGAAATTTGTCTTGGCCCCTAAAACCCTCACAAACTTTTACTGATGCACAATTGAGAGCATCCTGTCGGACTGTATCACCACCTGGTAAGGCAACTGCACCGCCCACAATCGGAGGGCTCTCCAGAGGGTGGTGCAGTCTGCCCAACGCATCACCAGTGACAAACTACCTACCCTCCAGGATCCCTACAGCACCTGATGTTACAGGAAGGCCAAAAAGATAGTCAAGGACATCAACTACCTGAGCCACGGCCTGTTCACCCCGCTATCATCCAGAAGGCAAGGTCAATATAGGTGCATCAAAGCTGGGACTGAGAGACTGAAAAACAGCTTCTATATCAAGGCAATCAGACAGTTAAATATCTGTCACTAGCTGCTTCCACCCGGTTACGCAACCCTGCACCTTAGAGGCGGTTGCCCTATATACATAGACATGGAATCACTGGCCACTTTAATAATGGAGCACTAGTTACTTTGATCATGTTTAAATAATGTTTACATTCAGCTTTACTCATCTCAAATATATATACTGTATTCTATTCTACTGTATTTTAGTCAATGCCACACCGACATTGCTCAATCTAATATTTATATATTTCTTAATTCCATTATTTTACTTTTAGATTTGTGTATTGTTGTGAATCTTTTTTAGATACCACTGCACTGTTAGATACTACTGCACTGTTGGAGCTAGGAACACAAGCATTTCGCTACACAAGCAATAACATATGTTTATGTGACCAATAAAATTATAAATTATCATCTGTTTTTACTGGTGGTCTAGATCCAGCATCCACCCAGATGAGTGTGAATCTGGGTTTGAGTGGAAAGGGTAACGCAGAGAATCAGGACTCTTTGCTTCCCCAAAAAGCAGATTTTGCCCTCCCTTTCAGTAGTTTGGGGTTAATTAAATCGGCAAGCCATTTGCACACCAACTATTGACTCCATTGAGTGCTGAGTCACTGTGAGGCCCAGAGAGTCACTCTACCTCCTGTACAATTGCCACCCTTACCCAGCCAACAGGATGCTAATGCCAACACATGGCCTGTGTCCCAAATGGCACCCCTATTCCCCATATAGTGCAATACCTTTGACCAGAGCACTACGGGCCCTGGTCAAAATAATGCAATATATAGGGCATATGGTACAGTAAGGTAACATTTGGGACTCAACCAGTAAGTAGGATTCTGTAGAGCTAGCGGTGTTAGCATAGCTGTATCAGTCAACTGACAGACAGAGAGGGGGTGTTTGACAGGCGACATCAGGTCAGGGCAGCAAATAAATGTTTGAATGTGAGAGAGAGCACACGTAAAGAGCAAAGACAGACAGGCAGACAGGCTGACACCACCAGGGTAATGGACCTGCCAGAGGCTCTCCTCTGTTCTTCTCTCAGAACATGCCACATACACACACAGGCACGGCCAGACAGACAGACACACACACACATGGACAGACATGCATGAAAGAACACATGCACAAACACACACACACACAGGCGCACAAACACACTTAGGCATATACACATTATTAACGATTCGTAACGAGCTGCAGTCATTTGAAAACAGATACCTGAGAGAGCACGAGAGAGAGAGAAGAGTGAAAAAAGATAGCTAGAGAGAAGGAGACGGAAGCTGTGGCGAGGACTGAGTCTACTGGAACTCTGAGATGGTGCTCTGAGATGCACCTCTGCTTTAGAGCGGGCTGGTAATCTCCCCTGTCAGCCCTCAGCTACAGGCTGTAATTTGACAAATCGCAGGTCTAAGATGAAGTGAAATTAGGCTTGGCAGCGCAGGGGCCTCCTATCCTCTGACACAGATCATCTGATCCTTTTTTTACAGCACATTAAATATTGAGAGACCTGTTCTGCTGCGGCGGCTCAAATTAAGAGATGCCTCACTAACGATTTCTGCTGCCACAAGAAAGAGTACTCTGTTGTCAGAGAGCGACAGGGAACGTGTGGGACCTTAGGTGGAGAGGGTAATAAAATGCTTGTCATTTTGAACATAACATAACATATCTCCAGAGCACCAGAAATATTCGTCACTCTGTATTGACGTCAGTGTCAACGCATTGGCAGACCAGGTAATGTACAGTTCGGACGCCAAATGTATGGCGATTCGAAATGAATAGAAATGAATAGCGGGTTGGCACGACTAGAGCTTTGCTTGACGTACAGACGTATAATATTAATTTGAGCCAGTTTGCTACAGCAGGAAAATAATCTTGCAGCAACAGAAAATGTGAATCATTATGTGGATTGTCAAAGACTCCAGTTATCCAAGTCATAGACTGTTCTCTCTGCTACTGCACGGCAGGCGGTACCAGAGCACCAAGTCTCTGGTCCAAAAGGCTCCTTAAAAGCTTCTACCCCCAAGCCATAAGACTGCTGAACAATTAATCAAATGGCCATCTGGACTTTTTACATTGCTGCTACTCAATGTTTATTATCTATGCATAGTCGCTTTACCCCTACCTACATGTAAAAACCTGTACCCACACACATTAACTCGGGTACGGGTAGCTCCTGTATATAGCCTTGTTATTGTTATGTAATCTAATTGTGTTACTCTTTATTGTAGCTTTTACTGTAGTGATTTTAGCAAATATTTTCTTAACTGTATTTCTTGAAATGCATTGTTGGTTAAGGACTTGTAAGTAAGCATTTCATGGTAAGGTTTACACCTGTTGTATTCGGCGCATGTGACAAATAAAATTTGATTCGATTATAACTAATACAATTTTTATGTTGAGTTTGATACATTTTTCATTAGTGCAAAACATTTTCAAGTGTAAATTCCAAACTTCAGAAGCCTTTTTAAACATTGAATCCACAACACCTTTCATTTCCTGCTGTCCAGGAAAATACTCAGCAACAGAAGACTGATCAAATTAAGATCCTACATCTGGCAAATTTGTTTCATACAACAGCTCTAAACACTGCAGCAGACTTCCTCGTTGGATTTGGGTCAAATTCGGGCATAACAGCGACCTGTCACAGAAGTCCTCCACCTGCAAATCGATACCATGATTGTGCTTCCGTTGGGGTTGAGAGATAGACAACAAACTTTGGGAACTTGTACATATGTAAGATCTTAATTTGAGCCAGTTTGGTACAGCAGGAAAATAATCCTACAGCAACAAGAAATGTGAATTACTGTGTGGATTATAATTAATGTAAAAAATGTTGTAGGGGTTGATACATTTTTTGTTACGGGAAATCAAGTCTGACCTTTTTAAGTGGAAATTGCAAACTTTAGAAGCCTCAAATATACTACACGTTTACATTTCCTGCTGTACAGGAACATTCTCAGCAACAAAGAGTGATCAAATTAAGATCCTACATCTAGCAAATCAGCCTTTATTTGGATGCAATTAACATATGTTAATATGCATGACCATTTCTCCTGACGGTGGAAGAACTGCTCTGGCGCAACGCATGAAACAGAGGCTTCACCCGCACCGCGCTCAAAGAGTAGTGGTTTCAGATGGTACTATATCCTCTCTCTTCACAAGTATTGCAGCTGTGTGGTTTCTGTGGACATTCTTATAGCTTTGGAAGTATTCAACGTTCCCCTCAAGGATAGACTCTCTCTCTCTCAGTTCAATTTCAAGGGCTTTATTTGCATGGGAAACATACGTTTACATTGCCCAAGAAAGTGAAATAGATAATAAACAAAAATGAAATAAACAATTAAAAATGCACAGTAAACATTACACTAACAAAAGTTCCAAATGAATAAAGACATTTCAGTGTCATTTTATGTCTATATACAGTATTGTAATGACGTGCAAATAGTTAACGTACAGAAGGGAAAATAAATACACATTAATATTGGTTGTATTTACAATGGTGTTTGTTCTTCACTGGTTGCCCTTTTCTTGTGGCAACAGGTCACAAATCTTGCTGATGTGATTGCACACTGTGGTATTTCACCCAATAGATAATGGAGTTCATCAAAATGTGATTTGTTTTCAAATTCTTTGTGGGTCTGTGGATTCTGAGGGAAATATGTGTCTCTAATATGGTCAGACATTTACCAGGAGGTTAGGAAATGCAACAAATTTTTCACCTCATTTTGTGGGCAGTGTGTATGGCGGCCTTTCTCAATAGCAAGTCTATGCTCACCGAGTCTCTAGATTTCCTTAATTTTGGGTCAGTCAGTGTTCAGGTATTCTGTCACTGTGTATTCTCTGTTTAGTGCCAAATAGCATTCTAGTTTCACATTCTTTCCAATTATCTTAGCAATCGTTTCCTTTTAGGTGGTTGAAGAATTGAACGGCTCTTTTCTTCGGTCTAATGCTGCTCTGCATGCTTTTTTTGCTGTTTTACGTTGTACAAAGAGGATATTTTGGAAGAATTCTGAATGCAGTCTCAATTTGGTGTTTTTCCCATTCTGTGAATTCTTGTTTGGTGACCGGACCCCTTACCTCACAACCATAAAGGGCCATGGGTTCTATAACGATTCAAGTATTTTTGACCAGATCCTAATTGGTATGTCGAATTTTATGTTCCTTTTGATGACATAGAAGGCCCTTCTTGCCTTGTCTCTCAGATCGTTCACAGCTTTGTGGAAGTTACCTCTGGCGCTGATGTTTAGGCTGAGGTGTGTATAGTTTTTTTGTGTGCTCTAGGGCAACGGTGTCTAGATTAAATTTGTATTTGTGGTCCTGGCAACTGGACGCTTTTTGGAACACCATTATTTTTGTCTTACTGAGATTTAACGCCAGGATTTAATGCATATCACCCATTATCAGCAACTATCACTCCTGTGTTCCAATGGCACATTTTGTTAGCTAATCCAAGTTTATCATTTTAAAAGGCTAATTGATCATTAGAAAACTATTTTGCAATTATGTTAACACAGCTGAAAACTGTTGTTTCTGATTAAAGAAGCAATTATACTGGCCTTCTTTAGACTAGTTGAGTATCTGGAGCTTCAGCATTTGTGGGTTTGATTACAGGCTCAAAATTGCCGGAAACAAATAACTTTCTTCTGAAACTCGTCAGTCTATTCTTGTTCTGGGAAATGAAGGCTATTCCTTGCGAGAAATTGCCAAGAAACTGAAGATCTCGTACAACGCTGTGTATTACTCCCTTCACAGAACAGGGCAAACTGGCCCTAACCAGAATAGAAAGAGGAGTGGGAGGCCCCAGTGTTGCAAAGAAAAAGCCATATCTCAGACTGGCCAATAAAAATAAAATATTAAGATGGGCAAAAGAACAAAGACACTGGACACAGGAAGATTGGAAAAAGGTGTTATGGACAGACGAATCTAAGTTTGAGGTGTTCGGATCACAAAGAATAACATTCGTGAGCCACAGAAAAAAATGAAAGGATGCTGGAGGATTGCTTGACGCCATCTGTCAAGCATGGTGGAGGCAATGGGATGGTCTGGGGGTGCTTTAGTGGTTGTAAAGCGGGATATTTGTACAGGGCAAAAGGTATCTTGAAGAAGGAAGGCTATCACTCCATTTTGCAACGCCATGCATACCCTGTGGATGGTGCTTAATTGGAGCCAATTTCCTCTTACAACAGGACAATGACCCAAAGCACAGCTCCAAACTATGCAAGAACTTTTTGGGGAAGAAGCAGTCAGCTGGTTTTCTGTCTATAATGGAGTGGCCAGCACAGTCACTGGATCTCAACCCTATTGAGCTGTTGTGGGAGCAGCTTGACCGTATGGTACGTAAGAAGTGCCCATCAAGCCAATCTAATTTGTGGGAGGTGCTTCAGGAAACATGAAGTTAAATCTCTTCAGATTACCTCAACAAATTGACAACTAGAATGCCAAAGGTCTGCAACGCTGTAATTGCTGCAAATGGAGGATTCTTTGATGAAAGCTAAGTTTGAAGGACACAATTATTATGTCAATTAAAAATCATTATTTATAACCTTGTCAACATCTTGAATATATTTCCTATTCATTTTGCAACTCATTTCATGTCTGTTTTCATATGGAAAACATGAACATTTCTAAGTGACCCCAAACTTTTGTACGGTAGTGTATGTGTTGAAGAGGGTGTTGGCTTAAGCTGCATCCCTGTATCACCCAGCGGCCCAGTGGAAAGAAATGTTTCTTTGTTTTGGATTGTTTGTCATTTAGGGTGTGCAGGGTGAATATGTGGTCTGTCGTACAGTAAATTGGTAAAAAGACAATTTGACATTTGCTCAGTACATTGTTTTTGGAAATGTTTGCTGTTAATGATAATGCAGAGGATTTTCCCGAGGTTGCTGTTGACACATATCCCACAGTCGTTATTGGGGTCAAATTTTTCTCCACTTTTGTGGATTGGGGTGATCAGTCCATGGTTCCAAATATTGGGGAATATGCTAGAGCTGAGGATGACGTTAAAGAGTTTAAGTATAGCCAATTAGAATTTGTGCTCCGTGTATTTTATCATTTCATTGATCATACCATCAACCTCACAGGCTTTTTTGGGTTGGAGTGTTTGTATTTGGTCCTGTAGTTCATTCAGTGTAACTGGAGAATCCAGTGGGTTCTGGTAGTCTTTAATAGTTTATTCTAAGATTTGTATATGTATATGTTTTTGCTGTTTGCTCTTTGTTGTAGAGCCAAAAAGATTGGAGAAATGGTTTATCCACAAATCTCAGTTTTGGATAGATAACTCTTCATGTAGTTGTTTGTTTAGAGTTTTACAATTTTCCCAGAAGTGGTTAGATTCTATAGATTATTCAATTACATTGAGCTGATTTCTGATGTGCTATTCTTTACACATTCACTATTACAGTGACACATTTTGTCCAGGAAATTGTATAGAAGAGAATACATTTGTTGTGGCCTAATTGTTTTTTTGTTGTAGATTTCCACACTCTTCTCATCTATAGCATTTCTTTATATTATTCAGTTCCTTTGGCTTTGATGCTTCACAGTTGAGCATAGCTCTGTTATTTTGCTGTGATCTGATAGGTGTGGCAGTGGACTGATTGTGAACGCTCTAAGAGACTCTGGGTTGTGGTCAGTGATAAAGTAGTCTACATTACTACTGCCAAGAGATGAGCTATAGGATGAGCTATAGGTGTGCCTACCATTGACTATATACATACCCAGTGTGCGACAGAGCTGCAGGTGTTGTGACCCATTTTTGTTGGTTATGTTGTTGTAGTTGTGTCTAGGGGGGCATATGAGGGAGGGAATGCTGTCACATCCAGGTATGTGTTTGTCTCCATGTGTGCTGAGGGTGTCAGGTTCTTGTCCAGTTCTGGCATTTAGGTTGCCACACACTAGTACATCGTGTGGGGCTTCTACTGGGGGGATGCAGGTTGCACACACAAGGACATTTTTTTCTGTTGAGATTATTTCCTTGTTCATTTCTAGCCAGGTGCACAATGTTCCTATTTTGACTAATTTAATAGAGTGGCTAAGGTCTGCTCTATACCAAATTAGCATACCCCCTGAGTCTCTTACCTGTTTCACACCTGGTAGTTTGGTGGATGGGACTACCAGCTCAGTGGGTCAGTCTCCTTTATACCATGTTTCTTGTAGGATGACAATGTCTGTATTTCCAATTTCTTTGAAGTCTGGGTTCCTTATCTTTAGGCCAAAGGCAGGTGACCTAAGACCTTGTATATTCCAGGATGAGATAGTAAAAGCTTTGTGTTTCATAGTGACGAGTGTTGTTTTTGTGTGGTTTAGGCCTGGACCATCACAGTAGGTGTGAGCAGAGCATGTTGAGCATCTGATACATACCTCTCAGGTCGAAGGATGGGGCTTGGGCGGGTGAAAATGAGGGGTTTGGGCCTGTTGCTCTGTTCACAGCCTGGGCATGTCCTGCTGTCATGTTAAGGTCCTTGCTGCAGGGGCGGGGGGCATGGGGTGGGAAGAAGGGGCATATGTCTGATATGGGGGGGCCTTTATAGGGTGTGGCCGGTGTCTTAGCTGGTTGGGGTGTGGCTGGTGATGCTGTGGTCTGGGTGTAGGTCCTCTTGGCGTGGGTTCTCTCGGGGCAGGTCATTCAGAAGGAGCTTTTGCAGGTCTGGGAGGGTGTCTCTCTGGTCTGTGCGGGGTGTCCGATGCTCTGTTGTTCATGTGTGAGGTGCTGGGGCTACGGTTGAGGGTAACGTCCTTCAGGGTCCTGACAAAAGTTGGGATTGCTGCTTTGTAGAGGTGGACTTGTTCGTAAAGGCTGTTCAAGTAAAGGGTGGAGTGATGTGCTGAGTGCTGTGGCCACACTTTCTTGCTGGGCCCTGAGGTAATTTGTGCCCGTGTGAATTATGATGTGGCTGGGGGATGCCTAGTGTTCGGGCACCGGGGTTTAGCCACTTTGTGGTTGGGAAAAAGTTTATCCTCTTGAATGTATTTGCCATTTGAGTCAATGAGGATTACAATTTCTGGCTTTTGTGTCCTCAGTGGATGTGTGGGGGTTGTCAAGAGAGCTGTCAGCGAAGCTGACAGGGAGGCTGTTAGAAGGGGGTGGGGTCTGTTGGGTTGGTGGGTCATGAGTTCTTTCCAATTGTGGTGTTGAGGTGTTGGTCCGGGTATGAGGTTGGCTGTTCTTCTGGCTTCGCTGAGGGACTGTCCTGCTCTCTGTCACACCTCAGCTTTGTCACCTCCTCTTTCAGTGCCATGTGTGCCTCTTTAAGTTCTCTCACTTCAGTCCGTAGAGCAGCCAGCTCTGTCAGACAGCTGTCCATTTCCACCTTCTGCCCTCCGGGTGTCGTTGTGCTGGTCTGTTTTGTGGGTTTGTTCTGTCTGGATTGTGTGGACCACTAGTCCCTCTCAGTGATGGAGGAGCAGTCAGTTGTGGGACCTGGGTGTGTTCAGTCCTGGGCGGGGACGGGGGACTATCCTCGTTTGCAGGACAGTTTGAAGAGGTGTGATAAGACTCCCTCAGGATGGGGGAGTCGTCACAGAGAGAGATAGAGCTGTATCTGCTGTGCTCTCCCTTTGATCATGTACAAGTCCTGCTGGAACTGCTTGAGGATGCCCTGCACCATTACTGTCCCAGACTTGTACACGTTGACAGAGGTTGTTTCCATTTCCTCAATGTCTAGTATTCTGAGTTTCCACCCTGGGCCAATACCATCTGCCTTCATATAGGGGTGGTGTGCTCTTATAGCACTGTGCCATGCCAGGGGAGGGTCTGTGTGGAAAACTAAGTTACTTACGTTCCCCTCTTTGTAGCAATCAGCAAATTGTGTCTCTGGATTGTCCTTGAGGAGCTTTTTTAAAAAACGTATTCCGTGCAGTGATATTTTTAATATCCATGGGGTACTGTTTTGCAATGACCTCTAAATGTGGATAAGCCATGGGGGCTTCAAAGGCCTCGTGTGTGGGGGGGGGGTTGTGAATATTCACACCTTTCACTTCATACTTCAGTGCTAATTACAGTTGCAGCCAGGTCCGTCCTGTCCTAGCAGCTTGGTAGCTTAGTAGCCTTATTTATTCAGCTTTATTCAACAGAATTACCTAGAGATTGCTTTTTACTTTTTGGCTTCAGAAGTAGTTTCAGACAGAACATTACCCATTTTGTTGGATGGTTTTTCCAGGTTCCACTGTGTTTCATCTGCAGGTTTTGGTTTGTTAGAAGTTTTTTCTTGATAGTACTGCTTTTTCGTACCTTTTTATGTACCTACAGAGTAGTACACGATCAATGCACTGTCCACGGTCCTGAACTGAAAGTGCATTACCCTTAATACTGCCTCTCTCTCTCTCTCTCTCTCTCTCTCTCTCATCCTCCTCTTTCTCTCGCTCATCCTCCTTCCTTCCCTCTCTCTCTCTCTCTCTCTCTCTCTCATCCTTCTTCCTGCTCTATCATCCTCCTACCCTCTCTCTCTCATCCTCCTACCCTCTCTCTCTCTCACATCCTCCTTCCATCTCTCTCTCAATCTCCTTCCTTCCCTCTCTCTCTCACCCCCCCCCCCCCCTCTCTCTCTCTCTCTCTCTCTCTCTCTCACCAGGATAGAGAGACTAAGTTCTGTCACCTCTTAGAACAAGAGATGAAAGCTTCTCAAGGCCCTGTTCTTCTTACATAGAAAAAGCTGTCCAACACCCGGAGATATCCTATTCTCTCTCTCGCCCTCTTTCTCTCTCACACACACACATGCACGCATACACACGTTGCGTATCACTCATCAGTGTAACAAAAACCATGTCACGCCACTGTAGATACACACCGCTCACTTTGCTTTTCTTTCATCTCAACTTTTTCTTCAATTATGCAATTACAATACAAATCCCACGTCTCCCACACATGCCGCCCACACAGCACAACTGTTTGAAAGACTGCCTTATCCATGTGATCACTGTCTGATTTGTCCATATGTGTTAATGCCTGTGTACAGCAGAGAAGTAACCTCGTAATCCCTTTTCACATCCATATGTTATGTTCTACAGTATATGTCTGTCTCTGATGTGTCTCTCCAACATACTGGCTTTGAACGATGAAAAGGACACAGTATCATCTGACATACAGATGATCAGTAGAGCACTGAGGTACCAGCAAACAGGAACACCAACATTTCATCAAAAGGACAGGTCTATATCATTTTTTTGGAGCTGCAAAACAGCATGATTATTTTGTATCAGTTGCTGTGATTTTATACCACCCCCAAAAGTGTGTACACAAAACTGTACACCTGAGTGTTGGTGTTTCTCATGGTATTGCAATGAAATAATCTGTTCAGAGACACTAATCAATCCTGCCAAGGCATTCTACAGAACCAGCCAAAGAGAGATGCTGTTCCAATAACAAGCATTTACAAGACTTTTGGCACTGTCTCAGTAGTCAACAAACAACGGCACAGAGGGAGAGAGAGAAAAACACAGCACATTTCCTCACACACCTGTTAGGTCAGATTGCATGAGAAGATGTCTCTACCATGTCCGAGATCTGAGCTAGACTTTGTATTATGATCATACAGTAAGTACTCACTTAGCACATAACGTTCTGAGAGCAACATGTTTTTTAGAGCTTGGTGAGAGTGTTGGTTGTCCTATGATTATTTTGCATTCAACCTTCCCACATAGTTCTGGGAATGGTCCAAGATACCCAGCTAGTCCATAACGTTCTGAGAACCATATGTTTCTTAGGTGGGAATTTCAGTACTTCAGCATAACATTTCCTACTGGTATCCTCATGGTTCTATTAAAGTAATGTTTCGAGAATGTTAATACGGAACAACATTCGTCTGTGGGAATTTCAGTATTCAGTATAAAGTTTTCTGCATGGTTCTATTTCAAGTAATGTTAAATAGGAACATTCAAAGAACATTCTAAGAATATTATTTAAAAACATACATTCTGTGTGTTCAGGTGTGTTGGCTGTGCCCACTAATTGGCCACACCGGATCTTAATGTGCTTGTTTCCTATGGTATTTACCTGTTGTTTCCCATATTCTGTTTGAATAGACAAAAATTTGCAGCTTTGTACGAATTTAAAAAATGTGGCCTGCTAGTTCAAACCTGGTGGTGCAGTGGATTGATTCCATTGCCAGAGAACAAAAGATCTTAGGTTTGAATCTCCCTGAAACCATGCCAAAATAAAAAATACTGTTCGTATGATTAATGCCTTAGCATCTTAAGTTCCATGCATCCTATCTGAGTTCGAAACAGTTAACCTAAGCTAGCAGAGTTATTAAATGTCTTATTGAGACATTATTTAGTTACCTTAAAATAACCTATAATTTATATTCTCAGAACATTAATTAAACCTTCCAGGAAAAAGTTCAGGGAACCATATTAAAGTGTTTGTTTCACCTCCCCATGCAACTGTGGCTTGTCCTGGGAACATACATAGCTAAACAATGAACCATAATCCCAACTCATGACTTTACAACCCTGCATGAATCTGCAGGTAGCTAACCAACCAGGTTCAATGTTAGCTAGCTAACAGTAGGCTATAACTAGCAAAGCAAATGGCTCTAAGATATGGATAATATTACTACACAGATCATACACGTAATGTTAGCTAGCTGACCTTACAACAGCAATCAAGCACCCAAGCTAACTGGCTAATGTTGGCTAGCTTGCTAGCTACTTCCAGACACAAATGAGAGAACAGCTCACTCTGACAATTTTACTCGCCCTAGCAGAGCTGGTTAGGCTGTTCTTATGTTATCCAGACCATTGGTCACTGCAACTGTGCTGCTGGCAACAATTTAATTATGCTTTTTTGCCAACGTTTACTGACAGCAGCCATAACCTGGCCATAACCAACCATAATCCGGCCATAATGTACAGGTAGCTAACCAAACAGGTTCAATGTTTGCTAGCAAACATTAGGCTATAACTAGCAGAGCAAATGGCTCTGAGATACGAATAATATATTACACAGATCATACACATAATGCTAGCTAGCGAGCCAGCCAGCTAACTTTAGCTAGCTAGCTAACAGTACACTTTAACTTGAAATGAAAACTGCTTTCTGACTAAATTAGAAACGTGTAACATCTGAAAATGTAGCTAGCTAGACGATGGATGGACGCTTCTCCCTCTCTTTCACGGATGCCATGGTTGCCCTTAGTTTGAAGATGTAATCCACAGAGGTGTTTTCTCCATCTCCTTAGCTATCATACTCTATTTCCACTGATTTCAAAACTCGGTCCTCCAGAAAGTGGAGAGCAACACTTACGCAGTTCTACTATGCAATATATGTTTTATAAAGCAACGTTATACAGGATTACCTATATATACTGACCAGTTCAAATATACAGAAGTGTGCTACATGGCAGACCAATCCGAACTCATCTCTAGGCATTTCCAGCCCACTCATTATCTCTGCCAATCATGGCTAGTGGTAAGGTTGTATCTTTTTCTGTGGCTAAACTAATTAGGCTCGTAATTTAACACATATTCATATGTACAGATGTTATACAAGTTTGTAACTAAGGCACATGAAAGTTCACATGTTCCAGAAGGCATTTCTGCCAAAAAAAGCATTTTGATAAATAAATAAACGTTTACATTCAAATGACTCTCCTGTTAAGTAATGAAGGCGCGGCATACGCCTAGTTTCCTGAAACGAGTCACATATGTGACTTTGTTGCAATTTTCGGGGGAAAACTTTTTGCTCGTGTGGGCTACTTTCAGAACTACTGTCTAAAAATGTACAAAAGTACCGGATAATCACTTTAATAGTGTTGGTCTGGGCCTGATTCTATCCTATTTCCAGGCAGTATGTACTGTCCTTTTGTCACATGCTCAAGCTTGGGCGGGTCTATCACTTCACTGTGATCTACTGTTCTACAGTTCTACAGCTGCACCACCTGGTATGGCAACTGAGCGGCATCAGACCGTAAGACGCTACAGAGGGTAGTGCATACGGCCCAGGACATCACTGGGGCCAAGCTTCCTGCCATCCTGGACCTAAATAATAGGTGGTGTCAGAGGCAAGCCCATAAAATTGTCAGAGTCTCCAGTCACCCAAGTCATAGACTGTTTTCTCTGCTACCGCACAGCAAGTGGTACCAGAGTGCCAAGTCTAGGACAAAAAGTCTCCTTCATCTACCCCCAAGCCATAAGACTGCTGAACAATTAATCAAATGGCCATTGGACTATTTACATTGACCCCCTCCTCCATTTGTTTTGTACACTGCTGCTACTCGCTGTTAATTATCTATGCATTGTCACTTCACCCCCACCTACATGTACAAATGACCTCAACTAGCCTGTGACCCCACACACTAACTCGGTACCGGTACCCCCTGAATATAGCCTCGTTATTGTTATTTATTGTGTTACTTTAGTTTATTTGGTCAATATTTCCTTAACTCGTCTTGAACTGCACTGTTGGTTAAGGGCTTGTAAGTAAGCATTTCACTGTAAGGTCTACAGTTGATGTATTCGGGGCATGTGACAAATAAAGCTTGATTTACCTCCAGACACTGACAACGTAGACCTAAATACAGAAATACCATCTTAGATAAAACGAGAAACAGAAAATAAAACAGACCAACTTCTTCCACAGAGGGGTCCCTCGGAGGGGGGGGGGGGGTGTTAACGGCAATACCTCAATTAGGATCTCAATAAAGACGGGACCACAGGGAATAGAAGTGAACCACAAGCATCTAAAAACGCTGCGATTAATCATTTTCCTTCATGAACTCTACATCGTTTCTACATCTCCCTTGACACTGCAGGGACGTCCTCAGAGGGCTGCTTCATTGTGGTGCATTGTACACAGAACTAGGATAAGGCAGTCTCTTATAGGACACTCCAGTGACTGTCTGCTTAGCTATGCCATGTTGACCCTGGGTAGAGATGCAAAGTTGAGGGAGGAGAGAACAATAGTCACAGCTGCATTAATTGCACTCATCTAACTCATAAATCACCTCTCATACAAACACACACATACACATAGAAATACCCATTTATACACACACGTTTGTACAAGCATTCTCATCCACACTCTCTCTCAAACACACACCAGCAGACAATGAAAATCCTGAAAGGGCCTGCCAACTTCGATAGCGTTCACATAGTGCCTGTAGGATCCAACATCAATCCTGCCACTGATAGGAATGCAATATAATCAGATTCAAAAGGGGGGACGAAACATTTGTGAAATAACCACTTATCATGATGTATCACACACACAAGCAAAGCAAGTATAGGGTGGGAAAGTGGGGTGAGTTTAATCTGTTTTGGTGTTTTCATTAAACATAGAGGCCAGGATCAATAGAGAAAGAGCAGTGAGTAGCAGAATGAGAACTTGACTAACAACAGCAAGGTAGGCCTTACTTATACTCACTTCACAAACATGTGCCCTCTGCCACTTACTCGCCCAGGATTTCAAAATGGTCTACAGACTCATTCATCTTTTACTCGTCTCTTTCAATTCACACTCAAAACACTATGTTCCAGAAACACTTCAAATGAAACCCAAATATTTTAGTAGAATATCCTCTATCCTCTAGCTTATTGTATCGGTGCAGTCTGTGGCCTCAAACCCTCACAGAATGCACACAGTCCAGTGAGTTGGATGGGGACTCATTGCTTCCCCCTTCCTCTTCTTCACAGGTGCTGCAAGGGGCTAGTGCTTCATTAGAACATAATTGACATCTGGGTTGTTGATGGAAAATGGCACATTAACATGTAGTAAAACTCGTCCCAGTGATCATTAATTAGCTTGCCCTTTCACAAAGGGGAGCCAGGCCTGTGTTCTAGGGGAGATATACTAATTGTCTAGGAGTGGTAAAAAAGGCTTTTTAATATACTAGAGCTGGAGATGGAGCTCTTCTGTTGTAGTGGAATCATAACATACAATATGAGAAGCATAAAAGTACATTATGGAAATAGTTGTGATACTCATCATTAGGGCCAGGAGCTTTTCCTGATCACATGACCTGACCAGAAAAAAACTCAAGCTATAACATGTCTTTAGGAAAACGTTAAAAAAAAGATGGTAATAGATGTCGTAATTGTAATGTTGTAAAACAACTCTAATGATTCAGCCAAGTTTGAAAGTAGTACTTTGGGAAGGCAGGCATCAGAATTACTTATTTTCCCAGCTTACTGTCTGGCAGATGCACTGACAGGAGGCCCATTTGGTATTTGATAGAGGGGCTGTCTGTTTGCACAAACGTGAATGGTCGGATGGGTACCTCATTCTGGCCAGATAGATAGAGGGATGAATTTAACGTCTAGACAAATGAATCACACAGAAACAGGAGAGAGAGGTATCACCTTTAGTTTGAATCAATCCAGAGGCCATTCTGAAAACAGTAAGGGATGGACATCTATGGATCTGACTGATGGGAAAGGGGGGCATGGGGATATGGAGGGGAATATGGATAGGGAGAGGATTGGGGTGTTGGAGTCAGGAGTGATGCCATGTAGCCGATTAATATTCCATCTAGAACTCAGCAGCTCATGTCATTGAAGGGAAGTTTAGTGTGTCCGTATACTACTATCAGTATACTACTATTCAAATGGTTTAAATTATGTCATAACAAAGTTATTTCAAACAGTTTGTGGTTGTAATGATGTCATTTCAACTAATTTTCTCCACTGGGATACTATACTATACTCCAACCATTAGTTCTGATAATAGACCTGAACTATATTGTGTGTTAAGGTTTTATGGCTCAGTGTTAGTGTTGTATCTGCAGTTATTATGGTCATTCTGAAAGAGAAATAAATAGATCCAAAATGGGGATTAGAACAAGATATCAGAAGTTATGCTCACCAACAATTACATGTAATGTCGGTTCAGAATTAAACTAATGACATAAGGAGTGTGAAAACCTGCATGTAGGCTACAGGTTTAAACTAAATATTCAAATCAGTTGAGTGAATCAACAAAATAACAAAATAATGTGACAAACATTGAGGAGACATTGGTGTTGCTTTCTATTAATAAAGAGATAACAAAAGAAAATACAGGTACAAAAGTAAAGGAGAAATCAAAAAAAAAAGGAAAAAGGAAAGAAAATTAAGAAAATAATAATAATAATAATACCTGGAGCTCAGCTATAAAATGAATGTCATGTCTTTGACAGGGAGGTGTGTGAGAGATGCTTGTGTATCATAGGGAAGACTATGCAGTATGTACACATTTCATTCTGATGGATCAACAGGAACTAAGCCAGGCTTGGGCTTTGTTTTCACTAACATGCATGTTGGTCTCTGGAGAAAAAAATGTAACTCAAAAAGAAGGACAGACTAAAGAAATATGTACAAAAATACAGAATACTTTACAAAATGTTGTCTCACGTACTCCAAACCAGTATTTCTGCTTGACTTATTTACAACTTTGATAGCTTTGAACACTATTCTCATAGAATCTATAATTGCTTAACATGAGAAAATCTGAGAGCTTCATGTGGACGCAAAACAAATTGAATTTTTTTTATGACTATTTTACAGATTTGAAGGATTTTCAGAGCATGACTAGAAAAAAAGCAACCACATCATATACAATAGTATAAGGAAATCATGATTTAAAAAGTTAACAAAGAGAGCTGTGCATGATAACAAAATGAAACACAGTGCATTCGGAAAGTATTCAGACCCCTTCACTTTTTCAACATTTTGTTACATTACAGCCTTATTCCAAATTTGATTAAATTGTTTTTTCCCTCATAAGTCTACCCATAATACCCCATAATGACAAAGCAAAAACAGGTTTGGCAGCAATTACAGCCTTGAGTCTTCTTGGGCATGACGCTACAAGCTTGGCATACCTGTATTTCGGGAGTTGGTACACCTTCGCCCCAGTCTGAGGTCCTGAGCAAAGTACAGAGACCAGGTCCTGGTCTCTGTACTTTGCTCCATTCATCTTTCCCTCAATTCTGACTAGTCTCCCAGACCCTGCTGCTGAAAAACATCTCCACAGCATGACACTGCCACCAGCATGCTTCACTGTAGGGATGGTAATTTGCCAGGTGATGGGTGGTGCTGTCAGGCTGTCAGGTGCCTTTTACTGAGGAGTGGCTTCCGTCTGGCCACTCTAGCATTAAGGCCTGATTGCTGGAGTGCTGCAGAGATGGTTGTCCTTCTGGAAGGTTCTCCCATCTCCACAGAGGAACTATAGCTCTGTCAGAGTGACCATCGGGTTATTGGTCACTTCCCCGACCAAGGCCCTTCTCCCCCGATTGCTCAGTTTGGCCGGGCAGCCGGCTCTAGGAAGAGTCTTGGTGGTTCCAAACTTCTTCCATTTAAGAATGATTGAAGCCACTGTGTTCTTGGGGACCTTCAATGCTGCAGACATTTTTTGGTACCGTTCCCCAGATCTGTGCCACGACACAATCCTGTCTCGGGGGTCTACGGACAATTCCTTCGACCTCATTGTTTGTTTTTTTCTCTGACATGCAATGTCAACTGTGGGACCTTATATAGACAATTGTGTGCTTTTCCAAATCATGTCCAATCAATTGAATTTACCACAGGTGGACACAATTCAAGTTGTAGAAACATCTCAGTAATGATCAATGGAAACAGGATGTACCTGAGCTCAATTTCGAGTATCATAGCAAATGCTTATGTAAATAAGGTATTTGTTTTTTATTTGTAATACATTTGCAAAAATGTCTAAAAACCTGATTTTGCTTTGTCGTTATGGGATATTGTGTGTAGATTGATGAGGAGAAAAAAAATATATGTAAGGATGTAACGTAAAAAATGTGGAAAAAGTGAAGGGGTCTGAATACTTTCTGAATGCACTGTAAGCTTTTCTTTAATTAAAGACAAGGGAGCAGACATCTAAACTAATTAAAGTGACATTCAAGTTCACAAATTCCCACATATCCAATGTGGTGTCATTGGCAATTCCCACCCCCCACCTCACTTATGATCATCAACTATTACAACAGTTACCATGGAAACAACACTTGCTGGAATGTTCCATCTTGTTGTCATGGCGTGGTACAGTGCCAACTTCTTACTCTGAAGGCATTCGGGTGAGTTAGAGTTACTCATTTGTCCACAAAAAATCAAGCCCTCTATACAATGTTTTTTGTAGCATTCTCGTTCAACCTCTCCATGTAATTCCGGAGCTCTTGCGAGTCCCCCAGCTCGATGTCCGGACATACCCACTTAATGTCGGTGGTCTGTCCGAGTGCCAGCGGGCTTAGAACTGGGCATCCGTTACTGGGCTTGATGTTGGCGAAGGTAGTAAATTTGACCCTCTTCCTCTTGGTGGTAGGTGAGTTGAGTGACTCATTCCTGCCTCCCGGGCAGCCTCCCTGGGCACTGCCCTTCAGAACACCGCCGTTCAGCAACTGGCTGCCCTCTTCCAGGTTGCTGCCCAGCTCGTCCTGCTGCTGCTGCAGACACAGGCCCTCCTCCTGGCCAAGCCACACCCAGTCGTGGGCATGGGGCATGGCCTCGGGGGCCTCCAAGGGCAGCTCTTTATGGCGGTACTTGAGGGTGTAGGAGATGCAGTTGATGAGGAAGACCAGGATGGCCAGGCAGAAGACCCCCAGCAGTGCGTACATACCGATCTCTAGGTCAGTGAGGCTGCGGCGTGATGACAACAGATCCTCGTCCGTGCTGCGGCCCCGCGGCAGCTCCTCCTGGGCAGGGAACTCAGAGAACCCCCCAGGGACTCTTCCGTCGGCCGACAGCCTGTCCCCATTGGGCCTCACCGGAATAGGGGTCTTGACTGTCGTGGCCCCCCGGTTCATGATCCCAGCCTCAATGTCAGAGATGGAGCCTCCGTAGTAGGGCGGGTCTGGTCGTGTTTTGCCTCCAGGGTGGCTGTATGGCTCCTCAGAGCGGCCAAACCTAACGCAGACATTTCCCACCCCGGCTGCCAGAATGGTGCGTCGCTTTGTCTTCTGGCAGATCTCTGATGATGTCATCTCTACACGCACCAGTAACCCCTGACCTTCGCCGTTTGCCACGATGACCGGCCATTTCCACTCCGCGCTGCGACGTACCGATACCACCTGCTCGTCCAATGAGGTGGCTGTGAGCACAAAGTGGGCGGGGTCGTAGTGGTCCAGAGGAGTCATGGAGCCGTCGCTGAACTGGAGCCAGGCACTGATGAGGGATTCCTGAGGACACACACACACAAACACACATGAATACACATGCACACACAAAGACATTGGAGTTCTTCTATCATAAGGGTAAACTCCAAATAAACCTGTCTTTAGTAGTGCTTCAACAAAACCAATCCCCACCCACATGTCTACTCTAAAACACCAACTCCCCATGGGACACATAACTACTGCAGGTATTAAAGGAAAGCATGCTTCCCTGTCATAATATAAAGTGCTACTATGTTACTACACGGTAGAAAATGGTATCAGCAGGAGTCTAATCTTTTCATCTTCATCAAGAGAGAAAAAGAAAGAAAGAGTGAGTGTAGAAGTAAAGAGAGCGAGAGAGAGAGAGAGAGAGAGAGAGAGAGAGAGAGAACCCCTGCAGATGTAAAGATATGTTTAAATAGCCCGTTTAAAAGCAGAGGAAGAAGAAGAAGGACTCTGCAGCTGTTCCTCTGAAAATATGTCATAGTTTCAGAAACAGACATCTTCATTGAGATTAGATCAAAACTTTGACATTAGAAACACATCATATTCACTATATAGGATCAAATGGCAGCAAATGTGACTCCACCGTTTCCAGGTGAGAAAGTTACAGTTTAGCCTTACAGATGGCTCATATATCTCATATAATTCCCATATATAATTTCTATCTATGGGTGAACATATTATATATTTGGTGCATTAGGTTGCTGAGGCATGTGTGCGTGGTAACCTGTTTGAGTTTCTGCATGACTTCCTGTGTGGTAGCAGTGGCGACGATGGCCCTGTTACTCCCTGGGCTGAGCTGGAGGGACAGAGAGAGGCCAGACACCAGCTGCACTCCCAGCTCTGTCACGCTCACTTTGTCATCCAGAACCCTGACCATCCGCTCAGCCAGGATCGAGTCAGACAGAGGAGACATCACCTGCAACATCATACACACACATTAGTATACAAACAGAGCCCCCCCCCCCTTTACACACACACACGCTTGTATTGGTTTACATCACCTGCACAAGCATTTACATTCAACCCATCATGATCGAAGACGTCAACATGACAAGCTTATATTGGCACTCAAGAAAGAACATAATTGACCTCCTTAGAGGAAACACCATGACCCAAGCTCTTTATTACTGTTCAGTGCTTATATGACCCAAAACAAGGTGATGCATGTACTGTACCCTCAATTGCATCTGCGATCTGCGATCTGCCAGCCACACTCTCAAAGACGCACACATATACACTCCGCCTGCGTCTGTCTGACTGGCAGTTCCCTGCCTCCCGGGGCTGCTTGAGATGTAAGCATGTAAATGTGTGTGATGAGAAGGGAAGCACTCCCTGCTTCCATTAGGCATGAGTCTCCTCTCCACCCTTCTCCTCTTCTCCACCACCAGCCCCCACACAGGTCCACGCCTCCACCCTGCCATAATGAACTGTCAGCACTGATCACTGCCTCATCTGTATAGCAGTGGTACCCAAACTGTGGGGTGCACCCCCGGGGGTGCAATAGTAGAATGCACAAGGTGCATTGATAGTTGTAATAGTAGAATGCACAAGGTGCAATGTGAAACACTTTGGGAACCCCTGCTGTACAGGACCACAGGCTAGGCCAACACACTTCCCATCCACAGCACCGTACTGTTAGAGCTGCACGGTTGCATGCTCACCACATAGATAAACACACTGGGAACACACAGGGCCAGCCGTGTAGATCTGTGTACTGTGACACCTCTAGGGCTGGGTCATAGGTCAACATATGCTGTCATGATCATATAGGTAGAGTTACCTTGTTGTTATCTTTAGGTTACCTTGGTGCGTTTAGGTCTATTTAGGACAATTTATTATCTAAGTGGGTACATTGTGTCACTGGTCAGATTAAGCCAAAAGCTTTATCCTAAAATCCAACAGAACACATACCACCACATTCTCATCCAATGTCCTTTAATCTACTCTAGAATAAAGTGAAATAAAATAATCATTAAATAAAAGTAACTAACAAAGTAAGAGGGGGACATTATTTAAAAGGGATACTTCAGGATTTTGGCAATGAGGCCCTTTATCTATTTCCCCTGAGTCAGATGATACCATTTGTATGTCTCTGTGTCCAATATGAAGGAAGTTAGAGGTAGTTTCACGAGCCAATGGTAACTTGCGTTAGTGCAATGACTGGAAGTCTATGGGTACCTGCTGGCATGCTATGACTTCCAGTCATTGTGCGAATGTTAGTTAGCATTGTCTCGCAAAACTACCTGTATATCCTGAAGATTATCTCAAAGAATTTGTGGGTAACGATTAAGTTATATACTGTGTGTGGAAAACTGGAAACTAGCCGTTATTGGCAGAGAGGTTTGAAACTCTCTTTCTTTTTGGTTTTATAACTAATTTACCACCTGGTGATGTCACCAGGCAGGCCAAAACTCCATCCCACCAAAACAGGCTGAAATGTCAGGCAGTCTTTTGACCAGTGGAGGCTCCTCAGAGGAGGAAAGGGAGGACCATCCTCCCTCCTCCTGAATTTCATAAAAATAAAAATGGTAAAACATTCTAAAAGTTATCATTTTTAGATAAAACTATACTAAATACAGTACCAGTCAAAAGTTTGGACACATCTACTCACGCAAGGGTTTTTCCTTACTTTTACTATTCTCTACATTGTAGAATAATAGTGAAGACATCAAAACAATGAAATAACACATATGGAATCATGTAGTAACCAAAAAATTGTATACCACCCCTAACCTTGTCACAACACAACTCAAACGCGTTAAGAAGAAAATACATTCTACAAATGAACTTTTAACAAGGCACACCTGTTAATTGAAATGCATTCCAGGTGACTACCTCAATGTAGAAAATAGTAAAAAATAAAGAAAAACCCTTGAATGAGTAGCTGTGTCCAAACTGTTGACTGGAATTGTAAATTAATTTATTAGTACACACTGTTTTGCGATGAAGGTCTACAGTAGCCTCAACAGCACTCTGTTGGGTAGCACCATGGTGTGGCTGGAGGACAGCTTGCTTCCATCCTCCTCTTGATACATTGACTTCAATACAAAAACCTAGGAGGCTCATGGTTCTCAACCCCTTCCGTAGACTTAAACAGTAACTATGACAACTTCCGGAAGTCAAAGGACCAGAAAATGAATATAGTACTGAAAGCATAAGCTACAGCTAGCTATCACTGCAGTGCATAATATGTGGTGAAATAGAGAGAGATAGAGAGAGTGTCTTTTTTTTGCACTTTCAGTTTCACTTACTTAGCTAGCAAATGCAGCTATCTAATTTAGCCTACTCAAGCACCTTGCTCAAACAGAGGAATGCTGTGTTAATTATGACTATCCAACACAACACTGAAACTCATCCAAGTCAAGGTAAGCTTTTGGTTATATTAATTTATTGCCACCGGGGCCCGCCAGTGTAACTGCTAAACTGCTAACTGAGCATACACTATAATGTTATTGCATGATTGTAGCAGGTTTACTAACACGCTAGTTCTATTAGCTATGTTGACTATGATGTTACTTTAGCTAATATGGTGACAATGATGTAGGCAGTGTGGAGCACTTGATATGATATGGTTTGGCTTGGAATGTTTTTTTTTGCCTGGTCATATATAGCTGATGAGTCGTATTTAGCGTGACCCGAAGTGTATTCATTCTGCCGATTCTGTTGAAAAACGTTTCTTAAACGGTCTGTCAATGTCTGTCAATGTGTCACTGTCTGTCTCCTCAACATTTTTTCTCTGCCTGTGTGCACATACGGTGTAATCTTTCATTCATAGGCTACGTTGTTGCAACCTCATGAGTGTCATGTAGTAGCCTAAACCTATCGATTGAACTGGGTGAATGGGATATGAATGAGTCATCCAATTAACTGTAATAGAAATAATGCCATGGTCATTCAAAAAACAACATTGACCACCACTGTCTTAAACTAAAAGGGTATTATCGTAATGTTCACAATTTCACAGTATTATTCCAACCTCATAGTGTGCAAATATACAGTATATTAAACACAGGTAAATTATGTTTTACTGCACTGGGCCTTTAATTGCATCTGTTGGTGACATTGTAAAAACCTGAATAACAAAACATTGAACCAATCACTGCTGCATTTGAAGCTTTCAGTAAGCTTTTCCCTGCCGTCGTTACTAATGGAAGTGTTAGGGCTTGGGAAAAGCAGTGATTGTGCCTTTTAAAGCTAATAACCGGTTTGTCTGAGGTAGAGTGATTTATCAATTTAGCAGCAGCGCGAACCGCACTGCAGGCAGAGATGTATCTGACACATGAAATGGGTTGGATTTTTGGTTACTGTGGAGACCCAGGGCAATCTGCTCCCCTTTCATCAGAATTCCCTTTGATAGTTTGATTCCAAGACCCTCCATGCCAATTGCAGTGATTGCTCTGCTTTTTATCTGAATTTAATTCCAGACAATTGAAGACCCTCTTGTTTGTAGATGGATCTAAAATCACTCCAATGAACAAAGAGGCAATTTTGCTATCAAATAAAACTTCACAGCTTCTCTAACAGCATTGTCAATACTCCTTTGAGGCTGCTGCATGTGGGCTTCTCTGAGTGCCACTGTGTGTGCTTCAGGGGGGAGAGGAAAACATTGATGAAGAGAGATCGAAAAGCATAGTGTGTTCTGTTTTGTGTGTTTCTATGCATGTGAGTGATCAGCATAAGGAGGATTAAAACATTACTTTTTTTTAACCTTGTGTGTATGTATGTATGTGTGTGTGTGTGTGTGTGTGTGTGTGTGTGTGTGTGTGTGTGTGTGTGTGTGTGTGTGTGTGTGTGTGTGTGTGTGTGTGTGTGTGTGTGTGTGTGTGTATGTGTGTGTGTAGTAAGCCACCTATAATAGCAGGGCAGGACAGGGACAGGATGGCTTCGTAGCAGAGTGAATGATCACAGGGTAAACAACTTTGACATCATACAGTGCCTCTCCACTGTTATTGAGTCATAGTTATTCTCAAACCATCCTAAAGAGCACACACAAATAGAGGGACAATACAGTGCAACCATTGATATCATTTCCATCCATTTCCCAATAGATATCTTTGCTGCGTATTTCTGTCTGTGGGACAGGGTCTCCAATGGAAATGAGAAATGGTTCTCAACTGACCAACCTGGGTTATGTAAAGGTAATAGGGTATTGTTTCACCAACAACAATAAGGAGAGGATATGAATGTCCATGGATCAGGCCTTGGAAGAGCTGTTGTGTTGTTGGAGAAAACCTTGATCGATTGTATTTTACACCGTAAGTGGGCACCCCTCAACGCTCTCCAGAGGATCCTGCTGTTAGTAATGATCTACATGGGATGGGGGGAGTGTCTGGTGGTGTGTGTGAGCCTACACGCCCTTTGAGACTTAGCAGCCTTTATTGGGCGTGCCGCAGGCTCACGTTGCTTTGTCAGTCCCTGATAGGCTAAGTGTTTGTGCTGTGCCGAGATCGATTCGGTAACCTTTTTTAAAAGCCCCACTCGCAAAGAGCCTCTGTTTTCTTTGTGTTTTTACAAACGTTCCTTTTGCACTGCCCATCCTCTATTATTTTGTCCAAGCAGGCACTCTTTATCTCTCACTCTCGGTTCATCAAAAGGTTTCTCTCCGTTCCTAGCTCTCTCACACACACTAATGCTCTCATTACCACTCTTTCACCCCACGATCTCTGTCTCTCCCACTTTCGATCACACTCTCGCCATTTCACTCACACTCGAACGTTCAGACTGCTGTATCCCTCTTTAATCACTTCTCTCTCTCTCCCTTCATCTCCCTCTCTCTCACACCTGTAGTTTGGCTGTGCCAGTGTTGAGGCCCATCAGGACCTGTCCCTCCAGTAGATAGGCCACACGTTGGTCCTCCACCCTCAGTAAATCCTGGACCAGGTCAGTCACGTCCACCTGCCAATCACTGCCCAGCAAGAAGTCCTGTTGGCCATTTCCATCAACTCCCAAGGCCACAAAGTGTGTGAGGACCCGCACCGTGGTGCTCTGGTACTGGGGGACACAGCCACTCTCTGTCCTCTCACTGTCACTTTCATCACCATCATCCGCATTCACCCTCTCATACCTGGAGAAAATAAGAAAGAAAAAAAGCTTGGAAAGAAGCAGAATAAAAGCAGCATTTAAGTTGGAAAATGTAGAGCAAATCAACAGTTTACTGCAGTTAACACAGACATATTTGGATGTGGGTATTCGTTAACTCCGAAGCACAGATAAAATCATCTAAATGCAACCTAATTTCTGGCAAAAAATACATGCAAGGTGAAACTGTTTGATATTTGAGAAAGTCTGTATTTTACAGTATATATCAAATAGTTCTCTACTCTGTTCTATTCTATTCCTGTATGGATTGACGCTGGTAGAGACGAGAAGCAGGTGCAGGGAGTGAACATTCAATAGCAACGGACATAGAAAAGGACAGGACAGCATCTGGACATGAACACATAACTACAATAATGCTGACACAGGGAACAAACGGGGGAGCAGACAGTTATAGATGGGGCAAACAAAGAGGCTATTACCCTGACGCTACTCAACTCTCCATTCTCTCTAAACACTTTATCTCCTATTCTCTCGCTCTACTCCTACATTATGTGTTTTCTCATTCAAGTCTCTTTCTCGCTTTTCACTGAATTCAGTCTCTTTCACTGAATTCAGTCTCTCTCACTGAATTCAAACACCTTTCTCTCTCTCTCTTTCTCTACTCCCACCCTCCCTTCCTTTATGTGCTCTGGGCTAGGTCAGGTGGCCGGGGGAAGTGTGATACTGACAGCTTCCATTAGGTTAATGAGGTGTGGCCATCCAGGCAGAAAAACAGGCTGACAGGTTAACATGCTGGACCTGCCCGGGCTCTCCATGCCTCCCCCCACCACCCAATTCACCAGCGTGACGACACTTGGCAGCCTAAAGCCTAACTCAGGTGACATTAGTGGCAAGCAGCAAAAAAAAAAGAAAGAAGAAGTGGGCGAGGCATGTTCTCACGGATGGCCGTCAGGTCAGATAAGGTCTGGCCGTGTAATAAGCTCACTTCCAGAAGCACAATATGACTCGACTGGCTCGCTCACCTCTCCTACTCACTGGACTAAATCGCTCAGGGGCAGATGTGTTAGAGTGCCACCTGGTGGCCTGGCTACTGAAAAGTCTATAGAACACATGCCTCAAGCTAAAAAACATATGCATCAAGCTAGGATGTCATATTTCCTAGAAAAACGGTTAGTTCTATAGAACAACAAGCGAAAATGAAATGCAGACTCCAACTCTAGCCTTTGCTCTCTTTCTTCCTTGTTCAAACAGGAACAAGGTTGACTGCCTTTGTAAGGACTTTTACAGAATGTTGTGGAGGAGAGAACAGAATTGTCACACGTGTTAGTCTTGCGTCTGGCTGACAGAAAGAGAGAATTGACTGAGAGTCACAACAGTAATTGAAAGACATATTCTTAAGCCTCTCACAACCCCTCGGAGAGAGCATCTGAGTCACAGGCGTCACCTGGGTATCCAGAGAACAACGGTGGCCATAGAGAGGGAGCGTAATACTGGACAGGTGTAGGCATCATATGGTTAAGACATCAGCATTATCACAGTTATTCTAAACCTCCAGATGAGGATGGACTTATATGTGGACAGACTGGTGCATTAGGTTCCAATGCTACTTAGAGAATAAGTGGTAAATATATGAGAGGTACAACCACTTTAATTAACATGATGTTTGAAGATGATCCTTGAATCTTAGTTTTTTACTATGCACTGCAATTATTATGAACATCTGTTTCCCAAGCAGTATGAACCAGGTAACCCATCTCACTGTCTGGTAAAAGCACACACCTCTTGTTGCCGGTCGCCACCGGGACCCTCCAGCCCTTGATCTGGCTGAGCTCGGGGTCAGCCACGTCGATGACCAGAGGGAGGCGGGGCATCCACACACTCATCTCCAGCTGGGCACTCAGGTAGCTGTAGGTGAAGTTGAGCACCGTCCTCATCCTCCCCCTCGTCTCCTTCCCGTTCACAAACACATAGTCACAACGATCCGACACCTGTGGAGGAGAAGGAGGAGAAATAGGAAAACGTGTTATTAAGAGAAAGAGCAACTAAGAGCAACAAAAGCAACTAAGTTTGACATTTAGGCTAATGCTTTATGAAAGAATACGATGCAACATTCCGTATTATTTTAAGGACCAAGAGTTCTAAATTATTTCTATGCAAATATTAGTCATGCAAGTTAATATGGCTAGAGGCAGAAAATGTTTTTATTTTTATATCCTTCAAAAGAAAATCTGCCATTTCCAAAGATTTTAAATCTCTCCCTCTGATCAGCAATGATTTTGATGACAGACTTTGCATTCTTTGACCGTACCCTTGAAGTCTCCATTCAAGTGTGTGTGCGACTTTGAAATTGGACGTCTAGGGCAACAGTGAGCGCTATCAATTAGGCTTGGGTTTTGCTAGTGCACTGTGGACTGTGGCGTAATCTCATGACTCAACTGACTCTGGATCCGAAGATCACGTTTTCAATCCCAGAGGAAGACCATTTATTTTTTTGCCTATCCCAAACCTTTACCCTTAACTTAACCATTTGTTATGAATGCCTAAACTTTGTTTTAACCCTATCCATACCGTAACCCTTAACTTGGAAACATTTTGAAGTTTGACGTTTGGATATATGGATCGATGCTGAGCAGGAGGATCAACCCAGGGTGTAAAAAAAAATCTAAATGTTACGTGTGGAGAAACGCGGGTGGGAGTAAACATCAGAATCTGAAGTGAAATTGGTAAAAACGGGATATATTGTTGGTGTGTGTGCGTGTGCATACTGACAAGGCCAGTGAGGAGAAATGGGCTGGGGGCGCTATTTCATTATTGGATAAAAAAATGTGCCCGTTTTAAGCGCAATATTTTGTCACGAAAAGATGCTCGACTATGCATATAATTGACAGCATTGGAAAGAAAACACTCTGACGTTTCCAAATCTGCAAAGATATTGTCTGTGAGTGCCCCAGAACTGATGCTACAGGCGAAACCAAGATGAAACTTCAAACAGGAAGTGAGCAAAATTTTTGAGGCGCTGTTCTCCATTGTCTCCTTATATGGCTGTGAATGCTCCAGGAACGAGCCTACACTTTCTGCCGTTTCCCCAAGGTCTCTGCAGCATTGTGACTTATTTATAGGCATATCATTGGAAGATTGGCCATAAGAGACTACATTTACCAGGTGTCCGCCCGGTGTCCTTTGTCGAAATTGGTGCGTAATCATCAGCTGCAAGCATCAGCTGCAAGCAGACTTCCATGAACGATATATCATCGAAGAGATATGTGAAAAACACCTTGAGGATTGATTCTAAACGACGTTTGCCATGTTTCAGTCAATATTATGGAGTTAATTTGGAAAAAAGTTCGGCGTTTTGATGACTGAATTTTCGTTTTTTTTTGGTAGCCAAACGGAGCGATTTCTCCTACACAAAGAATCTTTTTGGAAAAACGGAACATTTGCTATCTAACTGAGAGTCTCCTCATTGAAAACATCCGAAGTTCTTCAAAGGTAAATGATTTTATTTGAATGCTTTTCTTGTTTTTGTGAAAATGTTGCCCGCTCAATGCTACGCTAAATGCTACGCTAGCTATCAATACTGTTACACAAATGCTTGTTTTGCTATGGTTGAAAAGCATATTTTGAAAATCTGAGATGACAGTGTTGTTAACAAGAGGCTAAGCTTGAGAGCTAGCATATTTATTTCATTTCATTTGCGATTTTCATGAATAGTTAACGTTGCGTTATGGTAATGAGCTAGATCCTGTATCCACGATCCCGGATCCGGGATGGCTAGTATCAAGATGGAGCAGAGAAAGACACAAATCGCAAGTGCCAATCAAAAAACAAAACCCTAGCCTCAAGCCACTTCACGATTGGCTGAATCCGCCCCGTCTCCTCCAATCAGCTCCAAAGCCACTCACATACAGTGCCTGCAGAAAGTATTCACAACCCTTTTCCCACATTTCGTTGTGTTACAGCCTGAATTTAAAATGTATTAAATTGACATTTTGTGTCACTAACCTACACACAATATCCCATTATGTCAAAGTGGAATTATGTTTTCAAAATGTTTACAAATTAATAAAAAATGAAAACTGAAAAGTCTGGAGCCAATAAGTATTCAACCACATTGTTATGGCAAGGCTAAATAAGTTTAGGACAAAAAATGTGCTTAACAAGTCACATAATAAGTTGCATGAACTCACTCTGTGTGCAATTATAGTGTTTAACACCCTATATAAATCCGCATATAAATCTGTCATTTTTTTATTTATTTGGATGCTTCTCAATCCACAGCATCCCCCTGTGTTGCCCTTCCACATCTGCTGAAAGGTGACAGAGCTAGTGCGGTGTTTGTCAGACCATGAGACATCTTCTCACAAAATCGTCTACAGCGTCCAAATCGTTTGGCCTATAAACGAATGACACCTTTATGGAAAGATCAGACTCTCACAAACACGACGGTGTTCTCCGTTTTGCTATATGACTCTTCAAGCGTCTTTGGACTCGACTGAAGTAGATACAGCCGATCTTCCAATTTCTTTCTGTAGTGTCCAAACGGTGTGGGCTATATACATATGACCCCTTTGTAAAGCTGAAACTCCCATGAACACATACATTTTGGTTGTTTAGGACGTCCACAGGCCTCACAAGACTCGCCTGAAGGTCCCCCATTACCAGCTGAAAAAATGAATGGGAAGTACAGTGCATTTTGTTATGTTACAGACTTATTCTAAAATTGATTCAATTGTTTTTTCCCTTATCAATCTACACACAGTACCCCATAATGACAAAGCAAAAACATGTTTTTTTTTATGTTTGCAAATTTATTAAAAATAAAAAGAATAAAGTATAACATTTACATAAGTATCCAGACGCGACGCTTGGCATTTAGGCCAAAGAGTTCAATCTTGGTTCCATCAGACCAGATTCTTGTTTCGCATCGTCTGAGAGGCCTTTAGGTGCCTTACTTCCGTCTGGCCACTGTACCTTAAAGGCCTGATTGGTGGAGTGCTGCATAGATGGTTGTCCTATTGTGTTATTCAATATGTTTATATGGGCTAATAGCAGTAAGGCCAAATATACAGTGGGGCAAAAAAAGTGTTTAGTCAGCCACCAATTGTGCAAGTTCTCCCACTTAAAAATATGAGAGGCCTTTAATTTTCATCATAGGTACACTTCAACTATGACAGACAAAATGAGAAAAGAAAATTCAGAAAATCACATTGTAGGATTTTTAATGAATGAATTTATTTGCAAATTATGGTGGAAAATAATTATTTGGTCACCTACAAACAAGCAAGATTTCTGGCTCTCGCAGAGCCTCTTTAGGAGGCTCCTCTGTCCTCCACTCGTTACCTGTGTTAATGGCACCTGTTTGAACTTGTTATCAGTATAAAACACACCTGTCCACAACCTCAAACAGTCACACTCCAAACTCCACTATGGCCAAGACCAAAGAGCTGTCAAAGGACACCAGAAACAAATTTATAGACCTGCACCAGGCAGGGAAGACTGAATCTGCAATAGGTAAGCAGCTTGGTTTGAAGAAATCAACTGTGGGAGCAATTATTAGGAAATGGAAGACATACAAGACCACTGATAATCTCCCTCGATCTGGGGCTCCACGCAAGATCTCACCCCGTGGGGTCAAAATGATCACAAGAACGGTGAGCAAAAATCCCAGAACCACACGGGGGGACCTAGTGAATGACCTGCAGAGAGCTGGGACCAAAGTAACAAAGCCTACCATCAGTAACACACTACGCTGCCAGGGACTCAAATCCTGCAGTGCCAGATGTGTCCCCCTGCTTAAGCCAGCACATGTCCAGGCCCGTCTGAAGTTTGCTAGAGAGCATTTGGATGATCCAGAAGAAGATTGGGAGAATGTCATATGGTCAGATGAAACCAAAATAGAGCTTTTTGGTAAAAACTCAACTCGTCGTGTTTGAAGGACAAAGAATGCTGAGTTGCATCCAAAGAACACCATACCTACTGTGAAGCATGGGGGTGGAAACATCATGCTTTGGGGCTGTTTTTCTGCAAAGGGACCAGGACGACTGATCCGTGTAAAGGAAAGAATGAATGGGGCCATGTATCGTGAGATTTTGAGTGAAAACCTCCTTCCATCAGCAAGGGCATTGAAGATGAAACGTGGCTGGGTCTTTCAGCATGACAATGATCCCAAACACACCGCCCGTGCAACGAAGGAGTGGCTTCGTAAGAAGCATTTCAAGGTCCTGGAGTGGGCTAGCCAGTCTCCAGATCTCAACCCCATAGAAAATCTTTGGAGGGAGTTGAAAGTCCGTGTTGCCCAGCAACAGCCCCAAAACGTCACTGCTCTAGAGGAGATCTGCAGGGAGGAATGGGCCAAAATACCAGCAACAGTGTGTGAAAACCTTGTGAAGACTTACAGAAAACGTTTGACCTCTGTCATTGCCAACAAAGGGTATATAACAAAGTCTTGAGATAAACTTTTGTTATTGACCAAATACTTATTTTCATAGCTCCACAATGAAATAGGGTGCAGGTCAGGCAGCAGGCTGTTAGCCAGCCTGACAGCATAGTGGAGTCTGCCACTAGCACAGTCAGTGTAGTCAGTTCAGCTATCCCCATTGAGACCGTGTCTGTGCCTCGACCTAGATTGGGCAAAACTAAACATGGCGGTGTTCGCCTTAGCAATCTCACGAGGATAAAGACCTCCTCCATTCCTGTCATTATTAAAAGAGATCATGATACCTGACATCTCAAAATAGGGCTACTTAATGTTAGATCCCTTACTTCAAAGGCAATTATAGTCAATGAACTAATCACTGATCATAATCTTGATGTGATTGGCCTGACTGAAACATGGCTTAAGCCTGATGAATTTACTGTGTTAAATGAGGCCTCACCTCCTGGCTACACTAGTGACCATATCCCCCGTGCATCCCGCAAAGGCGGAGGTGTTGCTAACATTTACGATAGCAAATTTCAATTTACAAAAAAAAAAGACGTTTTCGTCTTTTGAGCTTCTAGTCATGAAATCTACTCAATCACTTTTTATAGCTACTGTTTACAGGCCTCCTGGGCCGTATACAGCGTTCCTCATTGAGTTCCCTGAATTCCTATCGGACCTTGTAGTCATAGCAGATAATATTATAATCTTTGGTGACTTAAATATTCACATGGAATAGTCCACAGACCCACTCCAAAAGGCTTTCGGAGCCATCATCGACTCAGTGGTTTTTGTCCAACATGTCTCTGGACCTACTCACTGTCACAGTCATACTCTGGACTCTGGACTCTTTTGTCCCATGGAATAAATGTTGTGGATCTTAATGTTTTTCCTCATAATCCTGGACTATCGGACCACCATTTTATTATGTTTGCAATTGCAACAAATAATCTGCTCAGACCCCAACCAAGGAACATCAAAAGTTGTGCTATAAATTCTCAGACAACACAAAGATTCCTTGATGTCCTTCCAGACTCCCTCTGTCTACCCAAGGACGCCAGAGGACAGAAATCAGTTAACCACCTAACTGAGGAACTCAATTTAACCTTGCGCAATACCCTAGATGCAGTTGCACCCCTATAAACTAAAAACATTTCTCATAAGAAACTAGCTCCCTGGTATACAGAAAATACCCGAGCTCTGAAGCAAGCTTCCAGAAAATTGGAACGGAAATGGCGCCACACCAAACTGGAAGTCTTCCGACTACTTGGAAAGACAGTACCGTGCAGTATCGAAGAGCCCTTACTGCTGCTCGATCATCCTATTTTTCCAACTTAATTGAGGAAAATAAGAACAATCCGAAATTCCTTTTTGATACTGTCGCAAAGCTAACTAAAAAGCAGCATTCCCCAAGAGAGGATGGCATTCACTTCAGCAGTAATAAATTCATGAACTTCTTTGAGGAAAAGATCATGATTATTAGAAAGCAAATTACGGACTCCTCTTTAAATCTGCGTATTCCTTCAAAGCTCAGATGTCCTAAATCTGCACAACTAGGATCTAGGATCAAGAGAGACACTCAAGTGTTTTAGTACTATATCTCTTGACACAATGATGACAATAATCATGGCCTCTAAACCTTCAAGCTGCATACTGGACCCTATTCCAACTAAACTACTGAAAGAGATGCTTCCTGTTCTAGACCCTCCTATGTTGAACATAATAAACATCTCTCTATCCCCCGAATGTGTACCAAACTCACTAAAAGTGGCAGTAATAAAGCCTCTCTTGAAAAAGCCAAACCTTGACCCAGAAAATATAAAAAACTATCGGCCTATATCGAATCTTCCATTCCTCTCAACATTTTTTAGAAAAGGCTGTTGCGCAACAACTCACTGCCTTCCTGAAGACAAACAATGTATACGAAATGCTTCAGTCTGGTTTTAGACCCCATCATAGCACTGAGACTGCACTTGTGAAGGTGGTAAATTATCTTTTAATGGCATCAGACCGAGGCTCTGCATCTGTCCTCGTGCTCCTAGACCTTAGTGCTGCTTTTGATACCATCGATCACCACATTCTTTTGGAGAGATTGGAAACCCAAATTGGTCTACACGGACAAGTTCTGGCCTGGTTTAGATCTTATCTGTCGGAACGATATCAGTTTGTCTCTGTGAATGGTTTGTCCTCTGACAAATCAACTGTAAATGTCAGTGTTCCTCAAGGTTCCGTTTTAGGACCACTATTGTTTTCACTATATATTTTACCTCTTAGGGATGTCATTCGATAACATAATGTTAACTTTCACTACTATGCGCATGACACACAACTGTACATTTCAATGAAACATGGTGAAGCCCCAAAATTACCCTCGCTAGAAGCATGTGTTTCAGACATAAGGAAGTGGATGGCTGCAAACGTTCTACTTTTAAACTCGGACAAAACAGAGATGCTTGTTCTAGGTCCCAAGAAACAAATAGATCTTCTGTTGAATCTGACATTTAATCTTAATGGTTGTACAGTCGTCTCAAATAAAACTGTGAAGGACCTTGGCGTTACTCTGGACCCTGATCTCTCTTTTGAAGAACATATCAAGACTGTTTCAAGGACAGCTTTTTTCCATCTATGTAACATTGCAAAAATCTGAAACCTTTTGTCCAAAAATGATGCAGAATAATTAATCCATGCTTTTGTCACTTCTAGGTTAGACTACTAGAATGCTCTGCTTTCCGGCTACCTGGATAAAGCACTAAATAAACTTCAGTTAGTGCTAAATACGGCTGCTAGAATCCTGACTAGAACCAAAAATTTTGATCATATTACTCCAGTGCTAGCCTCCCTACACTGGCTTCCTGTCAAGGCAAGGGCTGATTCCAAGGTTTTACTGCTAACCTACAAAGCATTACATGGGCTTGCTCCTACCTATCTCTCTGATTTGGTCCTGCCGTACATACCTACATGTATGCTACGGTCACAAGATGCAGGCCTCCTAATTGTCCCTAGAATTTCTAAGCAAACAGCTGGAGGCAGGGCTTTCTCCTATAGAGCTAAATTTTTATGGAATGGTCTGCCTACCCATGTGAGAGACGTACACTCGGTCTCAACCTTTAAGTCTTTACTGAAGACTCATCTCTTCAGTGGGTCATATGATTGAGTGTAGTCTGGCCCAGGAGTGTGAAGGTGAACGGAAAGGCTCTGGAGCAACGAACTGTCCCTGCTGTCTCTACCTGGCCGGTTCCCCTCTTTCCACTGGGATTCTCTGCCTCTAACCCTATTACAAGGGCTGAGTCACTGGCTTACTAGGGCTCTTTTATACCGTCCCTAGGAGGGGTGCGTCACTTGAGTGGGTTGAGTCACTGATGTGATCTTCCTGTCTGGGTTGGCGCCCCTCCTTGGGTTGTGCCGTGGCGGAGATCTTTGTGGGCTATACTCGGCCTTGTCTCAGGATGGTAAGTTTGTGGTTGAAGATATCCCTCTAGTGGTGTGGGGGCTGTGCTTTGGAAAGTGGGTGGGGTTATATTCTTCCTGTTTGACCCTGTCCGGGGGTGTCATCGGATGGGGCCACAGTGTCTCCTGTCTCAGCCTCCAGTATTTATTTTGCAGTAGTTTATGTGTCGGGGGGCTAGGGTCAGTTTGTTATATCTGGAGTACTTCTCCTGTCCTATCCGGTGTCCTGTGTGAATTTAAGTATGCTCTCTCTAATTCTCTCTTTCTCTCTTCCTTTCTCTCTCTCGGAGGACCTGAGCCCTAGGACCATGCCTCAGGACTACCTGACATGAGGACTCCTTGCTGTCCCCAGTCCATCTCCAGTTTCAACTGTTCTGCCTGTGATTATTATTATTTGACCATGCTGGTCATTTATGACCATTTGAACATCTTGGCCATGTTCTGTTATAATCTCCACCCGGCACAGCCAGAAAAGGACTGGTCACTCCACATAGCCTGGTTCCTCTCTAGGTTTCTTCCTAGGTTTTGGCCTTTCTAGGGAGTTTTTCCTAGCCACCGTGATTCTACACCTGCATTGCTTGCTGTTTGGGGTTTTAGGCTGGGTTTCTGTACAGCACTTTGAGATATCAGCTGATATAGGGAAGGGCTATATAGTTAAATATATAGTTAAATTTGATTTGATATTTTCCACCATAATTTGCAAATAAATTCATTAAAAATCCTACAATGTGATTTTCTGGATTTTTTTTCTCATTTAATCTGTCATCAAATCAAATCAAATCAAATGTATTTATATAGCCCTTCGTACATCAGCTGATATCTCAAAGTGCTGTAAAGAAACCCAGCCTAAAACCCCAAACAGCAAGCAATGCAGGTGTAGAAGCACAGTGGCTAGGAAAAACTCCTTAGAAAGGCCAAACCCTAGGAAGAAACCTAGAGAGGAACCAGGCTATGTGGGGTGGCCAGTCCTCTTCTGGCTGTGCCGGGTGGAGATTATAACAGAACATGGCCAAGATGTTCAAATGTTCATAAATGACCAGCATGGTCGTATAATAATAAGGCAGAACAGTTGAAACTGGAGCAGCAGCACGGTCAGATGGACTGGGGACAGCAAGGAGTCATCATGTCAGGTAGTCCTGGGGCATGGTCCTAGGGCTCAGGTCCTCCGAGAGAGAGAGAAAAAAGAGAGAATTAGAGAGAGCATATGTGGGGTGGCCAGTCCTCTTCTGGCTGTGCCGGCTGCAGATTATAACAGAACATGGCCAAGATGTTCAAATGTTCATAAATGATCAGCATGTTCGAATAATAAGAAGGCAGAACAGTTGAAACTGGAGCAGCAGTACGGCCAGGTGGACTGGGGACAGCAAGGAGTCCTCATGTCAGGCAATCCTGGGGCATGGTCCTAGGGCTCAGGTCCTCCGAGAGAGAGAAGGAGAGAATTAGAGAACGCACACTTAGATTCACACAGGACACCGAATAGGACAGAAGAAGTACTCCAGATATAACAAACTGACCCTAGCCCCCCGACACATAAACTACTGCAGCATAAATACTGGAGGCTGAGTAGTTGAAGTGTACCTATGATGAAAATTACAGGCCTCTCTCATCTTTTTAAGTGGGTGAACTTGCACAATTGGTGGCTGACTAAATACTTTTTTGCCCCACTGTAATTGTTCATCAAATAATTATTTTATACTTCAAAGGGTCTTAAAATTCCAAATCAAATTGCAAAATTTTTCCTTGGTATGACAGCCTTAAAACAACTCCATATGGTTTAGTAGAAGCGCATTCCATTACATTCCATAAAGCTTTGTAGACAGTGCTTTGACTGTAACAGGTTAACAACATTTTTGAATGACAATAAGGACAATAACCTAAAACACAATGCCAAATCTTCACTGGAGTTGCTTACCAAGAAGATGGTGAATGTTCCAGAGTGGCCTTGAAGCATTTTGAAAATAACAATGGGCAAATGTTACACAATCCAGGTATGGAAAGCTCTAGAGACCTACCCAGAAAGACAGCCATAATCACTGTCAAAGGGGCTTCTACAAAGTACTGACTCATGCGGTGTGAATGGTATTTCATTTTCAATAAATTTGCTAACATTTCTAAAAACACGTTTTCACAATGTCATTGTGGGGGATTGTGTGTAGATGGGTGAGAGAGAAAAAAACTATTGAATAAATGTTCAATTTAGGCTGTAACACAAACACATTTGGAATAAGTCAAGGTGTATGAATTCTTCCTGAAGGCACTGTATGTGGCCACTGAACCACAGATGGACCAATGACATCGTAGGGTTAAATCACTTGATCAGGCATGTCTTCTTTCACAGAAGCCTTGGAGGACAGATTTTGTTTTAGTGTCTCCATATTCAACAGCTTGTCAAAGCCTTTCATTTATAATAACAACCATTTTCCATTCATCTGAAGCTTTGTATGGAGTGATAATGAACATGGGCATCACTGTTTATCTCAGCATATGCCCACAGTTTGGATGTGCAATTAGTCTTTTATAAAACTAGTCAAAAGCAGACTATCATCACTCTTCGCTGGACGTGTCTTGGCAGTTTTGTATACAAATTATTTCAGACCACCCACTCCTCATAGCACCAATCTGACAGTTTAGGCTTCTCTGTCAGCTCAACCTCTCTGTCTTCTCTTGCTCTCCTTTACTCTCTACTTCTTACTCTGGCTCTCTCTTCTCTCTGCTTCTCTTCTCAGTCTTGTATCTTCATTTAACTGTCATAAAAGCAGGCTGTGCCTTAGAACCTACATTAACCTGGGTGAAGCTTCTCTCTCCCTCCCTCCCACCCACCCACCCACCCAGGTAGCAACACGCATCTAAGCGTACATGGCAGCTCAAGCTCAGCTCGAGCTCAACCTCAACAACATGGAACTGCTCAGGGTCTCCCTAGTGGCGCAATGGTCTAAGGCACTGTATCGCAGTGCTAGAGGCATCACTACAGACCTGGGTTTGATTCCAGGCTGTACCAGAACCTGCCTTGATTGTGAGTCACAAAGGGTGGTGCACGATTGGCCCAGCGTTGTTCGGGTTAGGGGAGGGTTTGGCCGGGGGGGCTTTACTTGGCTCATCACGCTCTAGTGACTCCTTGTGGCGTGTCAGGCGCCAGGGTGCAGGTGAGTTAAGCAGGCTGGTGTTAAGAAGCACAGTTTGGAGGGTCATGTTTCGGAGGAAGCATGACTCAACCTTTACCAATCGAGCCTGTTGGTGAGTTGCAGCAATGAGACAATATTGAAATTGGGGAGAAAAAGAGGGTAAAATACAACAACAACAAAAAAAATGACTCCTCCACAGTGTCGCCCTCCCAGAGTGCAAAGAACCTTGGCGTGATCCTGGACAACACCCTGCCGTTCTCTGCAAACATCAAAGCAGTGACCCGCTCATGCAGGTTCATGCTCTACAACATCTGTAAAGTACGTCCCTACCTCACGCTGCAGATCCTAATCCAGGCACGTGTCCTCTCCCGTCTGGACTACTACAACTCGCTGTTGGCTGGGCTTGTGCCATCAAACCTCTGCAACTTATCCTGAACACGACAGCCTGCCTGGTTTTCAACCTTCCCAAGTTCTCTCATGTCACCCCGTTCCTCCGCTCATTCGACTGGCTTCCCCCGAAGCTAGGACAGCAGAGTCCCTGCTGGAAAACATCTGAAACCCTACCTCTTCAAATAGTATCTTAAATAATCCTACCCCGCAAAACAATAAAAAAATAACACTTAACCAGAACTTGCACTTGACCCCCCCCCCTTTCAAACTATTGAAATAACTCTGATTACTGTTATGACCCACAATCAAATAGTGGATCAAACCTAATCCCTATTGTTGCTCTGTTTACTAATCTGAGACTATCACAATTTAACTTGTCTTGCACAGTGTAACTTTCCATTACCACCGAGACACATTAGACTCGTAATCACCATCTTCAAAGGTAATTTCACATGAAAGTACAGTACATGAAGTTTGTATAATACAAACGGAAACTACCTTGACACCAGATCCGTTTCCCAATGAGAGGAAAGGGGCTCCTTAAAAAACTGGCATGCCCTTTGACCTTTCTGAGCTGTGAGACAGTCGATAGGGAAGTCACAGTCCTCAGTAACGACACTGGGTGCAATTACGGTTGGCCATGGCTGCTTTCACAATGCTCATCAGGAAAGAATGCCAAAAGTCAGGCAAAAATAGACCGGAGAGAGGGAACAGCCACTCCCCAATCAATTCTGCTGGAGAGCTAATATGAGAAATGCTTAATATATCTTAGCTATAATTTGGGTGGGAGGTGAGGAGAGGGGGTACAACGGACTGTTCCTAAAGCCTCTCTAATGGGGGTGCTGTGGGGAGGGCTTCTCTCCAGAGATCAACATATCTCAGTGGATAATTAAACCTACTGAGAGCTCTCACTCTCTAATGTTCTTTCACACACACAAATAAAAATCTACACACACAAAATACACACATACTGTGCATAACCATACACATACACAAATGCATACCCCCACAAACACACATACAGACATCCCCCTCTCACATTATCATAACCTAAGCAATTATCAGTGTGTGCTGTTTGAGACAAAAACTGGGAGGGAAGTGGAGAGCAGAGTGCTGTCTGTCTATCTGTGGTGAATAGAATCCGCACTATAGATATAACATTATTATTATCAGCATTATCACCATTTTAATTAGCACTGGCACTGGGTCTATATCTAATTAGGGTACCTTAACCAATCTACTTGGAAAATTAAATTACCAAAAACCCTCAGCATATGGTAATTCTGCCTAACAAGGTTAGAGTATGGTGTTACTCAATATACATGTACATACATACATGTTCACACCAGATTTGGGTTTAAACAGTATTTACAGGTAGGCCGGGTTGCACTTTTTCCATTTATTATAATAAGCAAGCTTAATCAAGCACAGAAGGTTCAAATACTATATTAAATTATTTCAAATACTCTTAAGTCGGGTACACACAACTACGTGTTGTTTATTCTGTGTTGTACTAAAGGGCACAGCTTTCACTCATCAAAGCCACTCTACAGGTGTCAGATCTTAATATGACCCACTTCATTGCAGGAGGAAAATAATCCTGCAGTAGGAGGATTTTAATAAATATTTCAAATGTATAATTGCCGCCAGGGGGCAGCTGGAAGCGTTGTTTGTAGATTATACAATGCAGTACCTACTTTAGGGGGCTATGGTGTGAGGAAGGCTCTGCAAACCAACCGCCCTCATACATCATGTATTCTCATGGCTTGTCAAAGCCTTGTGACCTGCTGTAGGGCAGTGGTCTGAGCAGCACACTTCATCTCTGAGCATGAGTTTGCGCCCAGCGCTATTGTTTTGACACTTTATATGAATGGAAACTTAAGTTGGTGTAGCATACCTTTATTATTTAACCAATGCAAAGGCTTCTCCCTGCCTGCCTCCAAAAAGCACTTACCCTAGTAGTTAGCACTTTTCCAGTAGGTTACTGCCAATTGAGATGGGATTTGTAGGCAGCATCACATGATAACTCGTTCACATTCCGCCAAAAGCGAGACAATTGTAGCCACATTGTAGCCCCTGTAGTAGAATGAGTAACTATTTCAGTAGACAGCTATCCCAAATTGGAAATATCTGACACGAACAATAAGTAAGCAAGTAACAGAATCAATCTCTTCAGTGCCTGTTAATGAATGAAGTTGACACGACCAGAATAATTATCCAACATTATAGGCTCCTCGTCTCGCATATTGCTTGGTCTGCTATCATTGTGGACATTATCGGTAAGCTTGCATGCATGATATCATATAGGCAAAAATGATTTGTATTGCTTTAAGCAATTTATTGACTGTTTAAGAATGATTAAGGGGCTCCCGAGTGGCACGGCGGTCTAAGGCACTGCATCTCAGTGCTAGAGGCATCACTACAGACCCCGGTTCAATTCCAGGCTGTAACACAACCGGCAGTGATTGAGAGTCACATAGCACAATTGGCCCAGCGTCGTCCGGGTTAAGGTTAATATAAAAATTTGTGAATTGCCTTGTTAAATATAAAATAAATGAAAATTCATAGCCAGAACAGTGGTGTTTCACTGTGAAGCTAATATTGCATTAGAGCTGCTGTTTTTCCCCCCCAAATGAAGAGGCTTGCATTGTGAATAATACATACAACTATCACATCCCTGCATATTATTAAATGACACGATGTTCAAGATAACATGGTTTTATATTTGTTGATTACTCATATGTGATTTGTTTCAGGAAACTAGGAGTATGTCACACGTCAAAACTTCACAGGAGAGGCACTTGAATGTAAACATGAGTTATTTTATCAAAATGCATTGGCAGAAATGCCTTCTGGAACATGTGAACTTTCATGTGTCTTAATAACAAACTTGTATGACATCCGTAAATACAAATACAATTGTTAAATTACAAGCCTATTTGGTTCAGCCACAGAAAAATTCAGGAACAATCCCATTAGCCATGATTGGCTGAGATAATGGCTGGACTGGACATGCCAATAGACAAGTTTGGATTGGTCTGCCATGTAGCACGCTTCTGTCTATAACATAAACTGGTCAGTATGTAGAGGTGATCCTTTCTAACGCAGCTTTTTTTGAAAGATACTGTATCACAAAGAACTGGAAAAAAGTGTTGCTCATCCTCGCAACATTCTGGAGGACCGAGTTTTGAAATCAGCGGAAGGCCCAGTGGAAGCAGAGTATGATAGCTAAGGAGATGGAGAAAATTCTGCATTTGATTGCAAATATGCGGTGGGAGTCGAAAAAAGAACACACAGAAGGCTGTTGTATAACACACCTGTCTCTGCATCACATCTTCAAACTAAGGGCAACCATGGCATGCATGACAGAGAGGTAGAAGTCTTCATCCATGTATACGGATAAGAGAGTCTAAATAGCTACATTTTCAGATAATATACATTTCAAAATTTGTCACGTAGTTGTTTTCATTGCAAGTTAAAGTGTCCGGTTAGCTAGCTAGCTAACGTTGGCTGTCTGGCTTGCTAGCTAACGTTAGCTGTCTGGCTTGCTAGCTAATGTTACATGTATGATCTGTGTATTAATATTATTCGTATCTCAGAGTCATTTCCATTGCTAGTTATAGCCTAATGTTAGTTAGCTAACTAACTTTGAATGTAGTTGGTTAAGTTTAACTACCTGAAGATTCATGCAGGGTAGTAACGTTATAAATTGGGACTATGGTTCATTGTTTAGCTAGCTAGCTACATGTCTTAACAAAAGACTCCATTATGCAAGTAACCATTTCAGTGTACTGTTTACACCTTCTGTATCCTGTGCATGTGACAAATAAACAAGTGATTTTATTTGATATAGTGTGTGTTTACCAGAGACAGTAATGTGAAGAACATGACCTGCATCAAAGTCAAATTAGGATATACATTAGGCCAACGAGACAGTGTCCGAGTTAAAAAATTATCCAGTAGAATATCCTGCTTTTATTTTACCACACTCACAACCGTAAGCTATTTTCTGTAATTAGCTTGCCATTAACTTGTAAATAATGATCTTGTTGTGAGTTTATTTTCCTGTAATAATGAATACAAATTTGCTGAAGTTAAGAGGTTGTCAGCTATATGATGTGGTTATTATTTGACTTGGCTAGCCAGCTAACTTAACATTAAGTTAACCTGTCCACTTTTTTCTGCTCACAGACTAGGTCCCCACTCCAACCTCCATGGCCTGAGTGCTGCCCCAGCCCCCGAGTCCGGCCGGCCCTGCATGGACTTGGAGCGCCCCTCGCTTTGATGGAGGCCTCCTTGTGCACCTGGTAACCTGAAACAAGTTCTGTGCACGTGGTGACCCCCCCGCTTTTATCCTGGTGACCCGCCCGCTTTTATCCACTCAGAGACTAAGTCCCCAACCCAACCTCCACAGCCTGAGTACTGCCCCCAACCCCTGAGTCCGGCCGCCCCTGCTCGGACTCTGAACCCCCCCCTCTTGGCTACCTCAAGAGACTCTAAATTATGTCCCGCCGTTTACCCCCGCTTCATCGAATTTCCTCACTTTGACATAAGGGGGTCACAGTCACCCCCCAGGTGATTTGAGTGTGACGGCGACAGGTGGGTATGCTCCTTTTGAATTCCATCAATTTGACATTCAGTGATCCGTGCCCAGTGGGAACCTAGGCTTCTTCCATCCGTTTTATGGTTCCACAGCAAATCAATGGGCGTGGATGGTACTACCCAGATCAAATGTAGGCCTCCCTCCCCAGACAAGCTGTAGATACCTCTCCCAGCTTCGTAGGGAATGATCCAGATCCATGCAATGCCCTATCACTGTGGGGCCAATGGGTTTAGTCTCTGCCTCAAGACTAGTGAGCATAGAGGAGACCTCCCCACCTACAATGTGTGGTGCCGGCGAGTGCCATAGCTGGGGAGATCTGTGAGAAGGGCCCGGGACGCGTCCAGAGTTGCCACTGCCAACTATCCGCCAACAGACCGCACAACGAACTTCCAATGGTGGCGAGAGGAGGGTGACAGACTGACTGCTCCCCCAGCCGCAGCTCGAGCGCAGCCCAGCTTCGCACCCCAGCCCAACCAACTCAGCCCTTAGAGCCAATCCTTATCCTGAAGTTACAGATCTTTTTTTCCCAACTTCCCTTATTTACATTGTTATAACATGCCACAGGCTGTTCACCTTGGAGACCTGCTGCAGATATGGGTACGGCCTGGCGTGAGATTTACACCCTCTCCCCCGGATTTTCAAGGGCCAGGGAGAGCTCACCGGATGCCGCCGATACCGCAACGCTTTCCAGGGCTTGGGCCCCTCTCTAGGGGCGAACCCATTCCAGGGTGCCCTACCCTTCACAAAGAAAAGAGAAGTCTCCCCGGGGCTCCCACCAGCTTCTCCAGGATCAGTCGCGTTACCGCACTGGATGCCTCGCGGCACTGTCTCCGCCAGTCCGGGAACATTTTGAAAGTAGTTTGAGGTCAGTAGGTCACATTACCAAGGAGCTACTGAAATTAGAAAGTAGATTTTTTTTTAAAAATGTGTTAGATGACAATGGACAAACTAAAGGGTGTGCAATACGGAAGGGTAGTCAGTGGACATTCTAAACCTTGTTTGAAGTCAGTAGTTCACATTTGAAGTCAGTATGACCAATGAGCTATTGAAATGAGAATCATTGAAAAACATTGAAAATTTATGTAAGATTTCATGAGATGAAAATGGAAAAACTAAAGGGTGTGCAACGTATATGCCCGCTGATTGTACATTCTGAACCTTGTTTGAGTCCAGTAGGTCACATGACCAAGAAGCTTTGGAAATTAGAAAGTTAAAAAAAGTCGTGAAAACATGTTAGATGACAAACCAAATGGTGTGCAATATAGATGGGCAGTCAATGGACATTCTGAACCTTGTTTGAGGTCAGTAGGTCACATGACCAAGGAGCTATTGAAATGAGAATAATTGAAAAACATTGAAAATTCATGTAAAATTGCATGAGATGAAAATGGAAATACTAAAGGGTGTGCAATGTATAGGCACACTGAGTGTACATTCTGAACATTGTATGAGGTTAGGTCACATGACCAAGGAGCTATTAAAATTCTAAAGTTTACAAAATTCATATAAAATCGTGTGAGATGAAAATGGACAAAGTAAAGGGTGTGCAATATAGAAGGGCAGTCAGTGGACATTCTGAACCTTGTTATTTAGTCAGTAGGTCACATGACTAAGGAGCTATTGAAATTAGAAACATTGAAAAACAGTTTTAGATGTAATGGTTAAAGAGCTATTGAAATTTGAAAAAGGAGATTTGTCACTATGTTGACAGTCCCTAACTGCTGTTGGTGGGCGTAAAGAAAACTGCAGGCGAATATCCATTTAATATCCAACCTGAATCTGTCTTTACCTCGTTTGCTCTTAAACGCAAGTAAAACTAAATGCATGCTATTCAACCGAAAACTGCCCGCACCTGCTCGTCCGTCCAGCATCACTACTCTGGACGGCTCTGACTTAGAATACGTGGACAACTACAAATACCTATGTGCCTGGTTAGACTGTAAACTCTCCTTCCAGACTCACATTAAGCATCTCCAATCCAAAATTAAATCTAGAATTGGCTTCCTATTCCTCACTCATGCTGCCAAACATACCCTCGTAAAACTGACCATCCTACCGATCCTCGACTTCGGTGATGTCATCTATAGTATAGCCTCCAACACTCTACTCAACAAACTGGGTGCAGTCTATCACAGTGCCATCCGTTTTGTCACCAAAGCCCCATACACTACCCACCATTGCGACCTGTACACTCTCGTTGGTTGGTCCTCGCTTCATACTCGTCGCCAAACCCAATGGCTATAGGTATAGGTCTCTGCTAGGTAAAGCTCATCCTTATCTCAGCTCACTGGTCACCATAGCAGCACCAGCTGTCAGAGCAGCTCACAGATCACTGCACCTGTACATAGACCATCTGTAAACAGCCCATCTATCTACCTACCTCATCCCTATACAGTATTTATTTATTTATCTTGCTCCTTTGCACCCCAGTATCTCTACTTGCACATTCATCTTCTGCACATCTACCATTCCAGTGTTTAATTGCTATATTGTAATTACTTCGCCACCATGGCCTATTTATTGCCTTAACTCCCTTATCTTACCTCATTTGCACTCACTGCTTATAGACTTTTTGTTTTCTTTTGTTCTACTGTATTATTGACTATGTTTTGTTTATTCCATGTGTAACTCTGTGTTGTTGTATGTGTCGAAGGGGGGTGAGTGCTTTATGCTTTATCTTGGCCAGGTCGCAGTTGCAAAATAACTTGTTCTCAACTAGCCTACCTGGTTAAATAAAGGTGAAATACATTTTTAAAAACACATCAACAATGGCCTCCCACGTAACATTGTTACCTATCGCTCCACAAAAGCCATGGCCATTGCAGAGCAAGCGAAACAAATACTTCAAGGTCTCAATACAAGTGATGTCACCAACTGGAACACTACTAGCATGCACCACTAACTAGCTAGCCATTTCACACCAGTTACACTCACCCCCCTTTGACCTCCTCCTTCTCCACAGCAACCAGGCAGAGTCCAACTGAGTGATCCAGTTCAACAGCATTCATTTAACAGTGTTTCTTTCATCCCTCTCCTTGCCCCAACCTGGGCTTGAACCAGGGACTCTTTGAACACATCAAGAACTGTCACCCTTGAAGAATAGTTCGTTAACGAAAGCCACAATCCTTGCAAAGCAAGGGAAACAACTACTTTAAGGTCTCAGAGCGAGTGATGTCGCCGCACCGCTAACTAGCTAGCCGTTTCACACCGGTTACACCCACTACATGTTGCGTCCACTGCCATTGAGACTGCTAGCTAGGACACCGGCACACAGTGCCGTTCGCCCCTGCCTGCTGAGCACTGATTTCCCGCAGCTATTTTAATGTTGCGGTGAGTGTAATCACTACCCAATAGTGCCACGCGAGACTTTGGTTGGCTAATCAGAATAAGTTTTCCATGAAAAGTTTTCCATCAGAATAAGTTTTCCACTTTTCCACAGAAAAGGGATTTATTTCGGACAGAAATAAACCTCAGTTTCATCAACTGTCTGGGAGGCTGGTTTCTTCACTCGCAGGTGAAGGAGCCGGATATGGAGGTCCTGGGTTAGCATGGTTACAAGTTGTCTGAGGTTGTGATGGCGGTTCGGCGTACTGCTAAATCCTCTAAAACGATGTTGGAGGCAGCTTATCATAGAGTAATTAACATTAAATTATCTGGCACATCTCTGTTGGACATTCCTGCAGTCAGCATGACAATTGCACGCTCTTTCAAAACTTGAGACATTTGTGGCATTGTGTTGTGTGACAAAACAGCACATTTTACAGTGGCCTTTATTGTCCTCAGCACAAGGTGCACCTTTGTAATGATCATGCTGTTTAAACAGCTTCTTGATATGCTGCATTTGTCAGGTGGATAGATTAACTTGGCAAAGGAGAAATGCTCACCAACAGGGATGTAAACAAATTTGTGCACAAAATTTGAGAGAAGTAAGCTTTTTTTCTGGGATCTTTTATTTCAGATCATGATACATGGGACCAACACTTTACATGTTTGCGTTTATATGTTGGTTCAGTAACATTTGAGGGAGCGAGAGAAAACATAATTTTGATAGCAACCCCTGATCCCAACGACTCGACTGCCCCTGCATGGAGAGAAAGAGAACGGCTCATTTTCAGCCACTTACGAGACTCATTTAAATTGATGCATCATGAAAATTCTCTGCGACAAAAGAGTGATCAAGTTAAGATCCAACATCTGTATATGGCCTTGTGCCTGTAAAGGATGAGGGACTAAAAATATATAAAGATGAGGCATTATTGTCATACCGTATGTACTGTACTTGAACTCAAGTCCTATGTTGGGTTGAAAAGGATGGGATCCACCTAGTCTATCTCCTCAAGGTTTCCTCTAAAGGTGTTCAAGGTTTCCTCAAATCAAATCCAATTTTATTCGTCACATACACATGGTTAGCAGATGTTAATGCGAGTGTAGCGAAATGCTTGTGCTTCTAGTTCCGACAATGCAGTAATAACCAACGAGTAATCTAACCTAACAATTTCACAACAGCTACCTTATACACACACACTTGTGTAAAGGGATGAAGAATATGTATTTAAAGATGTATGAATGAGTGATGGTACAGAACGGCATAGGCAAGATGCAGTAGATGGTATTGAGTACAGTATATACATATGAGATGAGTAATGTAGGGTATGTAAACATTATATTAAGGGGCATTGTTTAAAGTGGCTAGTGATACATGTATTACATAAAGATGGCAAGATGCAGTAGGTGGTATAGAGTACAGTATATACATATGAGATGAGTAATGTAGGGTATGTAAACATTATATTAAGTGGCATTGTTTAAAGTGGCTAGTGGCTAGTGTGGCAGCAGCCACTCAATGTTAGTGGTGGCTGTTTAACAGTCTGATGGCCTTCAGATAGAAGCTGTTTTTCAGTCTCTCGGTCCCTGCTTTGATGCACCTGTACTGACATCGCCTTCTGGATGATAGTGGGGTGAACAGGCAGTGGCTCGGGTGGTTGTTGTCCTTGATGATCTTTATGGCCTTCCTGTGACATCGAGTGGTGTAGGTGTCCTGGAGGGCAGGTAGTTTGCCCCCGGTTATGCGTTATGCAGACCTCACTACCCTCTGGATAGCCTTACGGTTGTGGGCGGAGCAGTTGCCGTACCAGGCGGTGATACAGCCCGACAGGATACTCTCGATTGTGCATCTGTAAAAGTTTGTGAGTGCTTTTGGTGACAAGCTGAATTTCTTCAGCCTCCTGAGGTTCTTCACCACGTTGTCTGTGTGGGTGGACCAATTCAGTTTGTCCGTCATGTGTATGCCGAGGAACTTAAAACTTTCTACCCTCTCCACTACTGTCCCATCGATGTGGATAGGGGGGTGCTCCCTCTGCTGTTTCCTGAAGTCCACGATCATCTCCTTTGTTTTGTTGATGTTGAGTGTGAGGTTATTTTCCTGACGCCACATTCCGAGGGCCCCCACCTCCTTCCTGTAGGCCGTCTCATCAAGCCTACCACTGTAGTGTCGTCTGCAAACTTGATGATTGGGTTGGAGGCGTGCATGGCCACCCAGTCGTGAGTGAACAGGGAGTACAGGAGAGGGCTCAGAACGCACAGCGGGGTGGAGATGTTGTTACCTACCCTCACTACCTGGGGGGGGGGCGGCCCGTCAGGAAGTCCAGTACACAGTTGCACAGGGCGTGGTCGAGACCCAGGGTCTCGAGCTTGATGACGAGTTTGGAGGGTACTATGGTGTTAAATGCTGAGCTGTAGTCGATGAACAGCATTCGTATAGGTATTCCTCTTGTCCAGTTGGGTTAGGGCAGTGTGCAGTGTAGTTGCAATTGCGTCGTCTGTGGACCTATTGGGGCGGTAAGCAAATTGGAGTGGGTCTAGGTTGTCAGGTAGGGTGGATGTGATCTGGTCCATGACTAGTCTCTCAAAGCACTTCATGATGACGGAAGTGAGTGCTACGGGACGGTAGTTGTTTAGCTCAGTTACTTTAGCTTTCTTGGGAACATGAACATTGGTAGGCCTCATGAAGCATGTGGGAACAGCAGACTGGGATAAGAATTGATTGAATATGTCGGTAAACACACCATGGTCTGCGCATGCTCTGAGGACGTGGCTGGGGATGCTGTTTGGGCCTGCAGCCTTGCAAGTGTTAACACGTTTAAATGTTTTACTCACGTCGGCTGCAGTGAAGGAGTGTCCGCAGGTTTTGGTAGCGGGCCGTGTCAGTGGCACTGTTATTGTCCTCAAAGCGAGCAAAGAAGTTGTTAAGTCTGTTTGGCAGCAAGACATCCTGGTCCGCTCCCACATACCTCTTGTGTCTGAGCCGTTGAATTGTGATTCTACTTTGTCTCTATACTGACGCTTAGCTTGTTTGATTGCCTTGCGGAGGGAATAGCTACACTGTTTGTATTCGGTCATGTTTCTGATCACCTTGCCCTGGTTAAAAGCAGTGGTTCGCTCTTTCAGTTTTGCGTGAATTCTGCCATCAATCCACAGTTTCTGGTTGGGGAATGTTTTAATAGTTGCTGTGGGTACGACATCGCCAATGCACTTGCTAATGAACTCGCTCACCGAATCTGCGAATTTGTCAATGTTTTTTTTTTTAACGCAATGCAGTACATATCCCAATCCACGTGATCAAAGTAATCTTGAGGCGTGGAATCAGATTGGTCGGACCAGCATTGAACAGACCTGAAAGCAGGAGCTTCCTGTTTAATTTCTGTCTGTAGGCTGGAGGCAACAAAATGGAGTCGTGGTCAGCTTTTCCAAAAGGAGGGTGGGGGAGGGCCTTATATGCATCGCGGAAGTTAGAATAACAACAATCCAGGGTTTTACCAGCCCTGGTAGCACAATCGATATGATAGTCTTGATTTCAGATTAGCCTTGTTAAAATCCCCAGCTACAATGAATGCAGCATCAGGATATGTGGTTTCCAGTTTACACAGAGTCAAATAAAGTTTGTTCAGGGCCATCGATGTTTCTGCTTGGGGGGGAATATATGCGGCTGTGATTATAATCGAAGAGAATTCTCTCGGTAGATAATGCGGTCGACATTTGATTGTGAGGAATTCTAAGTCAGGTGAACAGAGTTCCTGTATGTTGTTATGATCACACCACGTCTCGTTAATCATAAGGCATACCCCCCCGCCCCTCTTCTTACCAGAAAGATGTTTGTTTCTGTCGGCGCGATGCGTGAAGAAACCAGCTGGCTGTACCAACTCCGATAGCGTGTCTCGAGTGAGCCATGTTTCCGTGAAGCAAAGAACGTTACAGTCTCTGATGTCTCTCTGGAATGCTACCTTTGCTCGGATTTCATCAACCTTGTTGTCAAGAGACTGGACATTGGCGTGTAGTATGCTCGGGAGCCGTGCGCAATGTGCCCGTCCCCGGAGCCTGACCAGAAGACCCCTTCGTCTGCCCCTTTTACGGTGTCGTTGTATTGTTTCGCCGGCAGGGATCCGATCCATTGTCCCAGGTGGTGGACAAAACAAAGGATCCGCTTCGGGAAAGTCGTATTCCTGGTCGTAATGATAGTGAGTTGACCTTGCTCTTATATCCAGTAGTTCCTCCCGACTGTATGTAATAACACCTAAGATTACCTGGGGTACCAATGTAATAAATAACACGTAAAAAAAATATAATACTGCATAGTTTCCTAGGAACGCGGAGCGAGGCGGCCATCTCTGCCGGAAGTCGTCATCTCTCAAGGTGTTCAAGGTTTCCTCTCAAGGTTGCAGCCTGTATAGTGTACACTCACCTTGACCACCTCTTCATCGGTCGACCGACACTCTACCGACTCTGTTACATCCGTAACTGTGCCGTCTGTTCCTACGGTGACCACCTTTACTGGCACGGCTACTGTCCTCCCGGTGAGCACAGCTGTATTCAGAATCTCAGTGTCCTGAAAAGAAGAAGAAAAGAGGAGTTCAGAGTTAAGTTCTACTGAGGAGAGCAACCACACTGACATGCAGATGCATTGTTTACTGTGCCTATTGCAATATAAGCTGCTCATATTGTCATCTAATTGGAATTAGCCTACAACTGTCATAGAGTTCAATAAATGAGTCAGTATGTACAGTAAATGCTTGCACATCTGCTGTACATCCTCATTTCCCTGTGAATAAAGCACCAACAATCCAGTCAAATCCCTATACAGTAGTTAAGGTTTCATTAACACCCTAGATTGCCAGTCTCTAATGATACAATATATCATGAACATTGTAATCATAGATACTGCAAATTGCTGCTTTCATTAAATGATGTGAACAGTGATGATAAGATAGTGTAATCTTGACGCTGTGACTCAGACGAAGCAGAAGAAAGATAATTAGATGAATGAATCTACTCTTAATCCCCCTGGCTCTGTGTTTGCAACCATCATGTAAAGGCACACACACAGACACACACACACCTACACATAGGCACGCACACAGACACACACACACCTACATGCAGGCACACACACAGACACACACACACAGACACACACACACACAGGCACGCACACACACACACACACACACACACACACACACACGCACACACACACACACACACACACACACACACACACACACACACACACACACACACACACACACACACACACACACACACACACACACACACACACCTTCATATAGGCACACACACAGACACATCTACATTCAGGAGCCCACACAGACACACCAAACCCACACAGACACCCACACCTGCATGCAGGAACCCACACAGACACACGCACCCACACAGACACAGACACACGTACACAAACAGACAGACAGGCACACATTGTCACTTTGTTACTTCCGTTGGCCCTCTCCTTTTGTGCAAACAGATATTATTTTATGCTCTGCTGTGGATAATGGAATGTCAGATCTCTCGTTTGTCTCTCGCTCTCTCTCTCTCTCTCTCTTTCCCAGTCTCTCTAGCTCTCCCTGCTGATTCCTCTTACCAGGATCCAGTCTTTTTCCCCTCTCTATCATTTCACCTCTAACGTTCTTTAATGGGAAGTAAATATATTGGCTCACCTCTCTGAATTCAAACCAATGATTATTAAGATAAAATATTGTTAGCCTCCAGAGCTCTTCCCATGAAATAACTAAAAAGTGTAGTTTTGCTTTGATTGCAAAACTATGCTGAGGTGAGTCAGATGAGCAGCCAGGGCCGGGTGTGCAAACACAGTGATGAGAACTAGTCTGACTTGATCATGTTTTAATTGCACGATGAGCCATTGACACCTGCAAAATCAGCCTGATTAGTAGTAATAACTTGTTATTGGTTAGGATGTTGAAGGTTGTGTGTATTATTGCAGTGAAAAGGAGAAGTACAGAAAGTGTCTGTCCAGACATGTGCTTGCTTTTCTGGTTATTAATATTTCTAAGGAAGTAGGCAAAGGACAACAGTTGAGTCTCAGTTCCTGACAAGCTAGGCTAGTCTCTGTGGAACTAGGGTAAGGAGAGATGTGGAACTCAACATCGAGGTCAAGGAGAGGACAACAGCTGAAGAGAGACGAAACCAACCTAAGAACACTCTTACTGAAGTCTAATCACACACACATAAACGCACACGCACGCACACACACACACACACACACACACACACACACACATACACACAAGACCTGGGAAATGGCTCCGATTAATATGGGTGGAGGAACCACCCTCCCTAGTAAATGAAAATCTGGGGAAGACATTTTTAAACAAGTTTAAGGGGTAGAACAGTTTAATATTACAGATAGATTGTAGATTCAATCAATGTAATTGTCTGCATCATTTCCAATCCCCCATATATAATTTTTGCAAATATATATTTTTATATATACAGTACCGATCAAAAGTTTGGATACACCTACTCATTCAAGGGTTTTTCTTTATTTTTTACTATTTTCTTAATTGTAGAATAACGGTGAAGACATCAAAACTATGAAATAACACATATGAAATCATGTAGTAACCAAAAAGTGTTAACCTCTCTTGGGTAGGGGGCAGTATTTTCACCTCCAGATGAAAAGTGTGTCCAAAGTAAACTGCCTGTTACTCAGGCCCAGAAGCTAAAACACTCCAAAACTGTTACAATAATGTCTTTGAGTATAACAGAACTGATATGGCAGGCGAAAAAAATATTTTCGTGTGGCTGTTTTTCAACTCAATGCCTATAGAGAATCCAATGGGTTAGGAATCAGATTGCAGTTCCTATGGCTTCCACTAGATGTCAACAGTCTTTATACATGGTTTCAGGCTTTTATTATGAAAAACGACGAGTAAAAAGCCATTTTGGACAGAGGACAGAGGAAGAATGCAGACCCGATTTGGGCACGCTCCCATGACCGTTTGTTATTTTTAATTTCTGTTGAAAACAGTATTGTCCAGTTGAAATATTATTGATTTTGAAGACAATAAACAACCTGAGGATTAATTATAAACATCGTTTGACATGTTTCGATGTTACCGGTACTTTTATGTATTCGTCTGCCTGTTGTGACTGCCTTGGAGCCATTGGATTACTGAACAAAACGCGCCAACAAAATAGAGTTTTTGGGACAATAACAGGGACTTTATCGAACAAAACAAACATTTACTGTGTAACTGGGAGTCTTGTGAGTGCAACCATATGAAGATCATTAAAGGTAAGTGATTCATTTTATCGCTAATTCTGACTTCAGTGACTCCAATACTTGGCTGGTAAATGTTTGTACGCTTTTTTACACAGGGCACTGTCCTCAGATAATCGCATGGTATTCTTTCGCGGTAAAACCTTTTTGAAATCTTACACAGCGGCTGGATTAACAAGAAGTTAATCTTCATGCCGATGTATAACACTTGTATATTTTATGAATGCTTATTATGTGTATTACTGTATTTTGAATATGGCGCGCTGCAATTTCACCGGATGTTGGCCAGGTGGGACGCTAGAGAGGTTTTAAACAAATCAAAATATATTTGCAACCCTTTGCCTTGATGACAGCTTTGGGTTGAGGTTGGGTGATTGTGGAGGACAGGTAATCAGATGCAGGACTCCATCACTCTCCTTCTTGGCCAAATAGCCCTTACACAGCCTGGAGGTATGTTTTGGGTCATTGTCTTGTTCAAAAACAAATAATAGTTCCACTAAGCACAAACCAGATGGGATGGCGTATCACTGCAGAATGCTGTTGTACCCATGCTGGTTAAGTGTGACTTGAACTCTAAATTTATCAAAGAGAGTGTCACCAACAAAGCACCCCTACACCATCACACCTCCTTCTCCATGCTTCATGCTGGGAAACACACATGCAGAGATAATCTGTTCACCTACTCTGCGTCTCACAAAGACACGGCAGTTGGAACCAAAAATCTCAAGGTTGGGCTAATTTTACCAAAGGACAGATTTCCACCGGTTTACTGTCCATCGCTCGTGTTTCTTACCCCAAGAAAGTCTCTTCTTATTGGTGTCCTTTAATAGTGGTTTCTTTGCAGCAATTCGACCATGAAGATCTGATTCACGCAGTCTCCTCTGAACAGTTGATGTTGAGATGTGTCTGTTGCTTGAACACTGTGTTGCATTTATTTGCTTCTGAGATGCAGTGCAGTACTGCTAACCTACAAAGCATTACATGGGCTTGCTCCTACCTATCTCTCTGATTTGGTCCTGCCGTACATACCTACACGTACGCTATGGTCACAAGATGCATGCCTCCTAATTGTCCCTAGAATTTCTAAGCAAACAGCTGGAGGCAGGGCTTTCTCCTATAGAGCTCCATTTTTATGGAACGGTCTGCCTACCCATGTAAGAGACGCAAACTCGGTCTCAACCTTTAAGTCTTTACTGAAGACTCATCGCTTCAGTGGGTCATATGATTGAGTGTAGTCTGGCCCAGGAGTGTGAAGGTGAACGGAAAGGCTCTGGAGCAACGAACCGCCCTTGCTGTCTCTGCCTGGCCGGTTCCCCTCTTTCCACTGGGATTCTCTGCCTTCCACTGGGCTCTTTCATACCGTCCCTGGGAGGGGTGCGTCACCTGAGTGGGTTGAGTCACTGATGTGATCTTCCTGTCTGGGTTGGCGCCCTTGGGTTGTGCCGTGGCGGAGATCTTTGTGGGCTATACTCGGCCTTGTCTCAGGATGGTAAGTTGGTGGTTGAAGATATCCCTCTAGTGGTGTGGGGGCTGTGCTTTGGCAAAGTGGGTGGGGTTATATCCTTCCTGTTTGGCCCTGTCCGGGGGTGTCCTCGGATGGGGCCACAGTGTCTCCTGACCCCTCCTGTCTCAGCCTCCAGTATTTATGCTGCAGTAGTTTATGTGTCGGGGGGCTAGGGTCAGTTTGTTATATCTGGAGTACTTCTCCTGTCCTATGCTGCTCCAGTTTCAACTGTTCTGCCTTATTATTATTGGACCATGCTGGTCATTTATGAACATTTGAACATCTTGGCCATGTTCTGTTTTTCCTAGCCACTGTGCTTCTACACCTGCATTGCTTGCTGTTTGGGGTTTTAGGCTGAGTTTCTGTACAGCACTTTGAGATATCAGCTGATGTACGAAGGGTTATATAAATACATTTGATTTGATTTGATTTTGATTTGATTGCCCATTTCTCAGGCTGGTAACTCTAATAAACGTATCCTCTGCAGCAGAGGTAACTCTGGGTCTTCCTTTTCCACATGAGAGACAGTTTTATCATAGAGCTTGAATGGTTTTTGCGACAGCACTGAAAGAAACTGTCAAAGTTCTTGAAATTTTCCGGATTGACTGACCTTCGTGTCTTAAAGTAATGATGGACTGTCGTTCTCTTTGCTTGTTTGAGCTTTTTTGCCATAATATGTACATGGTCATTTACCAAATAGGGCAATCGTCTGTATACCTCACCTACCTTGTCACAACACAACAGATTGGCTCAAATGCATTAAGAAGGAAAGAAATTCCACATGTTAACTTTTAACAAGGCACACTGGTTAATTGAATTTCATTTAATTGCATTCCAGGTGACTACCTCATTAAAGCTGGTTGAGAGAATGCCAAGAGTGCACAAAGCTGTCATCAAGGCAATGGCTACTTTGAAGAAACTCAAATATAAAATACATTTTTATTTGTTGGTTACTACATCCTTCCATATGTGTTATTTCATAGTTTTGATGTCTTCACTATTATTCTACAATGTAGAAAATAGTAAAAAATAAAGAAAAACCCTTGAATGAGTAGGTGTGTCCAAACTTTTGACTGGTACTGCTACTGTATACATTCATACATATACATATATATGTATTATTTTCTGCTAACCCTACCACCCCTCCCCTAATTGGATTAAACTAATGAACAACAACACTTAGGCTTCTACTTAAACTAGCTTCCAGCTTCCAGCTTATACAACCTATATAGTTACTTAGAAATGTCCTTGTTTTTGAAAGAAAATATTTTTGTTGTCCATTAAAATAACATAAAATTGATAAGAAATACAGTGTAGACATTGTTAATGTTGTAAATGACTATTGTCGCTGGAAACAGCACATAGGTATACAGAGGCCCATTATCAGCAACCATCACTCCTGTGTTCCAACGGAAGTTTTTTTTTAGCTAATCCAAGTTTATCATTTTAAAAGACTAATTGATCATTAGAAAACCCTTTAGCAAATATGTTAGCACAGCTGAAAACTGTTGTTTTGATTAAAGAAGCAATAAAACTGGCCTTCTTTATACTAGTTGAGAATCTGGAGCATCAGCATTTGTGGGTTCGATTACAGGCTCAAAATGGCCAGAAACATAGACCTTTCTTCTGAACCTCATCAGTCTATTCTTGTTCTGAGAAATGAAGGCTATTCTATGTGAGAAATTGCCAAGAAACTGAAGATCTCGAACAACACTGTGTACCACTCCCTTCACAGAACAGCGCAAACTGTCTCTAACCAGAATAGAAAGAGGAGAGGGAGGCCCCTGTGCACAACTGAGCAAGAGGACAAGTACATTAGAGTGTCTAGTTTGAGAAACAGACTCCTCACAAGTCCTCAACTGGCAGCTTCATTTAAATAGTACCCGCAAAACATCAGTCTCAATGTCAACAGTGAAGAGGCAACTCTGGGATGCTGGCCTTTTAGGCAGAGTTCCTCTGTCCAGTGTCTGTGTTCTTTTGCCCTTCTTAATCTTTTCTTTATATTGGCCAGTCAGAGATATGGCTTTTCTTTGCAACTCTGTCGAGAAGACCGTCATCCCGGAGTCGTCTCTTCACTGTTGACGTTTGCGGGTACAATTTAATGAAGCTGCCAGTTGAGAGTCAATGAAGAAGCAGTTAAGTAAGAAGTAGTAAATCATAAAACAATGCCCTTATTGACAGCTCCTACGTATACACTGAGTCATCAACATCAGAACAGATTTACTGTGTGACATGAAGGCTTTCTATACACTGACTAAACTATTCTGTTGCACTATTCCATTGCATCTATATTGCCTAATCATGTTTTCATTCTCTTTGAACTGTGAAGATAACTGCAATAATTAATTAAGTCTCCAAAGCTCATCTGAGACCAGGTATAATTTACTGGATTGTAACAGCAATATTGCCAAATTAAATGTTATTAAATGTTATTTGTCACATGCTTGCTAAACAACAGGTGGAGACTAACAGTGAAATGCTTACTTACGGGCCCTTCTCAGCAGAGCAGAGAAAAAAAAAGAAAGTAGAAAAATGTAAAAATAATTACACAAGTTTAGAGTCGATGTGCAGGGGTACGAGGCAATTGAGGTAGATATGTACATAAAGGTAGAAATAAAGTGACTAGGCAACAGGATGATGGTGTTGGAGTCGTGTTTGGCCACGTAGTCATGGGTGAACAGGGAATACAGGAAGAGACTAAGTACACACCCCTGAGGGGCCCCAGTGTTAAGGATCAGCATGGCAGACATGTTGTTGCCTACTCTTACCACCTGGGGGCTGTCCGTCAGGAAGTCCAGGATCCAGTTGCAGAGGGAGGTGTTTAGTCCCAGAGTCCTTAGCTTTGTAATGAGCTTCGTGGGCATTATGGTGGTGAACGCTGAGCTGTAGTCAATGAACAGCATTCTCACATAGGTGTTCCTTTTGTCCAGGTGAGAAAGGGCAGTGTGGAGTGCGATTGAGATTGCATCATCTGTGGATCTTTTGGGGCGGTATGCGAATTGGAGTGGGTCTAGTGTGTCCGGGAGGATGCTGTTGATGTGAGCCATGACCAACATTTCAAAGCACTTCATGGCTACTGGCATGAGTGCCACGGGACGGTAATCATTTAGGCAGATTACCTTCGCCTCCTTTGGCACAGGGACTATGGTGGTCTGCTTGAAACATGTAGGTATTACAGACTCGGTCAGGGAGATGTTGAAAATGTCAGTGAAGACACTTGACAGTTGGTTTGCGCATGCTCTGAGTACACGTCCTGGTAATCCGCCTGGCCCAGTGGCTTTGTGAATGTTGACCTGTTTAAAGGTTTTGTTCACATCGACTACTGAGAGCATTATCACACAGTCATCCAGAACATCTGGTGCTCTCGTGCGTGCCTCAGTGTTGATTGCCTCGAAGCGAGTATAAAAAGCCTTTAGCTCATCTGGTAGGCTCGCGTCACTGGGAAGCTCGTGTCTGGTTTTCCCTTTGTAGTCCGTAATAATTTTCAAGCCCTGCCACATCCGACGAGCATCAGAACCGGTGTAGTAGGATTCAATCTTAATCCTGTATTGACGCTTTACTTGTTTGATGGTTCATCTGAGGGCATAGCGGGATTTCCTATAAGCTTCCAGATTAGTATCCCGCTGCTTGAAAGAGGCAGCTCTAGCCTTTCGCTCGATGCAGATGTTGCCTGTAAGCCATGGCTTCTGATTGGGATATGTACGTACAGTCACTGTGGGGGCGACGGCATCGATGCACTTAGTGATGAAGCCGATGACTGAGGTGGTGTATTCCTCAATGACATTGGATGAATCCCAGAACATATTCCAGTCTGTGCTAGCAAAACAGTCCTGTAGCATCCGCATCCTCTGACCACTTCCGTATTGAGCGAGTCCCTGGTACTTCCTGCTTTAGTTTTTGCTTGTAAGCTGGAATCAGGAGGATAGAATTATGGTCAGATAGGCCAAATGGAGGGCGGGGGGGGGGGGCTTTGTATGCATCTCTGTGTACTCAATGCCATCCTGGATTAAATAGGCTGAATGATCAATGGCTGAGTGAATTAGCTTCGCTTATGCCCTACAATTTGCAAACACCCCGACGAGAACATGTCAATACCACAAGAAACTTGGTCTCTCTCTGCAATTACATTTGTACCACTCTCAAATGCAACTAGGCCTACACTTGATGGCATACTTCCAAAATCTTAAACTCTTGAATTTTTTTTTCTGCTCGAAAGACTCAGCTCGTTTTATTGACAATGGTGCTTGCTGTGCCAAGTCCTCACACATCGGGCAGCTGATATGTATTGTTATGCTTTAATTGATGATCTTGGGAAATGTGCAACCAAACCCTGGTCCGGTAGATACCATGCATCTCTACCAACTTCCTATGATTTTAAAAACAGAGCAGGTTTTGGTCTCATGATTGTCAATCTCAGAAGTCTATTTCCAAAAATAGACATGATTCAAATGTGGGTCAATACAACAAATGCATACATAATGGTTTTATCAGAAACTTGACTAAAGAAATCTGTGTCAAATAACTCTTTCTATTGATGGGTAAACTGTTTTTAGAACGGATCAGATGAGTAAGGGAGGAGTTGCAATTTATGTGAAATCCAGAAGTTTAACACCTCTGAAATTCTCTCGATTACCAAAGCCAAACATTTTGAATTGCTTGCAGTTAAAGTGAATGTATACAAGGACTCCCACGTCACTGTAGTCGGCTACTGTAGACCACCCTCGGCTTCGGGAGACACAATTAACTCTCTTTCTGATGTACTGCACAAGCTAAATGACTCTGAATTCTTTATTTTACAAGATTTTAACTGGGACATGCTTACATCTGTATCAGACCCTTCTAAAGAACTGTGTGACTCTGAATCTCTCGCAATTTAATTAATGCGCTTACAAGACGGAATCCCAGAGCACAAATCAATGCCATTGGACATTCTTCTAACAAATAGACATCAACTGGGATATTCTGTAATGATGTTAGTGATCACCGTGCAATTGCTTGTGTTCGAAATACACAAATTACCAAAGCCAAACCCGTTATTTTAGACAGTTTGATGAGCAAGTGTTCTTACACGATCTGTACTATAATATTGACAGAGTAAGTCTGATTCCCGATGTTGACACTGCCCTGGATGATTTTTTTATATGAAATGTGATGTCCATTTGTGATAAGCATGCCCCTGTAAAGAAATTTAGAAACAGTGGAAGAAGGGACAATCCCTGGTTTTCAGATAACTTGGCAGAATGAATTAGAAAGAGAAATGTCTAATGGCCTCAAGCTAGACATACAAATGCTCCTGTTGACTAGGCCTCCATCAGAGCGCTAAGAAACAAATGCACAGGACTGATCAGGAAGTCCAAATAAGATTTCTATCTAAATGTCACAGAGAACCTAAACAACCCTACCAAGTTCTGGAAGCTAATCAAATCAGTGTCAGGTTCTAATGTATTCTCTGGCCTTCTTGACCATTTAATGATGGATTCTAATGAAATGAAGGATAAAGCTGATACTTAGGGTTTTTTAACAAGCACTTCATATCTGCTGGCTTAGTTTTTTGATAATGGTTGGGCCCAGACCTCTAATTTAAGCTCTTTTACAGTAAACTATGACATAGCCACTCATGTTAACCATTTAAACTTTGAGCCTTTGTTTCTTATGCTGGACCCGTACAAATCAGCTGGGCTTGACAATCTGGACCCTCTATTTCTGAAACTATCCGCCGCCATTGTCGCAACCCCTATTACCAGCCTGTTCAACCTCTCTTTCATATCGTCTGAGATCCCCAAGGATTGGAAAGCTGCCGCAGTCATCCCCCTCTTCAAAGGGGGAGACACCCTGGACCCAAACTGTTACAGACCTATATCCATCCTGCCCTGCCTATCTAAGGTCTTCGAAATCCAAGTCAACAAACAGGTCACTGACCATCTCGAATCCCACCGTACCTTCTCCGCTGTGCAATCTGGTTTCCGAGCCGGTCACGGGTGCACCTCAGCCACGCTCAAGGTACTAAACGATATCATAACCGCCATCGATAAAAGACAGTACTGTGCAGCCGTCTTCATCGACCTTGCCAAGGCTTTCGACTCCGTCAATCACCATATTCTTATCGGCAGACTCAGTAGCCTCGGTTTTTCGGATGACTGCCTTGCCTGGTTCACCAATTACTTTGCAGACAGAGTTCAGTGTGTCAAATCGGAGGGCATGCTGTCTGGTCCTCTGGCAGTCTCTATGGGGGTGCCACAGGGTTCAATTCTCGGGCCTCGGGACTCTTTTCTCTGTATATATAAATGATGTTGCTCTTGCTGCGGGTGATTCCCTGATCCACCTCTACGCAGACGACACCATTCTATATACTTCTGGCCCGTCCTTGGACACTGTGCTATCTAACCTCCAAACGAGCTTCAATGCCATACAACACTCCTTCCGTGGCCTCCAACTGCTCTTAAACGCTAGTAAAACCAAATGCATGCTTTTCAACCGTTCGCTGCCTGCACCCGCACGCCTGACCAGCATCACCACCCTGGATGGTTCCGACCTTGAATATGTGGACATCTATAAGTACCTAGGTGTCTGGCTAGACCGTAAACTCTCCTTCCAGACTCATATCAAACATCTCCAATCGAAAATCAAATCAAGAATCGGCTTTCTATTCCGCAACAAAGCCTCCTTCACTCACGCCGCCAAACCTACCCTAGTAAAACTGATTATCCTACCGATCCTCGACTTCGGCGATGTCATCTACAAAATTGCTTCCAACACTCTACTCAGCAAACTGGATGCAGTTTATCACAGTGTCATCCGTTTTGTCACTAAAGCATCTTATACCACCCACCACTGCGACTTGTATGCTCTAGTCGGCTGGCCCTCGCTACATATTCGTCGCCAGACCCACTGGCTCCAGGTCATCTACAAGTCCATGCTAGGTAAAGCTCTGCCTTATCTCAGTTCACTGGTCACGATGGCAACACCCATCCGTAGCACGCGCTCCAGCAGGTGTATCTCACTGATCATCCCTAAAGCCAACACCTCATTTGGCCGCCTTTCGTTCCAGTTCTCTGCTGCCTGTGACTGGAACGAATTGCAAAAATCGCTGAAGTTGGAGACTTTTATCTCCCTCACCAACTTCAAACATCTGCTATCTGAGCAGTTAACCGATCGCTGCAGCTGTACATAGTCTATCGGTAAATAGCCCACCCATTTTTACCTACCTCATCCCCATACTATTTTATTTATTTACTTTTCTGCTCTTTTGCACACCAATATCTCTACCTGTACATGACCATCTGATCATTTATCACTCCAGTGTTATTAATCTGCAAAATTGTAATTATTCGCCTATCTCCTCATGCCTTTTGCACACAATGTATATAGACTCCCCTTTTTTTTCTCTACTGTGTTATTGACTTGTTAATTGTTTACTCCATGTGTAACTCTGTGTTGTCTGTTCACACTGCTATGCTTTATCTTGGCCAGGTCGCAGTTGCAAATGAGAACTTGTTCTCAACTAGCCTACCTGGTTAAATAAAGGTGAAATAAAAAAACTAAAAAATAGATAAATAAATAGACACTAAAACATCTGACAACCTGGACCCCTACCTCTTAAAGTTAGCAGCTGGTATTATTACTGAACCTGTGGCTCACATTTTCAACTTGAGTCTCTTGACCAATTCCATACCCAGCATTTGGAAATCAGCTTCTGTCCTCCCACTGCTAAAGTGTAGAGATCCCTCAGATGCTAATAACTATCATCTCCAAAGTCACTATCCTGGCCAAAGTCTATGAATCCCTAGTGAACTCACAGTTTTAAAAAATGTCTTAATTGAAAAAAACATACTGAGAGGGGTTCAGTCTGGCTTTAGATCGGGGCACAGCACCACAACTGCAGCTATGGCAGTGGCAAATGACATCACTAATGCACTTGATAAAAAGCAACATTGTGCTGCTCTGTTTGTTGATTTATCAAAGGCATTTGATTCAGTTGACCATGAATTGTTGCTTACTAGACTCAGTAACATTGGCCTCAGTGAAGGGGCAGTAAATTGGTTTAGGGACTATTTTTCTGACGGAACACAATGTGTATATACTGACAATCACAAGTCTAGCTTTCTAGAGATTAATATAGGTGTGCCCCAGGGTTGTACTTTAGCTACTGTGTTGTTCTCAATCTTTATTAATGATGTGGGAAATGGGATGCAACCATTAAAGTTGCATCTATATGCAGATGATACAGTCATATATTGATGTGTTTCTTCTCTGGTTCAGGCTGTTGAAGAGCTCCAGACTGCTTTTCAGTCACTGCAGGCCTCCCTTTATGGTCTCAAACTGGTCTTGAATGTACGAAAAAAACAAATACATGACCTTTACCAGAGCTCGCACTCAGCCAGAGAAGGATAGCATTGTCACATCTGGTGGCTTATCCATTGAAAAAGTGTCATCCTACAAATACATACTGTAGATATATGGTTGGATGACAAGTTGTCCTTTAAAGTTCATATGGATAATCTTGTGGGGAAGCTTAAATTGAAATTGGGTTTTTATTTCCGTAATAAGGCTTGCTTATTACAACAGAAGCTTGTTCAGGCCACTTTTCTCTCTGTAATGTTTTATTATGTGTTTTATTATATTGCAACAATAATAAGTGACTTGTTGAATATGCATGCAGAGTCTGGACTCTGTTTATCATGCATCCTTGAGCTTTATTACAAATGCCAAGTCACTCACCCACCATTGCACCATGTACCAAATGGTAGGTTTGACCTCACTTTATATGCGCAGAAAGCTACATTTGTATGTGTTCTACAAAGCCCTTTTGGTTCAAATCCCTCTTTACCTCTGTAGCCTGGTCTTCTTCACCACCAGCAGTTACCATAACTGGTCTGCTAGGTGGTTGCTACTTAAAGTCCCCAGAATATTTACAGTATTAGGCAAGACTGCCTTGTCATCTTGTGCACCAGAGACATGGAAAATTCTACAATCCATCTATATATGTTAGTGCCACTGAATGAATGTTGTTGTATGGCATTGTCCTATGTTTTATTTCTGTAATGTATTGATTGTTGCTGCCTTGTTGGCCAGGTCTCCCTTGAAAAAGAGACGCTGGATCTCAATGAGCTTTTCCTGGTTAAAAAAAGGTTAATTGAAGTGAATTTGTCCCAATACTTTTGGTACCATAAAATGGGACAGTCTGAAATGTAACCTCATAGTCATTGTATCATTTCAAATCCAAAGTGTTGGTGTACAGGGCCAAAACAACAACACAATTGTCAAAGTCCCAATACTTTTGGAGTTCACTGTATTTAACAATCTGATGGAGCTGTTCAGGGTCCTGTTGGTTCCAGACTTGCATCGGTACCGTTTTCCATGTGAAAGCAGAAAGAGCAATCCATGACACTGCCTAGTATAAAGTTTCTGGATGGTAGGGTGTGCGGCCCCAGTGATGTTCTGGGCCATACATGCTACCCTCTGTAGCGCCTTGTTGTCAGTTGCCAAGCAGTTGCCATACCAAGCAATGATGCAGCCAGTCAAGTTGCTTCCAATGGTGCAGCTGTAGAATTTTCTGAGGGCCCATGACACATTTTTTTCAGCCTCCTGAGGGGGAAGAGGCTTTGTCGTGCCCTAATAATGACAGTGTTGGTGTGTGTGGACCATGATAATTCCTTAGTGATGTGGACACAGAGGAACTTGAACCTCTCGTCCTGCTCCATTACAGCCCTATCGATTTGGATGGGGGCATGCTCGGCCCTCCGTTTCCTGTAGTCCACGATCAGCTTCTTTGTCTTGCTGACATTGAGGATGAGGTTGTTTTCCGGGCACCACACTGCCAGGTCTCTGACCTCCTAAGGAGAGTGTGATCACACAGTCATCCGGAATAGCTGGTGCTCTCATGCATGGTTTAATGTTGCTAGCCTCAATGTGAGCATAGAAGGTATTTAGCTAGTCTAGTAGGCTCGCGTCAGTGGATAGCTTGTGGTTTGGTACTACGGTGTTGAGTTCTGAGCTACAGTCAATGAACAGCATTCTTACAAAGGTATTCCTCTTGTCCAGATGGGATAGGGAGGGCACTGTGCAGTGCGATGGCAATGGCATCGTCTGTGGAACAATTGGGGCAGTAAGAAAATTGAAGTTGGTCTAGGGTGTCAGGTGAGGTAGAGGTGATATGATCCTTTACTAGCCTCTCAAGGCACTTCATGATGAGTGCTACGAGGCGATAGTCATTTAGTTCAGTTACCTGTGCTTTCTTGGGTACAGGAACAATTGTGGACATCTTGAAGCAAGCGGAGACAGCAGACGTAGGTAGGCAGAGATTGAATATGTCCATAAACACTCCAGCCAGCTGGTGTGTGCATGCCCTAAGGACGAGGCTAGGGATGCCGTCTGAGCCGGCAACCTTGAGAGGGTTAACATGTCGTCCACGGAGAAGGAGAGCCCACAGTCATTGGTAGTGGGCCGTATTGGTAGCACTGTGTTATCCTCAAAGCTGGCGAAGAAAGTGTTTAGCTTGTCCGGAAGCAAGAAGTCAGTATCCGTGACTTGGCTGGATTTCCCTTTGTAGTCCGTGATTGACTGTGGACCCTGCCAGATACGTCTCGTGTCTGAGCCGTTGAATTGTGACTCCACTGTCTCTGTACTGACATTTTGCCTGTTTGATTTCCTTACGGAGAGAATAACTACACTGTTTGTATTCAGCCATATTCTCAGTCACCTTGCCATGATTAAATTTGGTGGTTCGTGCTTTCAGTTTTGCCCGAATGCTGCCATCTATCCATGGTTTCTGGTTTGGGTAGGTTTTAATAGACACAGTGGGTAAAACAACTCCTATACACTTCCTGATGAACTCAGTCACTGTATCCGTATATTCGTCGACTGGGCTACGCGGAACATATCCCAGGCTGCGTGAATAAAACAATCTTTAAGCATGGATTCCGATTGGTCAGACCAGCGTTAAATAGACCTTAGCACGGGTACTTCCTGTTTGAGTTTCTGCCTATAGGAAGGGAGGAGCAAAATGAAACAAAATTGAGATTTGCCAAAGGGAGGATGGGGGATGGCAGCTACAATAAATGCGGCCTCAGGATATGTGGTTTCCAATTTGCATAAAGTCCAGTGTAGTTCTTTGTGGGCCGTTGTGGTATCGGCTTGAGGGGGAATACACACGGCTGTGACTATGACCAAAGATAATTCTCTTGGGAGGTAATATGGCTGCATTTGATTGTGAGGTATTCTGGGGTGGGTGATCGAAAGGACTTGAGTGTCTGTATGTTATCACAATCCCACCATGAGTAGATAATCATGAAACATACACCTACGCCATTCTTCTTCCGGAGAGTTCTTTATTACTGCCTGCGCTGTGTACTGAGAACCCAGCTGGTTGTATGGACGGGAACAGTATATCCCGAGAGAGCCATGTTACAATCCCTGATGTCTCTCTGGAAGCAGATCCTCACCCAGAGCTCATCGACTATATTATCCAGAGAATGAACATTAGCGAGTAATATACTCGGAAGTGGTAGATGGTGTACACGCTTCCTGAGTAGGACTAGAAGTCCATTCAGAAGACCTCTTCTCTGCCGACTGGTGTTTTGGAGCAGCATCTGGAATAAGTTAAATTGGCATGAACACATACGAACAAAGGATCCAATTCGGAAAAGTCTAATTCCTGGTCGTAATGCTAGTGAGTTACCGCCTCTCTGATATCCAAAAGGCTAATAATTTAAGAAATAACACACACAAAAAAAAACTGCAAAGTTGCTTAGGAGCTAGATGCAGAGCTGCCATATCTGTCAGCGCCATCTTAAAACCTTGCATGCTGTACAGTTGGCTCATGAACATTGTCTCCATGGTGAGTATATATACAGTTGAAGTCGGAAGTTTACATATACTTAAGTTGGAGTCATTAAAACTTGTTTTCAACCACTCCACAAATTACTTGTTACTTTGTGCATGACACAAGTCATTTTTCCAACAATTGTTTACGGACAGATTATTTCACATATAATTCACTGTATCACAATTCCAGTTGGTCAGAAGTTTACATACACTAAGTTGACTGTGCCTTTAAACATCTTGGACAATTCCAGGAAATTATGTCATGGCTTTACAAGCTTCTGATAGGCTAATTGACATAATTTAAGTCAATTGGAGGTGTACCTGTGGATGTATTTCAAGGCCTACCTTCAAACTCAGTGCCTCTTTGCTTGACATCATGGGAAAATCAAAAGAAATCAGCCAAGACCTAAAAAAAAAGCTGGAGGAAACAGGTACAAAAGTATCTATATCCACAGTTAAACAAGTTCTATATCGACATAACCTGAAAGGCCGCTCAGCAAGGAAGAAGCCACTGCTCCAAAACCGCCATAAAAAAGCCAGACTATGGTTTGCAACTGCACATGGGGAGAAAGTTGGTACTTTTTGGAGAAATGTCCTCTGGTCTGATGAAACAGAAATAGAACTGTTGGCCATAATGACCATCGTTATGTCTGGAAAAGAAAGGGGGATGCTTGCAAGCCGAAGAACACCATCGTGTTGTGGGGTTGCTTTGCTGCAGGAGGGACTGGTGCACTTCACAATATACATGGCATCATGAGAAAGGAAGATTACGTGGATATATTGAAGCAACATCTAAAGACATCAATCAGGAAGTTAAAGCTTGGTCGTAAATGGGTCTTCCAAATGGACAATGACCCCAAGCATACTTCCAAAATTGTGGCAAAATGGCATAAGGATAACAAAGTCAATGTATTGGAGTGGTCATCACAAAGCCCTGACCTCAATCCTATAGAAATTTGTGGGCAGAACTGAAAAAGCGTGTGCGAGCAAGGAGGCCTACAAACCTGACTCAGTTACACCAAATCTGTCAGGAGGAATGGGCCACAATTCACCCAACTTATTGTGTGAAGCTTGTGGAAGGCTACCCGAAATATTTGACCCAAGTTAAACCATTTAAAGGCAATGCTACCAAATACTAATTGAGTGTATGTAAACTTCTGACCCACTGGGAATGTGATGAAATATATAAAAGCTGAAATAAATCACTCTCTCTACTATAATTCTGACATTTCACATTCTTAAAATAAAGTGGTGATCCTAACTGCACTAAGACAGGGACTTTTATTTACCAGGATTAAATGTCAGGAATTGTGAAAAACTGAGTTTAAATGTATTTGGATAAGGTGTGTGTAAACTTCCGACTTCAACTGTATCTCTCTGTTATACATGGGAATACTTGGAAAGAGATTTCCAAAATTAAAATCACTTGGAGCTGATTTCCTGGTGTTTTTCCAGTCTTTTACGTATAACAATGAAAAAAATATACAGTGCCTTGCGAAAGTATTCGGCCCCCTTGAACTTTGCGACCTTTTGCCACATTTCAGGCTTCAAACATAAAGATATAAAACTGTATTTTTTTGTGAAGAATCAACAACAAGTGGGACACAATCATGAAGTGGAACGACATTTATTGGATATTTCAAACTTTTTAAACAAATCAAAAACTGAAAAATTGGGCGTGCAAAATTATTCAGCCCCCTTAAGTTAATACTTTGTAGCGCCACCTTTTGCTGCGATTACAGCTGTAAGTCGCTTGGGGTATGTCTCTATCAGTTTTGCACATCGAGAGACTGAAATTATTTCCCATTCCTCCTTGCAAAACAGCTCGAGCTCAGTGAGGTTGGATGGAGAGCATTTGTGAACAGCAGTTTTCAGTTCTTTCCACAGATTCTCGATTGGATTCAGGTCTGGACTTTGACTTGGCCATTCTAACACCTGGATATGTTTATTTTTGAACCATTCCATTGTAGATTTTGCTTTATGTTTTGGATCATTGTCTTGTTGGAAGACAAATCTCCGTCCCAGTCTCAGGTCTTTTGCAGACTCTATCAGGTTTTCTTCCAGAATGGTCCTGTATTTGGCTCCATCCATCTTCCCATCAATTTGAACCATCTTCCCTGTCCCTGCTGAAGAAAAGCAGGCCCAAACCATGATGCTGCCACCACCATGTTTGACAGTGGGGATGGTGTGTTCAGGGTGATGAGCTGTGTTGCTTTTACGCCAAACATAACGTTTTGCATTGTTGCCAAAAAGTTCAATTTTGGTTTCATCTGACCAGAGCACCTTCTTCCACATGTTTGGTGTGTCTCCCAGGTGGCTTGTGGCAAACTTTAAACAACACTTTTTATGGATATCTTTGAGAAATGGCTTTCTTCTTGCCACTCTTCCATAAAGGCCAGATTTGTGCAATATACGACTGATTGTTGTCCTATGTACAGAGTCTCCCACCTCAGCTGTAGATCTCTGCAGTTCATCCAGAGTGATCATGGGCCTCTTGGCTGCATCTCTGATCAGTCTTCTCCTTGTATGAGCTGAAAGTTTAGAGGGACGGCCAGGTCTTGGTAGATTTGCAGTGGTCTGATACTCCTTCCATTTCAATATTATCGCTTGCACAGTGCTCCTTGGGATGTTTAACGCTTGGGAAATCTTTTTGTATCCAAATCCGGCTTTAAACTTCTTCACAACAGTATCTCGGACCTGCCTGGTGTGTTCCTTGTTCTTCATGATGCTCTCTGCGCTTGTAACGGACCTCTGAGACTATCACAGTGTAGGTGCATTTATTCGGAGACTTGATTACACACAGGTGGATTGTATTTATCATCATTAGTCATTTAGGTCAACATTGGATCATTCAGAGATCCTCACTGAACTTCTGGAGAGAGTTTGCTGCACTGAAAGTAAAGGGGCTGAATAATTTTGCACGCCCAATTTTTCAGTTTTTGATTTGTTAAAAAAGTTTGAAATATCCAATAAATGTCGTTCCACTTCATGATTGTGTCCCACTTGTTGTTGATTCTTCACAAAAAAATACAGTTTTATATCTTTATGTTTGAAGCCTGAAATGTGGCAAAAGGTCGCAAAGTTCAACGGGGCCGAATACTTTCGCAAGGCACTGTATATATAATCATTTCATGTATGTATTTTTGCTTAGAGAACTGGGAGGAAGGAGGACGGCATACTGATACTATACCCTGATCCCCCCGGGCCGCCTGTTGTGGAACCCTGCCCTAGACGTAGTGTGTACTGTATGTATTCAAGAGTAGTATCAGTGTGTGTGTGTTCCTGTGTTTACGTCTGTTTTTGAGAGAGCTTTAAGGGTGTGCTTATGTTTTCAGAAGAAGTGTTGTGTGTTTTTAAGAACGGCTGTGTGTTTCGACTCCCTTAGCATTCAGCTCTGCCTCCGTGAGGGCTCAATCTCCTTGCCTATCTGGTGGCCTTGGGGGTGTGAAATTAAGTGAGATTTGTTGTGACAGCGGGAGTTATGTGGGTGGCATGTGAACCATCCGGCTAATCCACAACTCTCCCTGTCCCCCCTCTCCTCCCTGGGGCCTGACCCTGCCGCCTGGGCGCTCCTGGGGCTGAGTGGCTGGTGGAAAACATGCCTCATTTATGGCCCCTGGTACAACGCTCTGGCCCAGCAGTTGGTAAACACTGATCCCCAGGCCCCTCCCTGATTAGCCTAAGCGATCCACTGCATCCGACCTCCTACTAACATACAGAGACACACACTGATCCTCCCATACGCGCGTGCACGCGCGCACACACACACACACACACACACACACACACACACACACACACACACGCGCGCGCGCATGGGCTCGCACGCCCTGCTCCTTCCTCCCACACACAAACCACACACAAACCCCAGCAGGGGAGGCTTGCCTCCTCACACACAAGTTTATCTTAACAGCCTGCACACTGAGAGGAAAGAGAGAGGGAGGAGGGAGGGAATCAATAAAAGGCCATTACACCTCTGAGCTGTTTGGGTGTGGGAGGGCTGATAGGGAGGTGGATGATTCGTTTGTAAAGACCAACCACAGCTCTGATATACGTAGTAGGCCTCAAGGACAGACACAGATAGAAGGGCTTTAAAACACTTATACCCCGGGTGAACCATCCCAGGGTCGACACAGGACTTCTGCCTTGCTAGCACACGCGACCGTCCTCTTGAAGAATTTTACCAGTTGATGCCTTGTGAAAAGCTAGCTATTCGCTGGCGCAAGTGGGGACACCTCAGGCTGAGAAGTAAGTTTCACACATCCCCATGTGCTACACATGCACAAACATACACACACATCAGGATGAGTAAGAAAGGTATTGATCTGTGCTCTTGGCTCCCTTTAAGCGGTGGGCTGTGTGGTAGCGTGCGTGAGGATGGCAGGCATGCTTTCAATTCACAGCCTCACTGGGTATCGACCTGAGGAGACTTAAGGACAGGGAAAAGACTGCCCAAAGGCTGTTGAACACATTAAGGGGGTCAAAGGTCAACAAAAGAGCTCTCAGTGTCTGGAGGAGTCGGGTAATAACAGGCTTGTATTATTGCTTTGTTATTGTGTTATTGTTAGGCTATTGTGGAATGCCTCTGACCTCCTTGTGGTTAATCTGACATTAGGGATCAGGGGAGCTGATCCTGGATCTGGGATAAGGAACTAAAGGTATATCTCAGCCTGATACTATTCTCCAGGGCCAATCTCAATGTCTTCAGTTTGCTTTAGAGTCCCTAATGTTAGTCCACTGGGGCTGTCCATATCCAGGCTAACTTTAGAGTTCATCTATGGCCATGACTCTGTCTGAACATCCCTGCATTATTCATTGACTAGATACCATAATCCATGGAGACTCAAAACTCTGCATTGCCTCTTGATGAGCCCATTGAGATGGATAGAATGCTAAGGAAAACGTTCCACCACCCAGAGGTCCCATGGTGGTCCACTTGTTCACCTGCATATAATTTTGAATCATTCCTCCAATTCATTTAAAATTGAAAATTATGTTTCATGGTCAGGTCATTGTAGAAAAATGCAGTGCACTAAATTGACCAATTCAAAACCAAGTGCTTCAGTCAATTCAAACTCACAAAGTTCAAATAAAAAATATGATTCTATTCTGCATACATTCATTCACACTGACATTCTCACATAGCCTACATAATCACACACCTCTAACCTATGGAAATAACGGAAAGCTGAGGAGAGAGGGAAAAGCCTGTTTTCTGTATCTCCACACACACCAGAGAAATAAACAGTGTTTCCAACCAGTAAATCCAATACATTCTGAAAATGTTATCTTTTTAATGGTTATGGCCAGGGATGGAGGCGGTGTGCTCTGTTCATTATATATCAGACACAGCAATGTATGGAGTGGAGCAGGAAGCTGGAAATGACTTGGCTGATAAATGGAATGACAAGAACCATATGTCAGTCAGGGAAAAAACAGGAAAATGGCATTTCATCAACGACATCACTCACAGAGAAATGTTAGTAACTTACAACCTTTCTAGGGAAGGAAATAGTAGGCTAGTTGAATCATCAGTTTTCATAAGTCTACATCAAATCAAATGTAATTTGGTTTGTAAACAACAGGTGTAGACTAACAGTGAAATGCTTACTTACGACACTGAGATAAAAAAAAATTAAAATTATGTTAATAACACGAGTAAACTAATGGACAACATTACTTATACTGCAACTACAGCTATTTCACTGACATCTACGGTTCCTGTAGTTAAATAATTGTACATTCCGAATTGACAATTTTCACCCACAGCAGCCAATCCACCATTCATTCTGATCTTAACTGCAACCCTCCGAAGTCCACAGATGAACTAATCTTTCCCAGTATAATGCCATTTTGCTATTCCCTTTTGCAATTACATCCCTCCATTTTACTATGTCTTACGAGGGTACTGAACCTCCCTATTTGTAACATTTCTACCGATATTGCACTAAAAAGAAATACTTTACCCAAGAGTATAATGATATTTCCTATGGATTTATTGTTGGGTTTTTTTCCAGATTCCCTAACAATACAACTTGCAGATCCATCTGAACCCTGATATCATGACATAAGATCCATTCCTGGACCTGACTCCAAAAGCCAGCCACCGATGGACAGTATCAGAAAATATGTTCCATTGATTGTGTTTCCTCGTGGCAGAGTCTGCACAAGGCTGACTGTTCAATGCCCCATATATTGAACATCATTTTTATAGCAAGTATTTTATGTAACAGCTTAAATTGAAACAAACGGATTAACGTGTCTATTGATGTTTTAGATGTCAGTTCATACACCCAATGCCAAGGTATTGGGACATAAAAACCTGTTCCCAACTGACTTGAATTTTTTTTAGGTATTAGGTCACTTTAAGTGAAACTGATAAATTTTTCGATGTATACTAATCATTTTAAGCCATTTATGATTTTAAATGGGTGGTGGACAGACTAATTCTTAAAAATGTTCTATAAGTAATTGTCTCTTCCAATTTTTTGGCAGAGCCGCAATTAGTTATAATTTTATTATGAACATACACTGTTGTTGTTTCCTTGTAAGTTGCTTGTGTGACATAACTTTTTTTCCCTCTATCAGTATTTTGGAGTTTAGCCATATTATTAGCTATAACATTAGATCTGCCTTTCTGGAGGATGAAATTGAAATTGTAGCCAACTCTGTATGACTTAGAAAGGAGGATACTTTAAACATTGATTCATTGTCAATCCACCAAATATGTTAGGTTTTAATCTACAAGACTACAAGAGCCCACTCTTAAAAATTGGATGGGTTTCTTTTAGTAGCTTGCTAGAAAACCAATTTGTTTTAAAATTACATTTCGGTACAATGGAGGCTTTAACTCTTAGGGCTAGGGGCAGTATCCTGAATTTCCGGATGACTGACATGCCCAAAGTAAACTACCTGTTACTCAGGTCCAGAAGCTAGGATATGCATATAATTGGTAGCATTGGATAGAGAACACTCTGAAGTTTCTAAAACTGTTCAAATGTCTGTGAGTATAACAGAACTGATCTGACAGGCAAAAACCTATCCGGATTTTTTTTTTTTTGGAGGTCACAGGCCTTTTCAATGCTAGCCTATATGGGATGTACAATAAAATAGGCCCCAGATTGCAGTTCCTATGGCTTCCACTAGATGCCAACAGTCTTTAGAATGGGTTTCAGGCTTGTTTCTTGAAAAACGAACAAGTAGTTGTAGTTTTATTCAAGCCGTGTTGCCAACTTAGCGGCTTTGTCGCTATATTTAGTGAGTATTCAGACCCCTCTAGCGACACATTTTCTAAAAATTAACTAGCAACAAATCTAGCAACTTTTTCTGGTGTTATTGGAGATTTTTGGAGACTCTGACATGAAAGCATGTATCGTTCTTACTCTTCTCAAAGAGCAGCGGGTGCTGCCGTGGGCCCCACCCCCATCCCAAAGCACTCACAGGTGGCCCAGTCCTCGCTCAGCAGTCCCTCCCAGCTGCAGTCAGAGCAGGAGATGTTCACCCCTCCGCGTCCAGAATGCAAATGAATCGCGCATGCCGGAAGCTGAAGATGGCTGATCCCGCCCTGGCTTACATTCAAGGCGGGATGTAAATGTAAAATGTTCTTTGTCTAAAATAAATCACTGCACAAAAATAAACCACTGCATTTGACTCACACAGCCTCAGTCACTACTCACCTTGTCCACTGTGTGTGTGCCTCTCTGTGGCTAAACATCTAGCTGGCTCAGTCTAAACTGTACACTCAAAAATACAGAAAGGAGTGGGAATCAAACCAAATCAAATCAACTACGCCAAACTTAGGGATGTAGAAAAACACATGACCACTCAAAAACATACTCAAAAGGCAAAGCCTTTATAACAGCTCCACCCAAAACAAGCTGCCATATATGGTTTAAAAAATTTACTCTGCAAAAAAGGCTGAGACCACTATGGCATTAGCTATCGCTGAACACTGTTCCATGCTGGCATGTGATCACATTGGAGAAACATGTAGAGCTGCTTTCTCAGACTCCACTGCTGCTACCCACTTCAAAATGCACAGGACAAAGTGCACAGAAATGATGAATGGTTTTCTAGCACCATACTTTCTGAAAAAGTTGGTCGCAGATGTGGGTGACCAGCGTTTCTCCCTCCTCCTCGATGAGTCCACGGATGTTAGTGTTTCTAAGTACCTGGGGGTTGTGATAAGGTACTTTAGTGACACCAAGCAGACAATTGAATCAACATTTCTGGGGCTTGTTGAGTTGGAGGGAGGAGATGCCAAATCTATAGCCCGTGCTATTGTGGCTTTCCTCGAGAAGTGTTGTCTTAAAAATGAGAAACTCCTGGGGATAGACTGACAATGCCTCTGTTATGACGGGGATTAACAATGGGGTCCATAAAGTGCTGAAGGAGGAGTATGGCCTTAAACATCTGGTTCTTTTTCGCTGTGTGTGCCGCTCTCTGCAGCTCATTTGTAGTTCTAAACATATTTAGGGTGTTTTTTACTCACTTTTTGTCTCTCCCACGTCGTTATTGCTCTCTCCATCACAATTACATGCACCAATTATGCAAATTAGGTGACAATGTCATTTAGCAACTTCTAGCGACTTTTAGGACAGGCAATAGCTACTTTCCTTACTGAGCAGTTGGCAACACTGTATCCAAGGTGTTCTCATCAGGACACATAGACTTTTGGCGCGCGTGAACAAGGGGGTGTTTTACGTTATTTTACTTTTCTATTGAACACCTTTCTTTCCGTCTGAAATATTGTTTATTTACATATTAGGGTACCTGAGGATTGATTAGAAACATTATTTGACGTGTTTGGACGAAGTTTACCGGTAGCCTTTTGGATTCCTTTACATGCATGTTGAAGGAGTGGATTACTGAAATCAATGGCGCCAACTAAACTGACTTTTTGGATATAAAGAAGGACTTTATCTACCAAAATGAATATTTATTGTGTAGCTGGGACCCTTGGGATTGCAAACAGAGGAAGATCTTCAAAGGTAAGTGATTTATTTTATCGCCATTTTGTGATTTTTGTGAAGCCGGTGCTGGTTGAAAAAGTATTTTGATGTGGGGCGCTGTCCTCAAATAATCAGATGGTATGCTTTCGCTGTAAAGCCTTTTTGAAATCTGACAAAGCAGTGGGATTAACAAGAAGTCAAGCTTTCAAATGATGTAAGACACTTGTATGTTCATGAATGTTTAATATTACAATTTTGTCATTTGAATTCGGCACACTCCAGCTTCACTGGATGTTGTCGATTTGGATCCCGCTAGCGAGCCCTAAGAGGATAATTATTAATGTAAGAGGTTTAATGCCTTAAGATTGATGTTCATCATATTAATATACTTGTTTAACTTTATCTAGTTTGCCATTGCAAAAATAAAGTTAAATATATTTTGCTCGCATGATTTGAAAAAGGATTATGCTGGAGTCAGTAAGCCCATGAAAAAAATATGTATAATGCGATATCACTAGAGAATTAATCAGGGTAATCTTCCCGTAAATGGATAAGTGTTACCCTCCACAGTTTTTTTCTTCTTCTAAGTTTTCAATCAAAGTTAATATAATGAACAAAAATAAAAACGTCACATGTAAATCCATCCACCTGACAGGTGTGGCATATCAAGAAGCTGATTAAGCAGCAGGATCATTACACAGGTGCACCTTGTGCTGGGAACAATAAAAGGCCACCTTAAAATTAGTCACACAACACAATGTCACAGATGTCTCAAGTTTTGAGGGAGTGTGCAATTGGCATGCTGACTGCAGAAATGTCCACCAGAGCTGTTGCCAGATAATGTAATGTTCATTTCTCTACCATAAGCCGCCTCCAACGTCATTTTAGAGAATTTGTCAGTACGTCCAACCGACCTCACACACCGCAGACCACGTGTAACCACACCAGCCCAGGACCTCCACATCCAGCTTCTTCATCTGCAAGATCATCTGAGACTAGGGCTGTTACTGTGACCATATTTACGCCATGCCGGCAGTCATGAGTCATGATGGCAGTCAAATTCCACATGACCTATTAGGCACGGTTATTAGACTCCTCCAAGCTCTGATGCTGCTGATGGTCATTAGTAGCCTACCAAACTTCATAACTGCCCTGGTACTCAGCACTACTGTTCCTCTAACCACTCTGCTTTCAATGCAAATGTAATCAAAAATCTAATCAAACACTTCATGAGAGCCCATGAACTCATGTTGTGCTGCATTTCTATAAGATTTGCGTGAGAAAACAGAGTGATGGCCTCTATTAAAAGAGGATCCCATTAGATTTCTATAGACTAGGCCTACTATATTTATTTCTCAACTTTCCTAGTATTAATAAGCACATTTCTTCTCTTTACAACAGGAGTGTAGCCTACCTGACTGGCATGAAAGTGAATCATGGGAAAAGTGTCCTCCATTTGCTATTTTCCCCCATGCCCGTTTCGAGACAGGTGCATGATAATGGTCCATTCTAAATCAAAACAAATTTCCCACATATGTTATTTAATATATGTTAACACAAGATTAAATCAATAATAGTCTGATGGCTACAACTATGACCTTTCTTTTGCATTTCAATAATGGTGGTAGAAAAAGTGACTGGTTGGTTTTTTCTTTGTATTTTCTTCTACCAGATCTATTGTGTTATATTCTCCTACATTGAATTCAGATTTCCACAAACTTCAAAGTGTTTCCTTTCAAATGGTACCAAGAATATGCATATCCTTGCTTCAGGGCCTGAGCTATAAGCAGTTAGATTTGGGTATGTCGTTTAGGCAAAAATTGAAATAAAGGGGGCTATCCCTAGATTTTAAGTTGTAGTCCTTCTTCTTGATTAAGCCATTAGCTAGCTAGCTATGTCCGTAAATAATTAGCTAGCTGGAAAGTAGGGCATGTTTTCTTAGTTTTTTTTTCGTCCCTTGCATCCAGGGGGAATGGTTTCACTAGATAGCACAGCCACAAAGTCGAAATTGGATTTAAAAAAATAATGAAAACAAAAAAATGCTTAATTTAAGATTAGGTTAGGCATAAGGTTAGGTGTGAGGTTAGAGTTAGGTTTAAAATAACATTTTAAGAAGAGAAATTGTGGAAATGGGCAGGGTTTAGCTATAATTATTACTTTTTGCCTCTGTTAATTAGTGAAGAACAGGGGGAAGGTTTTTGCTATTAAAGTACACTTAATTTATTTATTTATTTAACCTTTATTTAACTCGGCATTTCAGTTAAAAACAAGTTCTTATTTAGAATGATGGCCTACCAAAAGGCAAAAGGCCTCCTGCGGGGACGGGGGCTGGGATAAAAAAAAAGAAGAGAGACCTAAGACTTAGCATGGCAGCAACACATGACAACACAGCATGGTAGCAACACAACATGACAACAACATGGCAGCAACACAACACAGCAGCTGCACAACAGCAGCTGGGATGAAAGAGGAACGATTACTACAGAGGAAACCAAGTCTAGATTTAACTTTAAGGACAGCCTGATGACTAATACTTTACTCAGTAAGGTCACTCCCATAGAATTCTAGGGTCACTACCAATAAGGCTAACTTTGAATGGTTGATATCCCAGGCTTATATGTGCTGTTTGCGCAATAGCCTGGGGATGCCATTATACCAAGAAACATTTATCTTGATGAAAGCCCCCAACATAGACAAATTGAAAGTGTCTTTCTTCTAGAACACCTCAGTCAAACAACAAGCACACAACAATGTAATGAGCCGTACCATGTGATGCTGGGCCCAGTCAGGTCTTTGATACATTCACCCACTCCCCCACTGAAAGATCAGCCACAAAATGTTGCCACCATTGTAACAGGTTGTAATCAAGCCCTGGTCTTAAGCATGGGAACAGAAGAGGAATACCTGGTGCAGTAGTCTCAGGTAGGACTACTCCAAATCATCTTGGCTCTGACACACACACACACACACACGCGCGCGCGCCTTACAGGTCCATCAATCCATCTCAATATCTCTCACACCCTGCAGTAACCTGTGGATCATGAGAGAACCTTCAAAAATCAGCAGAACGTTTATAACCTATTAAAAAACACTTTTTAAAATGTTTACCTCTACTTTAACTAGGCATTTATGTAGTGTCCTGTAATAGTTCCTTTTGAAGTGAGACACATTCGGTCAGTCATAAAAATAAAAATGTAAAATACAATTTATAATACATACATTAAATGCCTTGTGTCATATGACGCTGTACTTATAATAAAGTCATGCACCATTTCCTGGTTGCTAAAATTCAAATAGTTTGAGTAATATCAGTTGATGTGACGAAACAAACAATGCATAGTGTAGCGAATCATTGTGCATTCTAAACCGCTGTGAATTTTCAATAACCCAAAATATTGTATTTTCAGCTGTTTGAAGTTGGTGTACAAAACCGAAAGCAAAAGTTGCAAAAACGAAACTTAAGAAAGTTGTCACGCCCTGGTCTTAGTATTTTGTGTTTTCTTTATTAATTTGGTCAGACCAGCGTGTGACATGGGTTAATTATGTGGTGTGTTTTGTCTTGGCGTTTTTTGTATGTATTGGGATTGTGGTATAGTGGGGTTATCTAGAAAAGTCTATGGTTGCCTGAAGTGGTTCTCAATCAGAGGCAGGTGTTTATCGTTGTCTCTGATTGGGAACCATATTTAGGCAGCCATATTCTTTGAGTGTTTTGTGGGTGATTGTTCCTGTCTCTGTTTGCACCAGATAGGCTGTTTAGGTTTTTGCGTTACGTTTATTGTTTTTGTATTGTTTGTGTTTATTCGTTCATTAAACATGTATCAAAATTACCACGCTGCATTTTGGTCCGCCTCTCTTTCACCGGAAGAAAACCGTAACGAAAGTGAAGCATAGAAATAGTGCACACAGAACATATCTCCTGCTTCTTAGACCTGCTTTAATGAGAATGACAGATCGGGTCTCCCAAAAGTTACATATTGCAGCTTTAATGTAAACATAAATGTTTTAACACTTACTGAATTATCACTAACAGCTAAAACAAATAAAAATGTAAGTTTAAACTATACATTTCCTTTTATTTTGAAATGTTTTAAACAATACGAATACATAACATTTCAAAAAGTATTGCACCAAAAACTCCGGAAACTCCTTTAGATTCACATTCTTATTCCTCTTTCATTTACAAATCTCATGACGCGACTATGAGACGTGGCTGTATCGAAGGGGATTTTTATTTTGTTGATCCTGCGATCTAGCAAAATGTCATATTGGTATAGCTAGCTAACTAGCTTAGGCTGCTAACATTAGCTAGCTATCTAGCAATTGTTTTGAAGCCACCAAAATTATTTGAAATAACGATTGAGGTAGCTATGTAATCTAACCCATTGCTCAACAAACTCATTTAAATTACAATAAATAAAGCTTAACTTGCTCATTTTTTGATGTACAGTGGCACCACAAGTGGACATTTGATTTGAGAAGTGCATGTGCACTGAAGTAAAGGGTATCTACACTCAAAAATAAACGTTTCTTTGATTTTTCACAGAGACGTCACCTGATGGAGTTTCAGCATTGTTGTGAACACAGAAATCAACTTTTGTTGTTTCTCTATTCACAAAAAAAGTGAGAAAAAAACGGGGAAACGAGAAGAAATTAGGGAAATCTGTAACCTGGAAAAACAAAACAGAAAATTGAATTTGGGAGAAAAAAACAGAATCAGGCAAAATATATCATTGTATTTCAAAAGGCCTTCTGTTCTTCTGTGCATGACTGCACTTTAGAGCGTGTGTCATCCTGCAGCACAGCATTTTAGGGAATGTTGAGGTCAGGTCCAATATTAGCTATGCATCCAAGAGGGAAATATGTTAGGCCATCCTAGAAATGTTTTAGAGTAGTTTAATATGTCATTTGGCTTAGGCTTTTTTGCAAAGCGAACTACAGAATGAGTGCATACATTTTTATGTATGGGTGGTCCCGGGAAATCGAATCCACTATCCTGGCATTGCAATGCTCTACCAAGATGCATGACAAGGTTATAAATGCTTTGTGAAGCCTCAATTGAATGCATTTATTACCCATATAAAGCACTACTTTATGTCATATTTGACCTATTGGCATATGTCACATTTGAATTACTGGTTAGGTCACACAGTTATGACAGATTTATGAACCCTTTATAGAGCATGAGACAAATGGTTATAGATGATTTGTAACACATTTATGTAGTGTTTATGAAGGGTTTATGAAGCCTTTATAAGCAGCATGTCATTTAAAGTGGGACCATAATGGGTTATAATAATATATGCCATTTAGCAGACACTTTTTATCCAAAGAGACTAATAGACATGCTTGTATACATTTTACTTATGGGTGGCCTCGGGAATAGAGCACACAACCCCTGACAATGCAAGCACTATACTCTACCAACTGAGCTACAGAGGAAGGGGTTGATACATTTTTCATACGGGAAATTCAAGTCTGACATTTCAAAGTGGAAATTAAAAACTTCATAAGCCTCAAATACACTACAAGTTCTCCTGCAACAGTGTGATCAAATTAACATCGTACATCTGTATAATCTAGGGAGGATGGTTTAAAATACATTTACATTTGATTGGAAAATAAAATTACATACAGTAATAGTAGGAAAGGAGAAACAGTAGAGATGGATCTAAAAACATATTGGTTATGACCAAATACCCGTACTCATACTCACTTAAACAACATCCTATGTAGGCCTACCCATTGTCGTATACTATTTGGCACGTACCATTTAGTAAAAAGCATGCAGTATGCCACAGCCGCAACATAGTAGTGGTTCTTGACTGGCTGAGCAGGTGGGGAGGGGTCAAGTGCGAGTGGATTTTTCCAAATTCAACAGACACGCATAACATTAACCAGCCTGATAATAGCTAATTTCTCATTTCCAAAAGCACTGATCACTGGGAACGAGATCAGAATGACTAATGCGTAACCTATCCTACAAAACTAAAACAATCCATATGTGTTCAAATCAAAAGGCTTGATGAACATGACATCAATAACGCAGCCACATCCCGAGTCCCTTGTGCCGAAACATTCAGAAATCAAAGATGGTTTAGTATTTAGTTTAAATGCTCTGACGAAGGCCAGGAGAGAAATAAACATTTTCAATGAGATAACAGAAATCCACTGGGAAAAATGAAAGAAAGAAAGAAATACTTCTGTTTCCAAAGATGTAACCTACAATGCAGTACTCATGTTCATTTTAAAGAGAACAAAAACTACTTTTGAGCACCACCGCAGAAGCTTTGCTATTCTGCATCTTCCCAATTATGTAGCCAAGTCTTGTAATTTGGCAGCTTGAAGAGAACACGTTTTCCAATGCGTTGTGGAAAGTGTGCATCAAATTCTACTAGATGAAGAGCCGGAATGAGTATGACATCCTGACATTTAAACCAACCTCCATTTTCAAAAATTCACATAATATAATACATTCTATTTTCGCATACTGAGAATGCATCATGTTTCCCACTATTCGTTGATTTCAGTAGCGCATCCCGACATCTACATTACATACTATTACATTGTTTTGCATACTCAAATGGCCTACTACTATTTAGGATGCAAGTATGGGTATTCGGACACGCCCCATTGAAGCTTGTCAAGTAGTAGAGGGAGGCAGGTGTGATTCTGTCTGTCTGTTTGTGCCAATGCCCACACACCGAGAGAGACATGGTCAGGCTAAGTTTTTTCTACTCTTATTAACACACTCACACACCATACTGACAGCACTGGTTCCATTATTACTGTGAGACTCATCCCTGGCTTACATCTTACAAGTAGACCCGGTGGATATTACACTCTGTGCAATCATCAGCACGATTACACTCAGATACCAACGGGAGCTGTCTGCCTTGGCAGGGGAAACATCTAGGTGACAATCATCCCTGCTTCTCTGGATATAGAGTGCCACCTGTCTTCCTTCACCCATCAACCTGTTGGTCCTTTGACTGTGTGCCTCCCAACAGTCACCCACTTCTCTCAGAGAGAGAGAGAGAGAGAGAGAGAAAGAGAGAGAGAGAGAGAGAGAGAGAGAGAGATGCATATTACATTTCTAGTGTTGTGTGTCTCTGTTCGCTCATTAGAAGATACAGCCAGTGTCACACCTTATATCAGAAACACTACCATTAGCATTTCACTCTCAAAGCTTGCTTTCTGTCGGACACTAATATTAGCATTATGCTCACAGTTCCAATCACTACCATTTAGTATTGAACTAACATTAGCCTCATGGATGAGGGCTATCATCTGAAATAACTGGGGTTTGCCCAAATGTGAGTGTTCCATGCTGCACCTATATTGGTGACATGACAGGTTATTACAAAATGATGAGGACAAACATATACTCATCCCAATGTCAAAGCCATGTGTAATGGCGAGGGGAGATGAGAGGAAAAAAGTCAAAAGGGAAAGCTGTCAACTATCAGTCATTTGTACACACAACTAGCAATCACATCACACCAGCTAAAGATGGCAGCTTCCCATCATTCATGCTCTCTCTGTCAGGAACTGTGTTTAGGTGATGACATAAAAGTCAGCCACTGGTAATAATAACCTAGCTAGCTAGCAGCGTGGGGCTGACATCCCGCTAGCATGCTAATTATCCTCTAAGAATCATTTAATGAGATGACATAGCAGTCAGTCAGTTGTAATAGTGGCCTAGCTAGCAGAGTGGGGCTGTCCACTAGCATGCAAACTAAGCTGTCCACTAGGAAGCATTAGCTGTCGTCATGTGAATTTAATACCCCTCATAGCTTAATTAAGTCCTTTTGTGGATATGTTGCATTTTAATTCACTCGTCCTGGTGTCAACAGCACTAGTTCTATCTTTCTGGCTCATCCTCTCTCTCTCATAGTAAAAATCTCTCTGGCCTTGCTCGCCCTCTCACGACACTGCTAGTCGCTGTGAGAAAAGCAAAGTAGGGAGGGAAAAGTAATCTCCCCTCAAATGCTCTCCAGATTCTGGTGAGGGTTTGTTTTGTTTCTGCTGAGAGGGCTTTACTGCTGCCCTCTCTCTCTCTCTCTCTCTGTTTTTCTCTCTCTCTGTCCCTCTCTCTATGTCCCTCTCCGTCTTTCTCGCTCTCTCTTTCTCTGTAAGGATTCTCTTTAAAAAAAGCAACATCTATGTGTGTCAAGATTAATTTCCAAGACTAGCTCTTTCGCTCTGCTTCTGTGTTTGTGTGTTTGTTTTCATGCACGCTTTTGTTTGCTCTCCTCTTACTGTCAGACCCCTGCCCTCAGAGCAGCTCAGACAACAGAGCCTGAGTACATTACAAGGAAGGACCCACGTTTATTATATTCAAAAGGCATGCAGAACCGCTAAGGGTCCTCTGCACATAAACAAGCTTGATCACAGATGCCCATTTTACTATATCAACTTTGGCATTTGTTCCAAACAGGAATACTTGGGAAAATACAGTGAAAAGAAAATAGCAGTGCTTTAATATTTAATCCCTAATTGGAATCAGAGACAAGTGGGTAACAAATACACAATAACCAAAAGCCAACAGATTATCAAGCCAACAACTTGTGTAATAAATCAATATTTAATTAATGAGAAGGGAATAAATTAGTAGGTCCTGATGAAATAATCAATACTGGTATTTATTACTTCTACAAATGGCAGAATGCCCCCCAAATAAATCATTACTTCCTGATAACCATGAATAATAAATTAGTCACTAAAATGTATATTTTCAAGCAGTGAAAAGTAGAAGGAGTCAGGTACAGTACAGTTGGCTATCATACAGTATGTATGATGTCATTTGTCATTTTTGAGAACCACAATCATTTCATAACAGATGTTTTCTAGAATCATTAAAACATATTTATGTATAGTTCAGTCTGTACTCCATACTCTAGGCTGTCACCGGCTTCATTAGTAAGTGCATAGACGACGTCGTCCCCACCGGGACCGTACATACGTATCCCAACCAGAAGCCATGGATTACAGGCAACATCCACATTGAGCTAAAACTAGAGCTGCCGCTTTCAAGGAGTGGGACACTAATCTGGACGCTTATAAGAAATCCTGCTACGACCTCCGACGAGCCATTAAACATACAAAGCATCAATACGGGACTAAGATCGGAAACTTACTACGCCAACTCTGACACTTGTCGGATGTGGCAGGGCTTGAAAACTATCATAGATTAAAAGGGAAACCCAGCCACAAGCTACCCAGTGACACAAGCCTACCAGAGGAGCTAAATGTATTCTATGCTCACTTCAGAGCAAGCAACACTGAACCATACATGAGAAAAACAACTGTTCTGGATAACTGTGTGAGCTCACTCTCCGCAGCCGATGTGAGTAAGACCTAAGACCTGAACAGGTTAACATTCACAAGGCCGTGGGGCCAGATGGATTACCATCACGCGTACTCAGAGCATGCGCTGACCAGCTGGCAAGTATCTTCACTGACATTTTCAACCTCTCCCATACCAACATAGTCTCATAGCACTCACATCTGTAGCTATGAAATGGTTTAAAAGGCTGGTCCTGGCTCACCTCAACAACATCATCCCAGACACCCTGGACCCACTCCAATTCTCAAACCACCCCAACAGATCCACAGACAATGCAATCTCAATTGCACTGCACACTGCCCTCTCCCACCTGGCAAGAGGAACACATATGTGAGAATGCTCTTCATTGACTACAGATCAGCATTCAACACCATAGTGTCTCCCAAGCTCATCACTAAGGCCAGGACCCGGGGACTGAACACTGTCCTCTGCAACTGGATCCTGGAATTCCTGACTGGCTGCCCAGGTGGCCCTCAACACAAGGGCCCCTCAGGGGTGCGTGCTTAGTCCCCTCCTGTACTCCCTGTTCACCCCACTACTGTGTGGCCGTGCACGACATCATTAAGTTTGCTGACAACACGACGGTTGTAGACCTGATGGTAGACCTGATCACCGATTACTATAGGGAGGAGGTTAATGACCTGGGAGTGTGGTGCCAGGACAACAACCTCTCCCTCAAAATCAGCAAGACAAAGGAGCTGATCGTGGACAACACGACCACATCCACATCGATTAGGCTGTAGTGGAGCAGGTCGAGAGCTTCAAGTGTCTCGGTGTCCACATCACTAAGTAATTAACATGGCCCACACACACCAACACAGTCATGAAGAAGGCACGACAACACCTCTTCCCCTTCACGAGGCTGAAAAGATTTGGCATGGGCCCTCATATCCTCAAAGTTATCCAGCTGCACCATTGAGAGCATCTTTACTGGCGGCATCACCACTTGATATGGCAAGTGCTTAGCATCCGACTGCAAGGCGCTACAGAGGGTAGTGCGTACAGCCCAGTACATCACTGGGGCCAAGCAGCCTCCCGTCCAGAACCTCTATACCAGGAGGAGTCAGAGAAAGGTCCAAAAAAGACCACCACCACCAAGACATAGAATGTTCTCTCTGCTTCCGCATGGCAAGCAGTACCGATGCACCAAGTATGGAACCAACAAGACCCTGAACAGCTTCTACCGCCAAGCCATAAGACTGCTAAATAATTAACCAGCTACCCAGACAAATACAACCTCTCAAGATGGTGACCATGAGGTAGTCAGGTGAAGGTATTCAATTTGTCATTCCCTCTCTTTACTAAAATATACCCCTAAAATAAGAAAGAACTTGACTCTAAAGTTAAGGAATAACTGAAATGTTATGTTGGCAACTGCATGTTATGACAATCTCAAGAAAACCTTTGCTTAACAAAAATACATCATTATGGGGCTTTACTGAAAGATGGGATGGAAGATGGGATGGGATGGAAGACTAGGGACCAAGATAAAGTTCTCTGACTGGCTATCAAAGCCAAAAAGTCAGGATTCTGTATGAGTATGTCATTTTAGGCAAAAATTGAAAAAAAGGGTCCGATCCTTAAGAGGTTTTAACAGACATTGAACGACAGATGGCACGGCGCACTGGACTATTGAACTGTTTTACTGAAATAAGGTGAAAGATGGACTATTACATCCCAACACATCAGAGATACAAAAGAGAAAGGTATGTGTTGTTAATGCCTTCACTTACACTCCTATTGAAAAGACAATCACAGCGCGACTCAGGCGATCTGTCTAAATGAATAACACTTGACTATGCAGTCTGTCTAAATGAATATTGGCTATGCAGCCTAAATGACAACCCATTAATTGGTAGGCAATAGCCATTATCTATTTAAGTAACAAACTGACAAGGGACAACATGATGATTGCTATGATCTGGCAAATTATTTTTTTAATGCTCCCCAGCCGATAGTGTAAGGGTTTTCCTCCTCTTCGCCTGAAGAGGAGATGCGAGAAGGATCGGAGGACCAATATGCGGCGTGGTAAGTGTCCATGGTTCTTTTAATAAGAAATACTTAACATGAACACAACTGAAATACAAAAACAATAAACGTGAAAACGAACGAAAACGAACGAAAACCAAAACAGTACCGTGTGGTGAAAAACACAGACACGTAAACAAACACCCACAAACAAACAGTGAAACCCAGACTACCTAAGTATGATTCTCAATCAGAGACAACTAATGACACCTGCCTCTGATTGAGAACCATACTAGGCCTAAACATTGAAATCCCCAAATCATAGAAAAACAAACATAGACTGCCCACCCAACTCACGCCCTGACCATACTAAATAATGACAAAACAAAGGAACATGACAGATAGGCTACAAAAACCAGAGTAAGTGGGAACATTTTAAATGGCCCATATGTGAAAAAAGATTGAGAGAGATCAGATGTTATTCAGCCTAAGACTCTGAAATTGTAAGCAGACAGTTTTTTAAATGATTTTTAAGGCAAGATAATGGAGAAATTGATATACAGTACCGGTCAAAAGTTTGGACACACCTACTCATTCAAAGGGTTTTTCTTTATTTTTACTATTTTCTTCATTGTAGAATAATAGTGAAGACATGAAAACTATGAAATAACACATGGAATCATGCAGTAACCAAAAAAGTGTTAAACAAATCTAAATATATTTTAGATTTGAGATTCTTCAAAGTAGCCACCCTTTGGCTTGATGACAGCTTTGAAAACTCTTGGAATTCTCTCAACCAGCTTCAAGATGATTACTTCTCCAACAGTCTTGAAGCAGTTCTCACGTATGCTGAGCACTTGGTGGCTGCTTTTCCTGCTTTTCCAACTCATCCCAATCCTTCTCAATTGGGTTGTGGTTAATGTGATTGTGGAAGCCAAGTCATCTGATGCAGCACTCATCGCTCTACTTCTTGGAAAAATAGTCCTTACACAGCATGGAGGTGTGTTTTGGGTCATTGTCCTGTTGAAAAACAAATAATAGTCCCACTAAGTGCTAACTAGATAAGATGGCGTATCACTGCAGCATGCTGTGGTAGCCATGTTGGTTAAGTGTGCCTTGAATTCTAAGTCACAGACAGTGTCACCAGCAAAAAAACATCACACCTCCTCCTCCATGCTTCAAGTTGGGAACCACACATGCGGAGATTATGTGTTCACCTACTCTGCGTCTCACACATGCAGCGGTTGGAATCAAAAATCTCACATTTGGAATCATCAGACCAAAGCACAGATTTCCACCAGTCTAATGTCCATTGCTCATGTTTCTTGGCCCAAGCAAGTCTCTTCTTATTTCTGGTGTCCTTTAGTAGTCGTTTCTTTACAGCAGTTCGACCATGAAGGCCTGATTCACGCAGTCTCCTCTGAACAGTTGATGTTGAGATGTGTCTGTTACTTGAACTCTGTGAAGCATTTATTTGGGCTGCAATCTGATGCTGGTAACTCGAATGAAGGTATCCTCTGCAGCAGAGAGGTCTTCCGTTTCCTGTGGCGGTCCTCACGAGAGCGTGTTTCATCACAGTGCTTGATGGTTTTTGCGACTGCACTTGAAGAAATGCTCAAAGGTCGTGGCATTTTTTTGGATTGACTGACCTTCACATGTCTTAAATTAACGGTGTACTGTTGTTTCTCTTTGCTTATTTGAGCTGTTCTTGTCATGGATTTGGTCTTTTACCAAATACGGATATCTTCTGTATTACCACCCTTACCTAGTCACAACACAACTGATGGGCTCAAACCCATTTAGAAAAGAAATTCCACAAATGAGCTTCTAACAAGGCACACCTATTCATTGAAATGGATTCATAGGTGACTACCTTATGAAGCTGGTTGAGAGAATGCCAAGAGTGTGCAAAGCTGTCATCAAGGCATAGTTTGGCTACGTTAAAGAATCTCAAATATAAAATTGTTTTATTTGTTTAAAAATGTTTTGGTTACTGCATGATTCCATATGTGTTATTTCATAGTTTTGATGTCTTCACTATTATTCTACAATTAGTAGGTGTGTCCAAACTTTTCACTGGTAATGTATATATACATTATATTTGTTATTATTTCCAGCTCTTTGTTTGACAATTATATCAAAATGAATTCATTACCTGAATCCCAAGGTGGAATGTACAAGAAATGTAGCTAGGTCTACTGAACATAGTTGATCAATTCTGGAAAAACCTATTGAATAAATGGACACACTCGCTTTGACTCTATTTGTATTTGTTAAGGGTGCCCATTAGCTGCTAGCAGCTACTCTTCCTGGGGTCCAGTAAACATTAAGACAGTTCAATACAATTTAAAATATTCCATGACATTACATTTCATAACACTTTTCACAGCACATTAAGTGTATGCCCTCAGGCCACTACTCTACTATCACATATCTACAATACAAAATACATGTGTACGTGTGTGTAGAGGCATTTCTTATCTTGTATATTTGTGTCTGTGCCTGTGTGTTTCTCTTCACAGTCCCCACTGTACCATAAGGTGTATTTACATGTCTTTTTTTTTTTATCTACGGAATCGGTGTCCCCTCCCACGGGACGGTTGAGCTAACGTGCACTAATCAAATCAAATCAAATCAAATTTATTTATATAGCCCTTCGTACATCAGCTGATATCTCAAAGTGCTGTACAGAAACCCAGCCTAAAACCCCAAACAGCAAGCAATGCAGGTGTAGAAGCACGTAATTAATCTACTGTAATTAGCATGACATTTTAAGTAATATGAACATTTCCCAGGACATGGACATATCTGATATGGACAGAAAGCTTAAATTATTGTTACTCTAGAGTAACTGCACTGTCCAATTTACAGTAGCTATTACAGTGAAAGAATACCATGCTATTGTTTAAAGGTAATGGTAATGAATTCATTTTGATATAATTGTCAAACAAAGAGCTGGAAATAATAACAAATATAATGTATATATACATTACCAGTGAAAAGTTTGGACTGCTAATACTTTCACGTGTGTGAACGTCTGACGTCATTTCCGGTCACAACTTGCAGGCTTGTTTTCGAGTTGCTGTGCGTTTTGTTGCCAACCTGTTTTGCTACCTGACAACTTTGCGGTTTTCACTTTTTAATTACCGTTCATATATTTATTTATTTTTTCCTCAACTTTTTCACTCCGGACGCTTTATCTGGACACGATTCGTCAGGACCTCCAACAGCCGAAGCTAAGTAGTAACATTAACATGATGCCTTCTAATTGCAGCCGCTGTACTCGCCTTACGGCGAGGATAGCTGTGCTGCAAGCCCAGCTTCAGACGCAATCGTTAGGCAAGGGTAATTTCAGTGTAGGAAAGGATGAAACAGCGTCTGTGGCACCAGTAAGTACAGATAGTAGTGTAAATCCCCTGGCACAGTCCCCGCAGCCGGACAACTTTCTCACGGTTTCTGGAAGGAAATGCTGTAGGAACGCTCAACCGGTGTCGCTCATTCAGCCGACAGAAACTTTCAACCGGTTTTCCCCATTAAGCAGCGGGTCGGAGTCAGAGGCCGATTCTTCTCTGGTCTCTACTCACCCACAAACAGGACCAAGCCTGACCTGCTGAGGAGTGACGGACTCCATCCTAGCTGGAGGGGTGCTCTCATCTTATTATCTACCAACATAGACAGGGCTCTAACTACTCTAGCTCCACAATGAAATAGGGTGCAGGCCAGGCAGCAGGCTGTTAGCCAGCCTGCCAGCATAGTGGAGTCTGCCATTAGCACAGCCAGTGTAGTCAGCTCAGCTATCACCATTGAGACCGTGTCTGTGCCTCGACCTAGTTTGGGCAAAACTAAACATGGCGGTGTTCGCCTTAGCAATCTCACTAGGATAAAGACCACCTCCATTCCTGTCATTACTGAAAGAGATCATGATAACTCACATCTCAAAATAGGGCTACTTAATGTTAGATCCCTTACTTCAAAGGCAATTATAGTCAATGAACTAATCACTGATCATAATCTTGATGTGATTGGCCTGACTGAAACATGGCTTAAGCCTGATGAATTTACTGAATTTACTGTTTTTTACTGGCTACACTAGTGACCATATCCCCCGTGCATCCCGCAAAGGCGGAGGTGTTGCTAACATTTACGATAGCAAATTTCAATTTACAAAAAAAAAAATGACATTTTCGTCTTTTGAGCTTCTAGTCATGAAATCTATGCAGCCTACTCAATCACTTTTTATAGCTACTGTTTACAGGCCTCCTGGGCCATATACAGCGTTTCTCACTGAGTTCCCTGAATTCCTATCGGACCTTGTAGTCATAGCAGATAATATTCTAATCTTTGGTGACTTTAATATTCACATGGAAAAGTCCACAGACCCACTCCAAAAGGCTTTCGGAGCCATCATTGACTCAGTGGGTTTTGTCCAACATGTCTCTGGACCCACTCACTGTCACAGTCATACGCTGGACCTAGTTTTGTCCCATGGAATAAATGTGGTGGATCTTAATGTTTTTCCTCATAATCCTGGACTATCGGACCACCATTTTATTACATTTTCAATTGCAACAAATAATCTGCTTAGACCCCAACCAAGGAACATCAAAAGTCGTGCTATAAATTCACAGACAACACAAAGATTCCTTGATGCCCTTCCAGACTCCCTCTGCCTACCCAAGGACGCCAGAGGACAAAAATCAGTTAACCACCTAACTGAGGATCTCAATCTAACCTTGCGCAATACCCTAGATGCAGTTGCACCCCTAAAAACTAAAAAAATGTCTCATAAGAAACTAGCTCCCTGGTACACAGAAAATACCCGAGCTCTGAAGCAAGCTTCCAGAAAATTGGAATGGAAATGGCGCCATACCAAACTGGAAGTCTTCCGACTAGCTTGGAAGGACGGTACCTTGCAGTACCGTAGAGCCCTTACTGCTGCTCGATCATCCTATTTTTCTAACTTAATTGAGGAATATAAGAACAATCCGAAATTCCTTTTTAATACTGTCGCAAAGCTAACTAAAAAGCAGCATTCCCCAAGAGAGGATGACTTTCACTTTAGCACTGATAAATTCATGAACTTCTTTGAGGAAAAGATTATGATTATTAGAAAGCAAATTACGGACTCCTCTTTAAACCTGCGTATTCCTCCAAAGCTCAGTTTTCCTGAGTCTGCACAACTCTGCCAGGACCTAGGATCAAGAGAGACGCTCAAGTGTTTTAGTACTATATCTCTTGACACAATGATGAAAATAATCATGGCCTCTAAACCTTCAAGCTGCATACTGGACCCTATTCCAACTAAACTACTGAAAGAGCTGCTTCCTGTGCTTGGCCCTCCTATGTTGAACATAATAAACGGCTCTCTATCCACTGGATGTGTACCAAACTCACTAAAAGTGGCAGTAATAAAGCCTCTCTTGAAAAAGCCAAACCTTGACCCAGAAAATATAAAAAACTATCGGCCTATATCGAATCTTCCATTCCTCTCAAAAATTTTAGAGAAGGCAGTTGCGCAGCAACTCACTGCCTTCCTGAAGACAAACAATGTATACGAAATGCTTCAGTCTGGTTTTAGACCCCATCATAGCACTGAGACGGCACTTGTGAAGGTGGTAAATGACATTTTAATGGCATCGGACCGAGGCTCTGCATCTGTCCTCGTGCTCCTAGACCTTAGTGCTGCTTTTGATACCATCGATCACCACATTCTTTTGGAGAGATTGGAAACCCAAATTGGTCTACACGGACATGTTCTGGCCTGGTTTAGATCTTATCTGTCGGAAAGATATCAGTTTGTCTCTGTGAATGGTTTGTCCTCTGACAAATCAACTGTACATTTCGGTGTTCCTCAAGGTTCCGTTTTAGGACCACTATTGTTTTCACTATATATTTTACCTCTTGGGGATGTTATTCGAAAACATAATGTAAACTTTCACTGCTATGCGGATGACACACAGCTGTACATTTCAATGAAACATGGTGAAGCCCCAAAATTACCCTCGCTAGAAGCATGTGTTTCAGACATAAGGAAGTGGATGGCTGCAAACTTTCTACTATTAAACTCGGACAAAACAGAGATGCTTGTTCTAGGTCCCAAGAAACAAAGAGATCTTCTGTTGAATCTGACAATTAATCTTAATGGTTGTACAGTCGTCTCAAATAAAACTGTGAAGGACCTCGGCGTTACTCTGGACCCTGATCTCTCTTTTGAAGAACATATCAAGACCATTTCGAGGACAGCTTTTTTCCATCTACGTAACATTGCAAAAATCTGAAACTTTCTGTCCAAAAATTATGCAGAAAAATTAATCCATGCTTTTGTCACTTCTAGGTTAGACTACTGCAATGCTCTATTTTCCGGCTACCCGGATAAAGCACTAAATAAACTTCAGTTAGTGCTAAATACGGCTGCTAGAATCCTGACTAGAACCAAAAAAATTGATCATATTACTCCAGTGCTAGCCTCTCTACACTGGCTTCCTGTCAAAGCAAGGGCTGATTCCAAGGTTTTACTGCTAACCTACAAAGCATTACATGGGCTTGCTCCTACCTATCTCTCTGATTTGGTCCTGCCGTACATACCTACACGTACGCTACGGTCACAAGACGCAGGCCTCCTAATTGTCCCTAGAATTTCTAAGCAAACAGCTGGAGGCAGGGCTTTCTCCTATAGAGCTCCATTTTTATGGAACGGTCTGCCTACCCATGTCAGAGACGCAAACTCGGTCTCAACCTTTAAGTCTTTACTGAAGATTCATCTCTTCAGTGGGTCATATGATTGAGTGTAGTCTGGCCCAGGAGTGGGAAGGTGAACGGAAAGGCTCTGGAGCAACGAACCGCCCTTGCTGTCTCTGCCTGGCCGGTTCCCCTCTTTCCACTGGGATTCTCTGCCTCTAACCCTATTACAGGGGCTGAGTCACTGGCTTGCTGGGGCTCTCTCATGCCGTCCCTGGAGGGGGTGCGTCACCTGAGTGGGTTGATTCACTGTTGTGGTCAACCTGTCTGGGTTGGCGCTCTTTATGGGCTATACTCAGCCTTGTCTCAGGATGGTAAGTTGGTGGTTGAAGATATCCCTCTAGTGGTGTGGGGGCTGTGCTTTGGCAAAGTGGGTGGGGTTATATCCTTCCTGTTTGGCCCTGTCCGGGGGTGTCCTCGGATGGGGCCACAGTGTCTCCTGACCCCTCCTGTCTCAGCCTCCAGTATTTATTCTGCAGTAGTTTATGTGTCGGGGGGCTGGGGTCAGTTTGTTATATCTGGAGTACTTCTCCTGTCCTATTCGGTGTCCTGTGTGAATCTAAGTGTGCGTTCTCTAATTCTCTCCTTCTCTCTTTCTTTCTCTCTCTCGGAGGACCTGAGCCCTAGGACCATGCCCCAGGACTACCTGACATGATGACTCCTTGCTGTCCCCAGTCCACCTGGCCATGCTGCTGTTCCAGTTTCAACTGACCTGAGCCCTAGGACCATGCCCCAGGACTACCTGACATGATGACTCCTTGCTGTCCCCAGTCCACCTGGCCATGCTGCTGCTCCAGTTTCAACTTCCACCTGACTGTGCTGCTGCTCCAGTTTCAACTGTTCTGCCTTATTATTATTTGAACATGCTGGTCATTTATGAACATTTGAACATCTTGGCCATGTTCTGTTATAATCTCCACCCGGCACAGCCAGAAGAGGACTGGCCACCCCACATAGCCTGGTTCCTCTCTAGGTTTCTTCCTAGGTATTGGCCTTTCTAGGGAGTTTTTCCTAGCCACCGTGCTTCTACACCTGCATTGCTTGCTGTTTGGGGTTTTAGGCTGGGTTTCTGTACAGCACTTTGAGATATCAGCTGATGTACGAAGGGCTATATAAATACATTTGATTTGATTTGATTTGAAAGTGCACAGGTATGTACTTGAAAATGTATTAATAAACCAATTAGGCACATTTGGGCAGTCCAACATTTTGAACAGAAATGCAATGGTTCATTTGACCAGTCTAAAACCTTGCACATACACTGCTGCCATCTAGTGTCCAAAATCAAAATTGCGCCTAACCTGGAATAGTACATTGTGACCTTTATCTTGCATTTCAAAGATGATGAAGAAGAAAAAACAATGCTTTTTTCTTTGTATTATCTTTTACCGGATCTAATGTGTTATATTCGCCTACATTAATTTCACATTTCCACAAACTTTAAAGTGTTTCCTTTCAAATGGTATCAAGAATATGCATATCCTTGATTCAGGTCCTGAGCTACACACAGTTAGATTTGGGTATGTCCTTTTAGGACTAACTGCAGCTCTTTGGTAAGTGTTGCAGTGATTTCACTCGCTGTAGTAGCTGACAAGTGGTGTGTCATCTGCATGCATAGACACGCTTTACTCAAAGCCAGTGGCATGTCATTAGTAAAGATTGAGAAAAGTAAGGGGTCTAGACATCTGCCCTAGGGAATTCCCGATTATACTTGGATTATGTTGGAGAGGCTTCCATAGGTAACTCTGTATCCACAAAATAACCAGTTGCAATTTTAGTGTATAAATCTTGGTGGGGCAAAAAAAAAGGAAATGGGATACATGCCAGCAAAGCCATCACACAACATAACACTAAGCAATACATTAATTGCACTATAACGGTGACAAATGGTGCCCACAAACTGTTAGGGCCTACATAAAGCTGTCCTAACAGCAGTCTTACCACTGCTACACCTGGCTATCAGCTAAGCTTTGTCTGGCAGCGAAACAGTTAATTCAGCCTCATTTACTGCCTTTTATAAAAAGATAACTGAAACAGCTGACTTGCTTTAACTTCTTTGTGGTAGGGGGCAGTATTTTCACGTCCGGATGAAAAGCATGCCCAGAGTAAACGGCCTGCAACAAAGTCATAAAGGCTGGAATATGCATAATATTAGTAGATTTGGATAGGAAACACTCTGAAGTTTCTAAAACAGTTTGAATTATGTTTGTGAGTATAACAGAAGTCATATGGCAGGCAAAAACCTGAGAAAATATCCAACCAGGAAGTGGGAAATCTGAGGTTGGTCGATTTTCAACTCAGCTCCTATTGAAGATACAGTGGGATATTGGTAATTTTACACTTCCTAATGCCTCCACTAGATGTCAACAGTCTTTAGAACCTTGTTTGATGCTTCTACTGTGAAGTGGGGCCAAAGGAGAAGGGAATGAGTAAGGTCTGCCATAAGCTGACCATGCTCTGACCATGCGCGTTCACATGAGACTTCTGAAGACAATGGAATTCTCCGGTTGGAACATTATTGAAGATTTATGTTAAAAACATCCTAAAGATTGATTCAATACATCGTTTGACATGTTTCTACTGACTGTTACGGAACTTTTTGACATTTTGTCTGCTTTTAGTGAACGCGCTTTGTGACTTTGGATTTGTTTACCAAACACGCTAACAAAAGTAACTATTTGGACATAAATGATGGACATTACCGAACATTTCTTGTGGAAGTGGGAGTCCTGGGAGTGCATTCCGATGAAGATCAGCAAAGGTAAGTGAAGATTTGTAATGTTATTTATTACTTTTGTTGACTGCATAACATGGCGGATATATTTGTGTCTTGATTGAGCGCCGACTCAGATTATTGCATGGTTTGCTTTTTCCGATAAGCTTTTTTAAAATCTGACACAGCGGTTGCATTAAGGAGAAGTGCATCTGGGATATTCGGGAAGGTAGTGTCCCACCTCAACAACAGCCAGTTAAAGTGCAGGGCGCCAAATTCAAAACAACAGAAATGCCATAATTAAAATTCCTCAAACATACAAGTATTTCACACCATTTTAAAGATAAACTTGTTGTAAATCCAGCCACTGTGTCCGATTTCAAAAAGGCTGTACGACGACAGCACACCAAACGATTATGTTAGGTCAGTACCTAGTCACAGAAAGACACAGGCATTTTTCCAGCCAAAGAGAGTAGTCACAAAAAGCAGAAATAGAGATACAATTAAATCACTAACCTTTGATGATCTTCATCAGATGACACTCATAGGACTTTTGTTCGATAAAGTTCATATTTATATAAAAAAATCTCAGTTTACATTGGTGCGTTACGTTCAGTAGTTCCAAAACATCCAGTGATTTTGCAAGGAGCCACATCAATTTACAGAAATACTCATAATAAACATTGCTAAAAGATACAATTGTTATTCATTGAATTTTAGATCCACTACCTCCATAATGCAACCACTGTGTCAGATTTCAAAAAAGCTTTACCAAAAAAGCACACCATGCAATAATCTGAGGAAGCACTCAGACAACAAATCAAGCCATACAGATATCCGCCATGTTGTGGAGTCAACAAAGTCAGAAATAACATTATAAATATTAACTTACCTTTGATGATCTTCATCGGCATGCACTCCCAGGAATGCCAGGTCCACAATAAATGTTTTATTTTTCGATAAAGTCCATCATTTATGTCCAATTACCTCCTTTTTGTTCGCGCATTTAGCCCAGTAATCCCAGTAATCGCTCAATGCGCGATCGCTTAGTTCAGAAGAAAAGTCAAAAAAATTATATTACAGTTCGTAGAAACATGTCAAACGATGTATAGGATCAATCTTTATGATGTTTTTATCATAAATCTTCAATAATGTTCCAACCAGACAATTCCTTTGTCTTCAGAAATGCAATGGAACTCAAGCTAACTCTCACGTGAACGCGCGTGACCAGCTCATGCCACTCATTCATTCTGACTCATTCAGCTCCCATTCCCCCTCCTTCACAGTAGAAGCATCAAACAAGGTTCTAAAGAATGTTGACATCTTGTGGAAGCCTTAGGAAGTGCAATTTGACCCCATAGGCACTGTATATTAGATAGGCAATGAGTTGAAAAACTACAAACCTCAGATTTCCCACTTCCTGGTTGGATTTCCTCTCAGGTTTTTGCCTGCCATATGAGTTCTGTTACACTCACAGACATCATTCAAACAGTTTTAGAAACTTCAGAGTGTTTTCTACCCAAACCTACTATATGCATATTCTAGCTTTTTGGACTGAGTAGCAGGCAGTTTACTCTGGGCACCTTTTTATCCAAGCTACTCAATACTGCCCCCTGTCCCAAATAAGTTTTAAAAGGGCTCAGATAATAAGCTGTTCCAAGGACGTGTGGACTTGAGGTCCCCACGTTTAAAGGACAAAGACCACCTATAGAACTAAGCCAACCTTAAACAACCTAACAAAATTAACACCGAATTTCAATGTGAAGGTGACGATCAACACCCCGGAAGGATGAATTTCGATCATACCAGCCAGAATATAGCATGAGCTTAAAGTATGGCAACCTGGTATGAACTTTGAACTCTTATTTACTCCAGAAGTGATACCTCCTAGCCGTTGAGTTAGCAGCAGCCGCTGCTAAACGTGGGCTAGGAGAGGACGGACAGAGTATCCATTCTACCATGCTCCAGTTCACCAGTAGACATTCTTCAGAGAACCAGAGATCCATAAAGGACAAACCGGCCTTCCATCAACGACCAATCTACCGAAGCGCAACTCAGAGTAAATATTTATTACATTCTCCTTTTTCAAATGGGCGGTTATTCTGTATTTACCATAACTCTTCTTGAACTGCACTGTTGGTTAAGGGCTTGTAAGTAAGCATTTCATGGTAAGGTCTGCACTTGTTGTATTTGGCACATGTGACAAGTAAAGTTTGGTTTGATATGATCATTTATGCAGCAGCATACAATACATTTTTGTATGCTTGAACAGGAAGGTGGCACAGCGGTCATTCGTGGGCAAATGTTGTCATCAAAATCTGTCATTCTCTGGATTTATGGTGCTTTCAAAACAACTGGGAAAAATAAAGGGTGAATCATGATGACATCCTTGATCTTCAGGTTGAAGTTTTAGAAAGAGGCCGGATTTACAATTCTTACTTGGATGACCACTCAAAACGTATTTGCCCATTTATTCCTAACTTCCCAGTTGTCTTGAACCCACTGAAGTCAAGTTCTCGCAGTTCCGAGTTAACAGTTGTTTTGAGGACGGCACAAATCATGCTTTATTGATTGACAGCATGGCCAATGTTGAATGTTCATCATTTTAAACTTAATCCCAGATTTTGGACTACATAGCCACTCCACTGAATAGCAGGCCAGTCATTGCTTTGCAATGCTCGCAGTTAGCCACTGTCACTGATTGCTTCCAAACCACTCATTGTTGAATTTGCGATTTCCAAATTGATGTGTAATGTTTATGTCCAATGGCCGATGAGCACCGATACGTTTTATCTATTATTTCTCTTCATTATTTCTTTTCATATGACAAGGATTAAAAAGGATTTGCCAGTAGATTGTTGACTTGATTCATGATGATGACTGCTAGCTAAGATTTTGAAAGTACGACGTTGACTTGATCAGTCCAATCAAAACTACTGTACATATAATGTTATTTGACATCATTTTATCGGTGGGCAATGACCTTGACCTTTCTTGGATGGGCACTTCTAGTGCAACTCTATGGCAGCACCCAAAGGGCTAGAATTTTCGAGCTCTACCCTTAGACTTGGCGATGACATAGTGTCCCCATGAGTGAAAGAACACTGAGCCAATCAGAGTGCAAAGCTCTGTATTTTCTGCTGGCTTGGATGGGTGGTGTCAGCGTTTGTTGCTGGCCTTTCATGCCTAAGTATGCTAAACTTGCAAATGGAAATATCATTAAAGTAATTGGAAAGATCAGTGGGTTTTGTGATGAATCAATGAATTTGTCTTTTTTCATTTAAGGTTCTTCAAAGCTTTTTTACTATTGTTCTTTATATCATTTATCTTTGTTTTAGAGTATAGTTTCTTCTTTTTATTCAGTTTAGTCACACAATTTCTCAATTTATTATGTTTGCCAATCGTTTGAGCAGCCAGACTTATTTGCCATTCCTTTTGCCTCATCAATCTCAACCATACAATTTTTTACAGTTTTTCCAGTAATTTTCTTAATGGGTGCATGCTTATTAGTAACTGGAAAAAGAAACGTCTTAAATGTGTCAAGTGCAGCATCTGGTTTCTCCTCATTACACACCACAGACCAGCAAATATTCTTTATATCAACAACATAGGAATCACTACAAAACTTCCTGTATGACCTCTTATACACTATATTAGCCCCAGCCTTTATAACTTTGGTTTTGCTAGATATGGCTACTATATTGTCATCACTGCATCCGATGGATTTGGATACTACTTTAAAGCACATTTCTGCAGTATTAGTAAAGATGTGATCAAATACATGTTGTTTATTTAATTCCTGTGCTGATTGTAACTACACCGGTAGGTTGACTGCTAACCTGAGCCAGGTTTTTCTTGAGTTGGCAGCGTGAAGAAAGCTAGTCAATATTTAAATCACCCAGAAAATATACCTGTCTACCAGTGCCCAGAGCGAACAATTGTTGAATTAAGGTTAGAGGTCATTATAAACTGGGTGGTTCGAGCCCTGAATGCTGATTGGCTGACAGCCGTGGTATACCACGGGTATGACAAAACATAGATTTTTTTCTTCCCTAATTACATTGGTAGACAGTTTGTAATAGCAATAAGGTACCTCTGGTGCTAAGGGTTGTGTCCAAGCACTCCGCAATGCGTTGTGCATAAGAACAGCCCTTAGCTGTGGTATATTGTCCATATACCACACCCCCTCGTGCCTTATTGCTTAATTTTATTATTATTTTTATTGATCCGCCCACTCTGTCCCCCGATGGGTCAAGACGACTGCACCCCACTCCAGTGGTTCAGGGCCTGCATTTGTTTGCATTTACTTAATTGGAGAATTATATGGAGAGTTGAACAAATTGTCTTTAATATACTATAATGATGCCTAAATAGCCAAATACATTTTTACTTTCAATTAACACAGTGCTTTTATGTTTTTCTCTTGTTATTGACCATGAGAGGGCTAACTTATTCCTTTCCTTTGGCGAAAAAGAAAGAAAAGAAGAGATAAGCATATCACGCTGGCCATGACAAATGATCAATGTATACTTTAGAAGTGTCTCAAATGTATACTTTAGAAGTGTCTCTCAGAAGGCAGAACCAGCCCTAGACAGGATTCTTTAATTATGACTATATTTACTTCCCAAACACTAATTATACTAGTTTACTGCACATAGCATGAACATATAGTATTAATATTCACTCTGCATCGATTGGGAATGGGTATGGCAGGTGAACCCAAACCCCTTTAATGTCGGACATTAAATATACTCACTCAAATACAAATAGATTTCTCACTTAGTCCGGTTGGGCAATATCTATTGGACATAGCAATGGAATCATAAGTAATATTATTATATATATATATATATATATATACACTGAGTGTACAAAACATTAGGAACACCTTCTGGAAGGTTCTCCCATCTCTACAGAGGAACTATGGAACTCAGTGTATATATATATATATATATACACTGAGTGTACAAAACATTAGGAACACCTTCTGGAAGGTTCTCCCATCTCTACAGAGGAACTATGGAGCTCTGTCAGAGTGACCATCGGGTTCTTGGTCACCTCCCTGACCATAGCTCTTCTCCCCCGATTGTTCAGTTTGGCCAGGTGGCCAGCTCTAGGAAGAGTCTTGGTGGTTCCAAACTTCTTCCATTTAGGAATGATGAAGGCCACTGTGTTCTTCAGAACCTTCAATGCTGGAGACATTTTTTGGTACCCTTCCCCAGATCTGTGCCTCGACACAATCCTGTCTCGGAGCTCTACGGACAATTCCTTCAACCTCGTGTCTTGGTTTTTGCTCTGACATGCACTGTTAACTGTGGGACCTTATAAAGACAGGTTAGTGCCTTTCCAAATCATGCCCAATCAATTGAATTTACCACAGCTGGACTCAAGTCAAGTTGTAGAAACATGTCAATGATGATCAATGGAAACAGGATACACCTGAGCTCAATTTCGAGTCTCATAGCAAAGGGTCTAAATACTTTTCTAAATATTTCAGTTTTATTATTTTTATATATTTGCAAAAATGTATAAAAACCTGTTTTTGATTTGTCATTGTGTGTAGATTGATGAGGACAAAAAATAGTTTAGTCAATTTTAGAAAAATACTAAAATGGTGGAAAAAGTGAAGAGGTGTGAAAACTTTCCGAATGCACTGTACATCTGTACAATGAGTTTATGCAGTCTATGCTTTGCTTTAAAGAGAGCGGAGTTGCCTATTCATTTAAACATTGTCACTACTAAGCTATGTGGAATTGTTTTAAGAAGTTCATACCAAGGATCATTGAGCTATATGATTTTGAATTTTAAGATCCCTTGAAGTATAAAAAAATGTATAAAACAACAATTAATTTTAAAGTATTTTCAGCCTTACTGCTATTAGCCCATACTGTACAAAGGCATTGAATAACAGATTCACTACATGGAACAACAGATAGTCCCCCCCAAAAATGTGAAGGACGTTTGTTCTGAAGTGTCTGTCCTATACCCGAGAAAAAGACCAGGAAACATTAGTTAATTCATTTACATGTATTTAGCCCCTTATTTTTGGCACTAAACAGTGTCCATATATACAGTACCAGTCAAACGTTTTAGAACACCTACTCATTCAAGGGTTTTTCTTTATTTTTACTATTTTCTACATTGTAGAATAGTGAAGACATCACAACTATAAAATAACACATATGGAATCATGTAGTAACCAAAAAATTTCAAATCAAAATTAAAATATATCTAATATTTGAGATTCTTCAAAGTAGCCACCATTTGCCTTGATGAAAGCTTTGTACACTCTTGACATTCTCTCAACCAGCTTCATGAGGAATGCTTTTCCAACAATCTTGAAGGAGTTCCCACATATGCTTAGGACTTGTTGTCTGCTTTTCCTTCACTCTGCAGTCCAACTCATCCCAAACCATCTCAATTGGATTGAGGTCGGGTGAATGTGGAGCCGAGGCAGTGGTGCAGACAGTGTCACCAGCAAAGCAACCCCACAACATCAGACCTCCTCCTCCATGCTTCACGGTGGGAACCACACATTTGGAGATCATCTGTTCACCAACTCTGCATCTCACAAAGACACGGCGGTTGGAACCAAACATCTCAAATTTGGACTCATCAGACCAAAGGACAGATTTCCACCGGTCTAATGTCCATTGTTTGTGTTTCTTGGTCCAAGCAAGTCTCTTCTTATTATTGGTGTCCTTTAGTAGTGATTTCCTTGCAGCAATTTTACGGCTTGATTCACGCCGTCTCCTCCGAACAGTTGATGTTGAGATGTGTCTATTACTTGAAATCTGTGAAGCATTTATTTGGGCCCGCAATATCAAATCAAATTAATTTAATCACATGCACTGAATACAACAGGAATACCTTACAGTCAAATGCTGACCTACAAGCCCTTAACCAACAATGCAATTTTAATAAAATACCCCCCAGCAGTAAATAACAATTGCGGGGCTATATACAGTTGGTACCACTACAGAGTCAATGTGTGGAGGCACCGGTGTCGAGGTAATTGAGGTAATATGTACATGTAGGTAGAGTTATTACAGTGAATGTGCATAGATAATAACAGAGAGTAGCAGCAGCTTAGAAGAGGGGGGGGGGGGCAATGCAAATAGTCTGGGTAGTCATTTGATTAGCTGCTCAGGAGTCTTATGGTTTGGGGGTAGAAGCTGCTTAGAAGCCTCTTGGACCTAGACTTGGCACCCCGGTACCGATTGCCCTATGGTAGCAGAGAGAACAGGCTATGAATAGGATGGCTGGAGTCTTTGACAAGTTTTAAGGCCTTCCTCTGACATCGCCTGGTAAAGAGGTCCTGGATGGAAGGAAGCTTGGCCCTGTTGATGTACTGGGCCGTACGCACTACCCTTTGTAGTGCCTTGCGGTCGGAGGACGGGCAGTTGCCATACCAGGCAGTGATGCAACCCATCAGGATTCTCTCGATGGTGCAGCTGTAAAACATTTTGAGGATCTGAGGACCCATGCCAAATCTTTTCAGTCTCCTGAGGGGGAATAGGTTATGTTGTGCCCTCTTCAAGACTGTCTTGGTGTGCCAAGGAACTTGAAGCTCTCAACCAGCTTCACAACAGCACCGTCAATGAGAATGGGGGTGTGCTCGGTCCTGCTTTTCCTGTAGTCCAAAATAATCCATTTTGAATTGATCATGTTGATGGAGAGGTCTCTGACGTCCTCCCTATAGACTGTCTCATTATTGTTGGTGAGAAGGCCTATCACTGTTGTGTCATCAACAAACTTAATGATGGTGTTGGAGTCGTGCCTGGCCGTGCATTCATGAGTGAACAGGGAGTACAGGAGGGGACTGTATACGCACCCCTGAGGGGCCCCTGTGTTGAGGATCAGTGCGGCGAATCTGTTGTTACCTACCCTTACCACCTGGGGGTGGCCCATCAGGAAGTCCAAGATCCAATTGCAGAGGTTGATGTTTAGTTCCAGGATCCTTAGCTTAGCCCTTTTAACAGATAGGGCTATCTTCTGTATACCACCCCTACCTTGTCACATCACAACTGATTGGCTCAAACGCACTAAGGAAATAAATTCCACAAATGTGCCTCACCACCTGGATTCGGTCTTATATAGCAACATTTGAAATTGTTTTTTTTACATTGGTAAAAAGTAGAGACTCAGAGCTACAAAGTGGTATAGCACACACCACATTTTTGAGGAAAAATGGGAAAGTAATTATGCTTTAAAAGTTCATAAACTTGTAAACTTAATTTTGAGAAAAGGGCCTTTGAATAGGTTGGTACCTACTGGAGAGCTCTCCTTTGTCTACACCCATTGACCATTGTTCACACTCTCTTAAGCCAGCCCCACCCATCTTTTTAAGGATTCACATGTGTGGTCATGTGCTAAACAGTCAGTAGTGTAGTAAAGATTAAGATTAAAAGTGGTAGTAGCCTACAATAAGGAAAGATTCCAGGTAAACAGAAAGTGTCCAGATAAAAACATTTTGTAAATCCTAGATGACGCTTACCCAGACACACTTGTCTAAATTGATGGGTCATTTGAAATAAATTCTATAACCCTCAGCCACATCTGGTGGTGAAAAAAGTACTAAATTGTCATACTTGAGTAAATGTAAAGATAGATTAATAGAAAATTACATAAAAGTCAACCAGTAAAATGCTACCTGAGTAAAAGTCTGAAAGGTATTTGGTTTTTAAAATACTTAAGTATCAAAAGTAAGTGGAATTGCCTAAATGTTCTTAAGTATCAAAAGTATAAAATTTTTTAAATTCCTTAAATTAAACCAGATGGACCAATTTTTTTTTATTGACGGATAGCCATGGGCACACTCCAACACTCCAACATAAGCATTTGTCCTTAGTGAGTCTGCCAGATCAAAAGCAATAGGGATGACCAGGGGTGTTTCTCTTAATACGTGTGTGAATTGAACAATTTTCCTGTCAAAGTTCTTTTGGGTGTCAGGGAAAATATATGGAGTAAAAAGTACATCATTTTCTTTCGGAATGTAGTGAAGTAAAAGAAAAAGCTGCCAAAAATATAAATAGTAAAGTAATGTACAGATAATACCAAAAAACGTAGTACTTTCAAGTAGTACTTTAAAGTATATTTACTGTACTTTACACCACTGCCCAAATCCCTTCACACCAGTATATTAGCATACTTTATATACTGTTACACATGCACTTATCACATAGTATTCCATACATAAGTTAAGGCCATGCAACCTGAGTTAAAACAAGAGTGAGGTGCACATGTACAGTACATAAACAGATGCATACACCATATATTTATGTGTTGGACACTTGATACGGTCACATGATATTGTTGTGGTATGTTACAAAATCATGTTACGACCACTTATATCAATATTAATTTTATATATCAATATTTTGCTAGGTCTTGCTAAATGGATGGGTCTCTACAGAAGGTGTACAGCCAAATGATTACTTGCATAGTAGAAATATCCGAAATAGATAGTGTCAATATAAATAAAATAATATACAGTATGTACACAAACAATATCAATAACGAAAGTGATAGGCAAGGTAGTTATATGCATACAATCAGGTGTAAAGTGGCTGAGCAGCAGGATCAAAAAAATAGTAGCAGCAACGTATGGCGTGTGTGTTAGGAGAGAGTCATTTGAATAGAGGCACTGCAGTTAGTGCTGATGACTGGTCCGTCCAAACCACGCATGAACAAGGGAATCTATATTCGGAGAGCTTGTTTCTGTCCTGCGCTTTACTTTGGTGAAGGGCATGTGATGTCCAGAGCCTCTTCATCAGGCAAAACTCCCTGATCATCTCAAAAAGATACAATTGTCTAGCTGTGTCCAATCCAGGTGGTGCTTGGACAGGCAGACCATCTATGGGAGGAAGGATGTCAGCGTTACGCAGCAGCTGAAACTTGGTCCCAACTTTGTCCTAATGCTCCTTTTGGCGACAACACCAGGCTCCAGAGCATCGAAGCTGTAAAACAGGAAATACAAAAAAGTTTGAAGACATTACCATCTTGCACAACATCAATTCATCTCTCAAGTTTAGATTAGAAGAATAACCTCATATAATGCAATGAAAAGGATATTCACCTGATGTGCTGGTACTGCTTGATCTGTGGCAGCGGCCTGAAGTAAGGAGTCAGGTGCTGTTGCCAGCCATAGGTTTCCACAAGCACCATATCATCCTCGAGTCAAACCAGCTGTGGGATGTTGACCCATCACTGTGCTGTCCTTCACAACACCAGCAATCTCAGACAAAGTGTTCACTCTGATCTTTCTGAAGCGCTGCTTGATGATGCCGAAGCACCAGTCGGGGACCAACTTGGTGTGGCTTGTGATCAGGAAGTGAAGGTCCAGACTGTGGTGGAGCTTGTTCATGGTCCGCCAGGCAGACTACCAGAGCACAAACTTGTTATTGTTTTGGCCACTGCAGTTATCACAAATCAAGTCCATGGGATGGCAGCAGCTTTCCACCAGTGTTTGTGTCCTGGGTGGCGTCCTGGTAATACTATTGCATTAGTTGTTGATGAAGTTCGCCACTCGCTGAAAGTCATCATGCTTCAGGTGTAACCTGTGCTTGCTTGGACCAGCTCTCTTTTTGATGGGAGTCATTAGACCATTCTCCTTGTATGACTGGCATTCTGAGATAACATCACTACACAGGTCATGTACGTAACGTTAGCTAGCTAACCAGCCATCTAACGTCCGCTGGCTAGCTAACATCAAGCTTTAACTTGCAATGAAAACAACTAACTGACTAAATTTAAAACGTACAATATCTGAAACTCTAGCTAAACTCTCACACATATACATGGATGAAAGCTTCACGGCAGACTGCAACCCTTTTATTACAGAGTCAGAGAGAGACAGCATGGTGTGATCGTCCTCCAGAAAGAAGTCCATCTCAACTTTTTCCCACTGACCTTTCTCGATAGCGCCTGATAAATACAGGGCAGCAATGTTATTGAGCACAGTAGCAACATATTTGCAGTTCTTCATGGCTAACATTATATATTTAAAAAAAACTGCAGTAGAAAGGATTATCTAAGCATACCGAGCAGCTCATTTTATAGACACAAGATGCTACACTGCAGACCAATCCAAACTCATCTCTCGGCATGTTCAGCCCACTCATTATCTCAGCCAATTATGGCTAGCGGGAAGGTTGCTGACTTTTTCTGTGACTAAACCAACTAGACTCGTAATTTAATAATTTAATTTGTATTTACAGATGGCATACATGTTTGTTTTTAAGGCACATGAAAGTTCATGTGTTTGAGAAGGCATTTCTGATTTGAAAAAAAAAGAAATTACTTTCAAACGGCTCTCCTGTGAAGTCGTGACTTGCGACATATGCCTAGTTTCCTGAATCTGGTCACAAATGAACATTTAGCAAGGCACACCTGTTAATTGAAATTCATTCCAGGTGACTATCTCATGAAGATGGTTGAGAGAATGTCAAGAGTGTGCAAATCTGTCATCAAGGCAAAGGCTGGCTACTTTGAAGAATCCCAAATATTAAATATATTTTTATTTGTTTAACACCTTTTTTGTTTACTACATGATTCCATATGTGTTGTTTTATAGTTTTGATGTCTTCACTATTATTCTATGATGTAGAAAGTAGTAAAAATAAAGAAAAACACTGGAATGAGTAGGTGTGTCCAAACTTTGACTAGTACTGTACTTCCATACATTTTTTCGTCTTGTTCCAGGGGACCTTCAGACAAGGAGGCCTGTCGACATCCTATAGCAAAACAATGTATGTGTGAGAGTCTCACCTTCATACAGATGGTTCATGTTAGTGTGTAGCCCAAACTGTTCGAATGCTACAGACAGAAGTTGGCAGATCAGCTGTACCAACTTCAGACTAGTCCCAAAACAATTGTAGGGCTCGTAGAGCAAAACAGAGAACATCATCGTGTTCATGAGAATCTCATCTTTCCATAAACTGTTTGGACGTTACAGACGATATTGTGAGAATATCGGTTTTTGGGATGTCTCACGGTTTGACAAACACCGCTCTAGCTCTGTCACCTTTCAGCAGATGTGGAAGTGTTACATAGACGGATGCAGTAGATTGAGACGCAACCAATGCAAAAAAAATAAACATATCTCTTAAACTGACATTTGTATGTGGATTGTTTCATTATACTAATTAGATTTCCGTGCAGGTGATTTCCCTGCCTGTTTCATTACTTCACAATCATAGCCAGTTGCAGGGGTGGCAGGGTGGCCTAGTGGTTAGAGCGTTGGACTAGTAACCGGAAGGTTGCAAGTTCAAACCCCCGAGCTGACAGGGTAAAAATCTGTCGTTCTGCCCCTGAACAGGCAGTTCAGGCTGTCATTGAAAATAAGAATTTGTTCTTAACTGACTTGCCTGGTTAAATAAAGATAAAATAATCAGCTATGATATGTTGATAACATATTTATAATTATCAAAAATATTTGAAACAAATTTTACACCAACGGGTTACTGTGCCAATGACCAATAAACAAAACATACTGACATGGTTTGCGTTTTCAACACCACAATAAATAGACAATGTCAATCTCGACAATCAACAAAAAAACACATCCCTTCCTACCATGTACGTTTACACAGTATCGAAGGCTTGGCTTGACAATCTCTAAATGTCATTAAACTTTTTGGTGTTTCTTAAAAACTTCTTACGGCTAGGGGTTCCGCTAGAGGACTTCATGTTACACAATACGTGTATGTTTTGTTCGATAAAATTCATATTTATATCCAAAAATCTCAGTTTACATTGGTGCTTTATGGTCAGTAATGTTGTGCCTCGAAAACATCCGGCAAATTTTAAGAGAGCCACATCAATTTACAGAAATACTCATAATAAACTTTGATAAAGATACAAGTATTATGCACAGAATTATAGATATACTTCTCCTTAATGCAACCACTGTGTCAGATTTTTTTAAAAGCTTTACAGAAAAAGCAAACCATGCAATAATCTGAGTACGGTGCTCAGACACAAAAACAAGCCATGCAGATACCCGCCAAATTGTGGAGTCAGTAAAAGTCAGAAATGGTATTATAAATATTCACTTACCTTTGATGATCTTCATCAGAATGCACTCCCAGGAATCACATTTCCACAATAAATGTTTGTTTTATTCGATAAAGTCCATAATTTATGTCCAAATACCTCCTTTTGTTAGCGCGTTTAGTAAACAAATCCAAACTCACAAGGTGCGGGCAAGTCCAGGCGAAAGTTCAGACAAAAGGTTTAAAAGGTTATATTACAGTTCTTAGCAACATGTCAAACGATGTATAGAATCAATCTTTAGGATGTTTTTAACATAAATCTTCAATAATGTTCCAACCAGAGAATTCTGGTTGGACCCCATAGACACTGTATATTCGATAGGCAATGAGTTGAAAAACTACAAACTTCAGATTTTCCACTTCCTGGTTGGATATTCCTCAGGTTTTCGACTGCCATATGAGTTCTGTTATACCCACAGACATAATTCAAACAGTTTTAGAAACTTCAGAGTGTTTTCTATCCAATGCTACTAATGCCATGCATATTCCAGCTTTTATGGCTTTGTAACAGGCCGTTTACTCTGGGCTCTATGCATATATTAGCTTCTGGGCCTGAGTAGCAGGAAGTTTACTCTGGGCACACTTTTCATCCGAATGTGAAAATGCTGCTGCCTATCCCAAACAGGTTATTAACAGATGGACAATGACCCAAAGCATACTTCCTAAGTTGTGGCGAAATTGCTTAAGGACAAAAAGTCAAGGTATTGGAGTGGCCATCACATAGCCCTGACCTCAATTCTATACAAAATGTGTGTGCAGAACTGAAAAAGCGTGTGCGAGCAAGGAGGCCTACAAACCTGACTCAGTTACACAAGCTCTGTCAGGAGGAATGGTCCAAAATTCACCCAACTTATTGTGGGAAGCTTGTGGAAGGCTACCCAAAACGTTTGACCCAAGTTAAACAATTTAAAGGCAATGCTACCAAGTACTAATTGAGTGTATGTACACTTCTGACCCACTTGGAATGTGATGAAAGAAATTAAAGCTGAAATAAATAATTCTCTCTACTATTATTCTGACATTTCACATTCTTAAAATAAAGTGGTGATCCTAACTGACCTAAAACAGAAAATTGTTACTAGGATTAAATGTCAGGCATTGTGAAAAACTGATTTTAAATGTATTTGCCTAAGGTGTATGTAAATTTCCTATATCAACTGTATATAGAGCCTATAAAAAGGAAGAGAAGCTTAAGCCTAGCCCCAGAGAGGTAGAGGGAGAGAGATATGCCGGCGGCATGCTACATCACCGACATGCATTTTTTTTTTATGTAAGATGGATACTGTGTCTACTATACAGGTGTACATGTACAGGAGGCTAATTTGTACATTTTCTATCAGAATATTTTATAAGCATTATATTGTTAGATTATAGGATTAACTCTGGTAGGCATGATACATTCTTCCTCACCTCAAGTTCAACTGTCAGAGTCAGTTGGAGCGCCGGTGCGCAATGCCTTCATATCATAGGCTTGCAGTAACTAAAGCTTAATAATAGCCACACCAAACCTTCACAAAAGTTTCTAAACTTTATTATGGTAAAATCAAAAGTAATTCAAGCCAGCGTTTACAGGGAAAATACCAAAAAGACTGTTACACTGAACTAAAATAGAAACGGAGCATGTAAAATGTTGGGCCCATGTTATATGAGCTGAAATAAAAGATCCCAGAAATGTACCATATGCACAAAAAGCTTATTTCTCACAAATACTGTGCTCAAATTTGTTTACATCCCTGTTAGTGAGCATTTCTCCTTTGCCAAGATAATCCAGCCACCTGACAGGTGTGGCATATCAAGAAGCTGAATACACAGCATGATCATTACACAGGTGAACCTTGTGCTGGGGACAGTAAAAGGTCACTCTAAAATGTGCAGTTTTGTCACACAACACAATGCCACATTCAATTGGTATGCTGACTGCAGGTATGTCTTCCAGAGCTGTTGCCAGATAATTTAATGTTTATTTTTCTACCATACGCAGCCACCAACATTGTTTTAGAGAATTTGTCAGTACATCCAACCTGCATCACAACCGCAGACCACGTGTAACCACGCCAGCCCAGGACAGTGGATAAAACTGTGGGTTTGCACAACTGAAGAATTTATGCACAAACTGTCAGAAACTGTCTCAGGGAAGCTCATCTGTGTGCTCGTCGTCTTGACCAGGGTCTTGACCTGACTGCAGTTCGGCGTAGTAACCGACTTCAGTGGGAAAATGGTCACCTTCGATGGCCACTGGCGTGCTGGGGCTCTTCGCTGTACCGGGCTGGTGGCAGACAGCATGTATGGCGTTGTGTGGGCAAGCGGTTTGCTGATGTCAACGTTGCGAACAGAGTGCCCCATAGTGTTATGGTATGGGCAGGCATAAGCTAATGTTATTTATTTTACAACATACCTAAACTAAATATGGAGCACACAATTTAAAAGACTGATCGAATGTAATTAAGCTAATGAAAATGTCACAACATAATTAAACAAAACAGTTTTTGCATATTTAAAGAACTGGTTTTGATTAATAAATAGGCTTACAATAATAATAATGATAAAACAAATGATTCTAACTTTTGTTTTACTTCAATGAAAAAGGCCTCCATCTTCATAATCAACAGTAGCCACGCCAAGGCTTTTCTGTTGCTCTCTCTCTCAGCAGCAGGCGCACATGCATGCAAGGCGTGAGATAATTGTGCTTCGGTGAGAATGTGGGGTATAGGCTATGATAGACATCCTCTCCTGGACAATTTGGCCTGCTACAATTATATTTATCAGCTTTTCTTTTTTTTATCTGCCAAATTCTGGCATTTATCAGCTAAGGGAAACCCTGGAGTATTTTCCATCAAATTGACTTGTTGCAGAATAAATCATTTTAATAATTTACTAAAAAGAGTGTAAAAGTCACCGATCTCTTCTCCAAGATTGACCTGTCTCATATTCAAAGTGATGGCAGATGTAACAAATTTGCAAACTTGAAAAAGTTAAATGGGATTACATGCATTTTCAACTCTCGGTATACTGATGGTTTTGTCACAGAAATGTTGTGTAAGTATAGCAAATGTGCCCACTCTGGGCACATTTGTGGTGTTGTAGGCTAGTCAAGGTAGGATAATTGTATTCTCCATAAACAAGATCAATAGGGGACATTTTTTAACTGTGTGTCTCATGTCTTCACTGTTCTTTCATGCGCAATGATGCCTATCAGCTATTCCTATTTGTTCTTGTCAAATCATATAAAAATGTAGCAGCTTTTAATAGTTAAACTATTAGTTAATAGTTATTAGTTATTAGTTAATAGTTATTAGTTATTAGTTAATAGTTATTAGTTATTAGTAAACTATTGCAGATCTGGAAAATGATCCACCAACCAATATTGTCACTATGAATGGTGGATAGAAGACAGGATAGACCGTTAGACTGGTAGACTATACTGACCTATGGTATAGTAAAAGTCAGCACATGGAAAAGCGTAGTGCATAAGGGTAGTACCAAAACACCTTGTTAACGGGGAGGCGCATGCAAGCAGATGAGGAAATGTGGCTAAGATGTAAGAAATTATACAGTAAATTCTGCAAAAGGGCAAATGTAAACAAAGGGGAAAAATGAACTACCCTCCCCTGAACTACCCTCCCCTACCCTCCACTCGTGTGAAGGCACTTTCCACTTTGACTAGACGGACAAGTGGGTACTCAGCGAACCTCTGCTCAGCCCAACGCTCTGTGTCTGCAAATCTCCTTTATGTCACAGACCCCAGTAGTAGCTACAGAGGCATATTTTGACAATAGGGGCCTAGCGGTTAAGAGCTCCTTGAGAGTTTATTGATGTATCCGTGCATCACTGTAAGTAACATAATAATATAATACCCTATCATAATCTATCAGTTTAAGATAGAGATGTTTTTTAGCATGGGCTGTCTCGATCGTTCTTCTCACGAAAACGTCTGTAGCTTCCAAAGGGTTTGGTGTTCTCCGTTTTGCTCTACGACCTCCACAAGCCCCACGGGACTCATCTGAAGTTGGTAATGTGGCTATGCCAACTTTTGTCGGTGGCGTCCAAATCGTTTGGGCTACAAACTAACTGTGGAAATACGATGGTGTTCTCCGTTTGGTGTTTTCCAAGTGTCGCGGGACTCGTCTGAAGGTAACCCATACAAATTAATGGAAGTATGGAGTTAGTTTTGTGCCAATAAAAAAATGGGGTAAAATATCAGTCCAAAAAAATGTATGAAGTGCATTCAGAAAGTTTTCAGACCTCTTGACTTTTTCCACATTTTGTTAGGTTTTATCCTTTTATCTAAAATGGATGAAATATTTTTTTTCCTCATCAATCTACACACGATACCCCATAATGACAAATCAAAAACAGGTTTGTAGCAATGTTTACTAAGCCTGGCACACTTGTAGTTGGGGAGTTTCTCCCATTCTTCTCTGCAGATCCCCTCAAGCTCTGTCAGGTTGGATGGGGAGCGTCGCTGCACAGCTATTTTCAGGTCTCTCCAGAGATGTTCGATCGGGTTCAAGTCCGGGCTCTGGCTGGGCCACTCAAGGACATTCAGAGACTTGTCCTGAAGCCACTCCTGCGTTGTCTTGGCTGTGTGCTTAGGGTCATTTGCCCCAGTCTGAGGTCCTGAGCGCTCTGGAGCAGGTTTTCATCATGCATCTCTCTGTACTTTCCTACATTCATCTTTCCCTAAATCCTGACTAGTTTCCCAGTCCCTGCCTCTGAAAAATATCCCCACAGTATGATGCTGCCACTACCATGCTTCACCATAGGGATGGTGCCAGGATTCCTCCAGATGTGACACGTTTTTTATTTATTTTTTATTTTTTTTATTTAACCTTTATTTAACAAGGTGGGCAAGTTGAGAACAAGTTCTCATTTAAAATTGCGACCTGACCAAGATAAAGCAAAGCAGTTCGACACGTAAAACAACACAGAGTTACACATGGAGTAAAACAAACATATAGTCAATAATGCAGTAGAAAAATTAGTCTATATACAATTTGAGCAAATGAGTTGAGATGAGGGAGGTAAAGGCAAAAAAGGCCATGGTGGCGAAGTAAATACAATATAGCAAGTAAAAACTTTTTTTTTTAAATAAACACTGGAATGGTAGATTTGCAGTGGAAGAATGTGCAAAGTAGAGATCGAAATAATGGGGGTGCAAAGGAGCTAAATACAGTAGGGGGAGAGGTAGTTGTTTGGGGTAAATTATAGATGGGCTATGTACAGGTGCAGTAATCTTTGAGCTGCTAGTGAGGGGGATAAGTGTTTCCAGTTTCAGAGATTTTTGCAGTTCGTTCCAGTCATTGGCAGCAGAGAACTGGAAGGCGAGGTGGATAATAAGGGAGTTAAGGGAGTAATAAATAAGGGAGTTAAGGCAACAAATAGGCCATGGTGGCGAAGTAATTACAATATGGCAATTAAACACTGGAATGGTAGATGTGCAAAAGAAGGATGTGCAAGTGGAGATAATGTGGTGCAAAAGGAGTAAACTAAATAAATACAGTATGGGGATGAGGTAGATAGATGGGCTGTATACAGATGGGCTATGAACAGGTGCAGTGATCTGTGAGCTGCTCTGACAGCTGGTTCTTAAAGCTAGTGAGGGAGATGGGAATCTCCAGCTTCAGTGATTTTTGCAGTTCGTTCCAGTCAGTGGCAGCAGAGAACTGGAAGGAAAGGCGACCAAAGGAGGAATTGGCTTTCGGGTTGACCAGTGATTTATACCTGCTGGAGCACATGCTACGAGTGGGTGCTGCTATGCTGACCAGCGAGCTGAGATAGGGTGGGGCTTTACCTAGCAGAGACTTGTAGATAACCTGTAGCCAGTGGGTTTGGCGACAAGTATGAAACGAGAGCGTATAGATCACAGTGGTGAGTAGTGTATGGGGCTTTGGGGCTTTGGGGCTTTGGTGGCAAAAGGGATGGCACTGTGATAGACTACATCCAGTTTTGGAGGCTATTTTATAGATGACATCACCAAATTCAAGGATCGGTAGGATGGTCAGTTTTACGAGGGCATGTTTGGCAGCATGAGTGAAGGAAGCTTTGTTGCGAAATAGGAAGCCGATTCTAGATTTAATTTTTGATTGGAGATGCTTAATGTGAGTCTGGAAGGGGAGTTTACAGTCTAGCCAGACACCTAGGTATTTGTAGTTATCCACGTATTCTAAGTCAGAGCCGTCCAGAGTAGTGATGCTGGGTGGGCGGGCAGGTGCGGGCAATGATCGGCTGAATAGCATGCATTTAGTTTTATTTACGTTTAAGAGCAGTTGGAGGCCATGGAAGGAGAGTTGTATGGCATTGAAGCTCATCTGGAGGTTAGTTAACACCGTGTTCAAAGAAGGGCCAGAAGTATACAGAATGGTGTCGTCTGCGTAGAGGTGGATCAGAGAATCACCAGCAGCAAGAGCGACATCATTGATGTATACAGAGAAGAGAGTCGGCCCGAGAATTGAACCCTGTGGCACCCCCATAGAGACTGCCAGAGGTCCGGATAACAGGCCCTCCGATTTGACACACTGAGCTCTAACAGAGAAGTAGTTGGTGAACCAGGCGAGGAAATCATTTGAGAAACCAAGGCTGTTGAGTCTGGCAATAAGAATGTGGTGATTGACAGAGTCAAAAGCCTTGGCCAGGTAGACGAATACAGCTGCACAGTAATGTCTCTTATCGATGGCGGTTATGATATCATTAAGGACCTTGAGCGTGGCTGAGGTGCACCGATGACAAGCTCAGAAACCAGATTGCATAGCGGAGAAGGTACGATGTGATTCAAAATGGTCAGTAATCTGTTTGTTAACTTGGCTTTCAAAGACCTTAGAGATGCAGGGTAGGATAGATATAGGTCTGTAGCAGTTTGGGTCTAGAGCGTCTCCCCCTTTGAAGAGGGGGATGACCGCGGCAGCTTTCCAATCTTTGGGAATCTCAGACGATACGAAAGAGAGGTTGAACAGGCTAGTAATAGGGGATGCAACAATTTCAGCAGATCATTTCAGAAAGAGAGGGTCCAGATTGTCTTGCCTGGCTGATTTGTCGGGGTCCAGATTTTTCAGCTCTTTCAGAACATCAGCTATCTGGATATCAGCTATCTGGTGAAGAAGAAATGGTGGGGGCTTGGGTGGGTTGCTGTGGAGGGTGCAGGGCAGTTGACCGGGGTAGGGGTAGCCAGGTGGAAAGCATGGCCAGCCGTAGAGAAATGCTTCTTGAAATTCTCAAGTATAGTGGATTTGTCGGTTGTAACAGTATTTCCTAGCCTCAGAGCAGTGGGTAGCTGAGGTGCTCTTATTCTCCATGGACTTTACAGTGTCCCAGAACATTTTTGAGTTTGTACTGCAGGATGCAAATTTCTGTTTAAAAAAGCTAGCCTTAGCTTTCCTAACTGCCTGTGTATATTGGTTCCTAACTTCCCTGAAAAGTTGCATATCACTGGGGCTATTCGATGCTAATGCAGAACGCCACAGGATGTTTTTATGCTGGTCAAGGGCAGACAGATCTGGAGTGAACCAAGGGCTATATCTATTCCTGGTTCTACATTTTTTGAATGGGGCATGCCTATTTAAGATGGTGAGGAAGGCACTTTTAAACAATAACCAGGCATCCTCTCCTATCGGGATGAGGTCAATGTCATTCCAGGATACTCCGGCCAGGTCGATTAGAAAGGCCTGCTCGCAGAAGTGTTTTAGGGAGCGTTTGACAGTGATGAGGTCGTTTCCTCGCAGACCCATAACGGATGCAGGCAATGAGGCAGTGATTGCTGAGATCTTGGTTGAAAACTACAGAAGTGTATTTGGAGGGTGAGTTAGTTCAGATGATATCTATCCGTGTTTACGGATTTGGGGTTATATCTGGTAGGTTCATTGATAAGTTGTGTGAGATTGAGGGCATCAATCTTAGATTGTAGGATGGCCAGGGTGTTAAGCATATCCCAGTTTAGGTCACCTAGCAGCACGAGCTCAGCAGATAGATGGGGGCAATCAAATCACATATGGTGTCGAGGGCCCATCTGGGGGCAGAGGGTGGTCTATAGCAAGCGGCAACGGTGAGAGACTTGTTTCTGGAAAGGTTAATTTTTAGAAGTAGAAGCTCAAATTGTTTGGGTTCAGACCTGGATAGTAAGACAGAACTCTGCAGGTTATCTTTGCAGTAAATTGCAACACCGCCCCCTTTGGCAGTTCTATCTTGTCGGAAAATGTTATAGTTAGGAATGGAAATGTCAAGGTTTTTGGTGGTCTTCCTAAGCCAGGATTCAGACACGGCTATGACATCCGGATTGGTGGAGTGTGCTAGGGCAGTGAATAAAACAAACTTAGGGAGGAGGCTTCTATAATGTTAACATGCATGAAACCAAGGCTTTTACGGTTGCAGAAGTCAACAAATGAGAGAGTCTGGGGGATGGGAGTGGAGGTAGAGACTGCAGGGCCTGGATTAACCTCTACATCACCAGAGGAACAGAGGAGGAGTAGGATAAGGGTACGGCTAAAGGCTAACAGAACTGGACACCTAGTACGTTCAGAACAGATAGTAAAAGGAGCAGATTTCTGGGCATGGTAGAATATATTCAAGGCATAATGTACAGACAAAGGTATAGTAGGATGTGAATACAGTAGGGGTAAACCTGTGCATATAGTGATAATGAAAGAGATATTGTCTCTAGAAATAGCATTTAAACCATGACATTGAGGCCAAAGAGTTCAATCTTGGTTTCATCAGACCAGATAATCTGGTTTCCAATAGAGTCCTTTAGGTGCCTTTGGGCAAACTCCAAGCGGACTATGTGCCTTTTATTGAAGAGTGGCTTCCGTCTGGCTACTCTACCATAAAAGGCCTGAATGGTGGAGTGCTGTAGAGATGGTTGTCCTTCTGGAAGGTTCTCCCATCTCCACAGAGGAACTCTGGAGCTCTGTCAGAGTGACCATCAGGTTCTTGGTCACCTCTCTGACAAAGGCACTTCTCCCCCAATTGCTTAGTTCAGCTCTAGGAAGAGTCTTGGTGGTTCCAAACTTCTTCCATTTAAGAATGATGGAGGCCATTGTGTTCTTGGGGACTATCAATGCAGCAGACATTTTTGGTTACCCTTCCCCAGATCTGTGCCTCGACACAATCCTGTCTCGGAGCCCTACAGACAATTCCTTTCCAAATAATGCGTTCCTTTCCAAATCATGTACAATCAATTTAATTCACCACAGGTGGATTCCAGTCAGGGTGGAAAAACATCACAAGGATGACCAATGCAAACAGGATGCACCTCAGCTCAATTTCAAGTCTGATAGCAAAGGGTCTGAATACTTATGTAAGTAAGATATCTGTTTTTTTACATATTAGCAAAAACATTTAAAAATGTTGTGTATTGTGTTTAGATTGAGGATTTTTATTTATTTAATCAATTTTAGAGTAAGGCTGTAACAACAAAATGTGGAAAAGGTAAAGGGGTCTGAATATTTTTCAAATGCACTGTATATACATTAATATATAATTCCTGAGCTTTCTTATATATCCCAGATATAGCACAGAGACTTCAAAACCTCATTCCTTAAGATACATTTTTTGACTGTCTTTTTTGCCATTTATGAATGTGTTATTCAATGCACTTCTATGGGCTGTAGTAGTAAAGGCCAAATTCTATATTTTATCAGATCATTTTTACACACTTATTTTGGTATACCAAAAATAGAAATGATCTATGGTATGACAGTCTGAAAACAATTCTATATGTTGGCTTAGTAGAACCCCCCCCCCCCCCCCCCCCCCCCACCACCACCACCACCCCCACCTGCCCTTTAACCCTAATTGCTCCTATAAGTCTCTTTGGATAAGAGCGTCTGCAAAATTTTAAAAAAATCTGTAAAAAAAGGTTAATAGTAGAAACATCTGACCTGGATGTTAGTAGGGCCAGCCAAAGTTTAAAGACACAGTAGAAGTCTACATGTTGCTGTCGTGGCCTGAATGCATAATTGTTTGTGAGGGTGAAGTGCTTTCTCACCAATTACCATAATAAAAAGCCAGAGCTTTGAACACAATATTCAATTTGGAAAATTAAATAAAAAATCTGACTGCAGCGTACATATTTATTTTCATAGTGAAAAAAAGAACTAAAATCCACAACCCAAAACAACACTGAAAGCCAAACAGTTGCAAAGATTTTATCATAAATAAATATTAATTATCGTAATACATTTGGCTGTCTAGAGTCCCTTGCCGATGCATCCATCTGTTTTTTAAAAGGATTATCCTAGGACCAAACTCAATTACCTTTCTTAATCATGGAAAGTACAGAAAAGCTCTATTAGCCAAATTACAGCCAATTAAAAAGTGCACACTTAGTGTTTAACCCTAGCAGAGAGGTCTGCGCTTTCAACATGGGACTTCAGCTTGTTCACCTCACAACTCAAACACACTACTTTTAAAAATGCATCCAAGCTTGACAACCAACACATAATGATTTTATCATTAAGTTCAAAACTCTTATTATTTACAATAACAGCAATTTGACTTTCCTCTGCTTTTTCCAAACACAAGCAGTATAAAGAGACAAAGACATCAAAGTGTTAGTGCTGGGGAAAATCGATGATACAAGGGTTCAGAATTGCAAAGAGAGGTAAAACAGTGGGTGTCAGCTTTGGAGAGAAGAGAGACAAAGCCTCCTGCAGAGTGCAGTCGGCCATGTGAGGTAAAGCTGCACACACACACACACGCTCGCACGCACACACACACACACACACACACACACACACACACACACACACACACACACACACACACACACACACACACACACACACACACACACACACACACACACACACACACACACGTAGTATTGCCTACCCCCGAAGTGAGTCTTCTTATCAGCTAACTGTATGTAAGGATTTCTCTGTGTTGTCTTAGGGATTCAACATTCTCTCTGTTGATCTTGCCAACCCCCATTGTCACACCTCTGAGAGGCAGAGGTTCTGTTGTGATTACATCATGTACAGTTGAAGTCGGAAGTTTACATACACTAAGGTTGGAGTCATTAAAAATCGTTTTTTCAACAACCACAAATTTCTTGTTAACAAACAATAGTTTTGGCAAGTCGGTTAGGACATCTGCTTTGTGCATTACAATTCACTGTATCACAATTCCAGTGGGTCAGAAATGTACATACACTAAGTTGACTGTGCCTTTAAACAGCTTGGAAAATTCCAGAAAATGATGTCATGGCTTTAGAAGCTTCTGATAGGCTAATTGACATAATTTAAGTCAATTAGAGGTGTATCTGTGGATGTGTTTCAAGGCCTACCTGCAAACTCAGTGCCTCTTTGCTTGACATCATGAGAAAATCAAAATAAATCAGCCAAGACCTCAGAAAAAAATGGTATACCTCCACAAGTCTGGTTAATCCTTGGGAGCAATTTCCAAATGCCTGAAGGTACCACGTTCATCTGTACAAACGATAGTACGCAAGTATAAACACCATGGGACCACGCAGCCATCATACCACTCAGGAAGGAGACGCGTTCTGTCTCCTAGAGATGAACGTACTTTGGTGTGAAAAGTGCAAATCAATCCCAGAACAACAGTGAAGGACCTTGTGAAGATGCTGGAGGAAACAGGTACAAAAGTATCTATATCCACAGTAAAACGAGTCCTATATTGACATAGCCTGAAAGGCCGCTCAGCAAGGAAGAAGCCACTGCTCCAAAACCGCCATCAAAAAGCCATACCATGGTTTGCAACTGCACATGGGGACAAAGATCGTACTTTTTAGAGAAATGTCCTCTGGTCTGATGAAACAAAAATAGAACTGTTTGGCCATAATGACCATCGTTATGTTTGGAGGAAGAAGGGGAGGCTTGCAATTCGAAGAACATCATCCCAACAGTGAAGCAAGGGGGCTCCAGCATCATGTTGTGGGGGTGCTTTGCGGCAGGAGGGACTGGTGCACAGCACAAAATAGATGGCATCTTGAGGCAGGAAAACTTTGGATATATTGAAGCAACATCTCAAGACATCAGTCAGGAAGTTAAAGCTTGGTCACAAATGGGTCTTCCAAATGGACAATGACCCAAAGCATACTTCCAAAGTTGTGGCAAAATGTCTTAAGGACAACAAAGTCAAGGTATTGGGGTGGCCATCACAAAGCCCTGACCTCAATCCTATAGAATATTTGTGGGCAGAACTGAAAAGGCCTGTGTGAGCAAGGATGTCTATAAACCTGACACAGTTACACCAGCTCTGTCTGGAGGAATGTGCCAAAATTCACCCAACTTATTGTGGGAAGCTTGTGGAAGGCTACCCGAAATATTTGACCCCAGTTAAAAAATGTAAAGGCAATGCTACTAAATACTAATTGAGTGTATGTAAACTTCTGACCCACTGGGAATGTGATGAAAGAAATAAAAGCTGAAATAATTCATTCTCTACTATTATTCTGACATTTCGCATTCTTAAAATAAAATTGTGATCCTGAGACAGATCATTTTTACTAGGATTAATTGTCAGGCATTGTGAAAAACTGAGTTTCAATGTATTTGGCTCAGGTGTATGTAAACTTCCGACTTCAACTGTAGGTCTGATATCTCATGGGAGGTTAACTTTACAGTAACACTTATCGGTCAACAAATTTTGAATCCAAACAACTCAGAAGCTTATGAAAGGGTCTTAGATTCATTGTACCTTCTCTTATGTTCCTGACTTGCTTTGGTGAGATACTGAATCTCTTTCTTTCTCTCCACCTCTCCCATGAGCTTTACGTCATAGCACAAGCCTCTCTCTCTCTCTCTCTCTCTCTCTGACCATGCTTGGAATAATGCCTTGTTATGCGTTTTCATGCTTTGTAACTTCATCTTTATGCCTTGTATGTGAATCCATTAATTTTACAAAGTAATTAAATACATTCCATTCTCAGACATTTCTTCACTGCCTATTACTGTAACACAACTATATTTTTCTTGCATATTGCTATTTATCTTATGGGCTAAATGAATCGTCTTCTTATGAGTCGCATGTGAGGTATATTATATACATGATAAATATTACTACACACACACACACACAGGCATTCTCTTTCTGGTTCCTCACCATTGCCAGTGGCACAATGCCACCCAAGTCCTGTGGTGCCAGGCGGATGATGGTCTGGACCTCATCAGTGATGGAGCGGGTGGGAGGGTACTCCACCTGCCACATCACCACCCGGCTGCCCAACGGGTCCAGTAGCCCGTTCACCTCCAGATCCACCTGGAGGACCCTCTGGTAACCCGCCTCCAGCCTGGGGGAAGAGGGGAGGGGAGAGGGAAGGAGGCAAAGAAGTGTTTTTTATGTGTATGGTCAAGTGACCTTGGGTGTTTAGAATGTATTAACATTAGTATCATCAATAGCCACGTTTCCATCCACAGTTTTAATCCAAGTAAAGTCATGGCGTTTAAAAAAAATTGTGTGATGGAAACAAAGTGTCGGTAGAACTTTATGAATGTCAACAGACAATTTGATTGTTCGACATGGTGGGTTATTTTTGTGTCGGTAAAATGTATTATGCAACGTATTGCTCTGGAAACAATCTATTGAGCAGTTGTTGATAGAATAACCCTCATGGCGAGGTACATTTGCAATCACAGGATGTTATGTTGTGTGGTACTCCCACTGTGACTTGGAAAAGAATGCACAGTTTAGGCTACAAGGTGGTGCCTGCGCGGTGATGAGCTTGATGCTCCTTTCCAATACATTTTGAGCATCTTAACTTGTATGGTAGTGACATGATGATCGGTGCTTAGCTGCCAATAAAAAATGAAAATGATCTTGGTCTTATCCATCTCATCATGTAACGTAACCTTTCCAGTGTCCACTTGTCTAGAGCATGTGCGAAAACCAGATTGGGCAAATCTGTCATTTTTCGCAACAGTTTGTGTGACAAAATTATTGGTACAGTGGAAAATGCAATGGAAACACATTCAACTCATGTTTTGGTAACACTTTATTTGGATAGTCCATCTATAGATGCTCTACAGACTATATACAGAATATCAGTAACATGTCAACTGCATGTTTGTTGAAATGTTACTGACATGTATGTTGACTATCCAAATCAAGTATTACCCATGTTTTTTATTCGGTACATGAAAAATGAAGCGCAAAAGTGTTTTATATGTGCCCTACATCATCACGCACATTATATCTGCTACATCTGGTGGGGAAATACATATATACAGTGGGGCAAAAAAGTATTTAGTCAGCCACCAATTGTGCACGTTCTCCCACTTAAAAAGATGAGAGAGGCCAGAAAATCACATTGTAGGATTTTTAATGAATTTATTTGCAAATTATGGTGGAAAATAAGTATTTGGTCAATAACAAAAGTTTATCTCAATACTTTGTTATATACCCTTTGTTGGCAATGACAGAGGTCAAATGTTTTCTGTAAGTCTTCACAAGGTTTTCACACACTGTTGCTGGTATTTTGGCCCATTCCTCCATGCAGATCTCCTCTAGAGCAGTGATGTTTTGGGGCTGTTACTGGGCAACACACACTTTCAACTCCCTCCAAAGATTTTCTATGGGGTTGAGATCTGGAGACTGGCTAGGCCACTCCAGGACCTTGAAATGCTTCTTACGAAGCCACTCCTTCGTTGCACGGGCGGTGTGTTTGGGATCATTGTCATGCTGAAAGACCCAGCCACGTTTCATCTTCAATGCCCTTGCTGATGGAAGGACGTTTTCACTCAAAATCTCACGATACATACATACATACATACATACAAAATCCCCATTCATTCTTTCCTTTACACGGATCAGTTTTCCTGGTCCCTTTGCAGAAAAACACCCCCAAGGCATGATGTTTCCACCCCATGCTTCACAGTAGGTATGGTGTTCTTTGGATGCAACTCAGCATTCTTTGTCCTCCAAACACGACGAGTTGAGTTTTTACCAAAAAGTTATATTTTGGTTTCATATGACCATATGACATTCTCCCAATCTTCTTCTGGATCATCCAAATGCTCTCTAGCAAACTTCAGACGGGCCTGGACATGTACTGGCTTAAGCAGGTGGATACTTCTGGCACTGCAGGATTTGAGTCCCTGGCGGTGTAGTTTTATTTATTTATTTAACTAGGCAAGTCAGTTAAGAACAAATTCTTATTTTTTATGACGGCCTAGGACCAGTGGGTTTACTGCCTATTCAGGGGCAGAACGACAGATTTGTACTTTGTCAGCTCTGGGGTTTGAGCTTGCAACCTTCCGGTTACTAGTCCAACGCTCTAACCACTAGGCTACCCTGCCCCCCTATAGTGTCCTACTGATGGTAGGCTTTGTTGCTTTGGTCCCAGCTCTCTGCAGGTCATTCACTAGGTCCCCCGTGTGGTTCTGGGATTTTTGCTCACCGTTCTTGTGATCATTTTGACCCCACAGGGTGAGGTCTTGCGTGGAGCCCCAGATCAAGGGAGATTATCAGTGGTCTTGTATGTCTTCCATTTCCTAATAATTGCTCCCACAGTTGATTTCTTCAAACCAAGCTGCTTACCTATTGCAGATTCAGTCTTCCCAGCCTGGTGCAGGTCTACAATTTTGTTTCTGGTGTCCTTTGACAGCACTTTGGTCTTGGTCATAGTGGAGTTTGGAGTGTGATTGTTTGAGGTTGTGGACAGGTGTCTTTTATACTGATAACAAGTTCAAACAGGTGCCATTAATACAGGTAATGAGTGGAGGACAGAGGAGCCTTTTAAAGAAGAAGTTACAGGTCTGTGAGCGCCAGAAATCTTGCTTGTTTGTAGGTGACCAAATACTTATTTTCCACCATAATTTGCAAATAAATTAATAAAAAATCCTACAATGTGATTTTCTGGATTTTTTTTCTCATTTTGTCTGTCATAGTTGAAGTGTACCTATGATGATAATTACAGGCCTCTCTCATCTTTTTAAGTGAGAGAACTTCCACAATTGGTGGCTGACTAAATACTTTTTTGGCCCACTGTATATATTTTTTTAGATTTAATGAAATTCACATGAAAATCTTTCTCAGTTTGGATGGAAACCAAGTTAGACAAAAGGAGACGCAGACATAGGGAAAAGTGAGTGCCAAACAGACAAGTTTCCTAAAAAATAGGAGAGCCGTTAAAATAGTATAACATGTATCCACCGCAACCCAAACTCAGTTCAGTTCAGTTCTGTCTCACATTCCCCAGAAGCATGAGGGAGAAAAAAGCAATTTACTTTTGTTCCTCCTCCATGGCACATTTCACAGAGAAAGATCTTATCTGAAAAGAATAACATTGGCTCTCCACTGATTGCGATGCAAACAAAGCAAGAAAAACGATGAATACAAAAATCCTAAACTCTGATTTCCTGAGCCTTCAGTTTGATCAGCCTGCCTGACTGTCTGTCCCCATGGCATTCTTTATCTAACATAAAACTAGATACAAAAGTAAACATCCCGGGGAAACAAACAGTGTACAAGGCATGGTGAAACTATAACTTGTAACTGGGATCTGAAACTTGCTGTCAATTCTGTGTAATACATACAAACAAACCCTCTCGTGTAACTGTATTTATTGTGTGTATAATCACAATTTAAGTGCATGCTGAGATGCCACCAAGTTTTTAAAGTAAGTGCAAACTCAGACAGCTATTATACAATACACAGGGGAATAAATTGGATTGGAAACTGATCTCTGTATTGTATTGTACCAACTTCCAAGTTGTGTCCTCATGAGTGTCATATTGTGCAACAGGATCAATACTCAAAATCCACAAGGCAAGAACACTGATCCATGGTCTTAGAGCTGAACATTCTAGCTGAGCATATATTCCATTTTAGACTCCCAGAACTTTTTCTGGTTTACCATTTCAGAAAATTACAACCACACTTCAAAGACTGGTGGTCGGTGAGATCAATGCGCAATGAGAGTTTTTGAGGACAGACTGCAATGTATGATGACACCGTACTGCACAAATTACTCTGTTCAAATCAACTCTGACAATCTAATCTCACAAACTATGAATAATCTGTATGTTTGAATAGAGACATATATGGCCACATTGACAAGCTTATATTGCCACCTTGACAAGCTTATCCACTTCTGCCCCCCCCCCCTGACCCCCACCCACACACACACACACACACACACACAGTGTGTGTCCAGCAGAGGGCAGTGTGTTATCTGGTGGCTGGTACTGCCACAGCAAGTGTTTGGGATGATAAATGGCTGCAGCCTGCTGGCCAGAGAGGTCAGCCAGCTTTATTATGTGTCTCATTATAAACATAACCATACTGTGCCCTTTCAATGGAGCCAGAGAAAGCGAGCAACATTTCCATAGAAAACTATAGTCGAAGAGTCAGCTACATGCTTCTTTTTCTGCTGCTTCTGCTGCTGCTTCGAGATGCATGCCTGAGACGGACAAAGACGGAACTAAATAGGCTTCTAGCTAAGAATAAGTCCCACAATGCCAAGTGTACAGTAGTTACTGTGAGAGAGTGCTGCATTAAGAGAGTGGATATTAAGGACTTCCCTGTCAGGCCGTCAGGCTGTTTACTATAGACCTGGGTGTCACAGTAACCGATGTGCTGTTTTGCGCTGCTCCCTCTGACCTAACAGCAGTCAAGAATAAACAGAAGCATGCGTACACACATGTAGAGATACACACAAACTCACTGTTGGGCTTCGTGACATTCCTCTCCAGAGGAGAGCTGTTGTGACAAAGGGCTCCAGGAATGAAAGTATGACAGAAAAAGATAGAATACCAAGATGTCAGCTACCCAACACAGAGGGCATGTGCAGCAGCTGTGTGTATTCCTTATGCCTAACACCTTTATGAATGGGCCTATGCAACCACAGGAAGGAAGGCAACTTTGCTATGGTGACTCCTTTCAGGCGCAGCAACGATTTGGTTAGCAGTGACAACAATGATACATCAAAAGAACAGAATCAATTTCAACACAAAGCCTCCGCGTGGAGTGGGCTGCGGTGCCGCAGTGGGCCTGTTTGTGTGTGTGTGTGTGTGTGTGTTGGGGAGAAATTAAACGTTTGGGACCATAGAAGTAGAAGCAGATGAAATGTAGCTAGGCAGGAACGCGTGCTAATCGGTGGAGGATTCTCAATTCCTATAGGTCAGAAGTAAGGGCTGGTACTCTGTGGTGGGCTGGAAGTTGCCTGAGGCCCAGATCCAGCGGGACAGTAACCCAGACAGAGTGCTTCCATCTGGGGCAGCTCTGGGAGGTACAGCCCACCCACTGAGGAAGCGGGGAACACAATCAGGGAGCCAGCATGGGGGCCAAGACCTGGAGCTTTACAGGACGGAAGTGGGCAGTTGAAACACACACAGGCACACACACACACACACACCACCACAGGACACAGAGAGGGAGAAAAGGAGGAAAGATTAGATTACGAAGGATAAAAGACAGTGTGAATTATTACTAGATACTGATCACTCTTTAATGAAGAGGATGGGACTGGAACTCATAAATAGAAGCTTTTGAAGGCTAGATCCTCTATGCGTTGTGCACTTGAATGAACATACATTGCATGTGTGCGTTTATATGCATGCAAGCGTGTAGGGGTAGGTACTTTGTGCTCCCCAAAGAAGAGAGCGTAGCTGCGGGGTACAGGAAGTGACACTGCGGGGCAAGGCTGTTATTTCCGGTTTTGACTAGAGGGAGTACGACATTAATTTACACTTTACATTTTAGATATCAGCCTGACCCCTGGGAGGGAATAATGGTTGTGACTAGAGGGAGTACAGCTACGACCGGAAGTGACTTTTCGTAGCTGGTTAGGAGGATTTACGCAGCAAGTTAGGATCATTAACGTGACAGATTAGGAGACAAAGGTTAAGGTTAGGAAAAGTTAGGGTTAGCTAAAATGCTCTGTTAACCAGCTACGAAAAGTCACTTCGGGTCGTAGCTGTACTCTCTCTAGTCACAACCGTCATTACCTCCCAGGAGTCAGGCTGATGCCTAAAATGTCAATTAAGGGCATTTTGGCGTCATTCACGCTGCTCTCTTTCATACCCCAGCCAGGGGACGGGGACATTGAATTACATAGTGCTCTCCAAGCCAAGGTCACACATGCTGGGAACCATATTATGTGGTTCCCATATTATACTGTAAAGCTCTCTAAAGTACAAAAGGCGCCGGCCCAGAGGCATTTAAATTAGGGGGTATAACCCACCACGACCAAACAGCTTCGGGACAAAGAACATCCACATAGGCATCATTCATATACAATGGTGTAAAGAGGTCTGAATGAGAATGTCACCAAAGACATCGATTCTGGATTCATCCACGACACTGGATTCAAAGCGAGCAAGGAATACTGCAGATCGTGACTTCACTACATAAACATATAAACACACTTGCTTAAATGATGGCTTCCTTAAATGGATAGCTTGTGAGATCAATGGCAGTACAATTGTTGAATAGTATAGTTATAAGTTAATCGTTGAGTACAGAGGAGGCTGGTGGGGTAAGCTAAAGGAGGACTGGCTCAATGTAATGGCTGGAATGGAATAAATAGAAGGATATCAAACATATGGAAATCAAATGTGCAACTCCGTTCCATTGATTCCATTGAAGCCATTACAATGAGCCCATCCTCCTATAGCTCCCCCCGCCAGCCGCCTCTGGTTGAGCAACACCCAATATCACTACATGTCCGCACTGTCAGAGTGTTTGCTGTGATCTCCCTCCACAAATACTGAGTCATAACAGCAATGCTGTTCAGTGAAAGGACTGTGCTACATTCCTTGTTGTTTTAAGCATGTCATCCAGTATATATACAGTACCAGTCAAAAGTTTGGACACATCTACTCATTCAAGGGTTTTTGTTTTTTGACTATGTTCTACATTGTCGAATAATAGTGAAGACATCAAAACTATGAAATAACACATGTAGCAACCAAGAAAGTGTTAAACAAATCAAAATATATTTTATATTTGAGGATCTTCAAAGTAGCCACCCTTTGCCTTGATGACAGCTTTTGCACACGCTTGGCATTCTCTCAACCAGCTTCATGAGGTCACCTGGAATGCATTTCATGTAACAGTGTACCTAGTTAAAAGTTCCTTTGTGGAATTTCTTTCCTTCCGTTTGAGCCAATCAGTTGTGTTGTGACAAGGTTGTGTTACGCCCTGATCTGTTTCACCTGTCCTTGTGCTTGTCTCCACCCCCTCCATGTGTCGCTGATTATCCCCAGTGTATTTATCCCTGTGTTTCCTGTCTCTCTGTGCAAGTTCGTCTTGTTTGTCAAGTCAACCAGCATTTTTGTGTCTCAGCTCCTGCTTTGCCCAGTCTCTCTTTTCTCACCCTCCTGGTTTTGACCCTTGCCTATCCTGACTCTCTGAGCCCGCCTGCCGGACCACTCTGTCTGCCCCTGACCTTGAGCCTGCCTATCGCCTGGTACTGTTTGGACTCTGACCTGGTTTATGAACTCTCGCCTGTACCCAACCTGCCTTTTGCCTACCTCTTTTGTTATAATAAATATCGGAGCTCAACCATCTGCCTCCTGTGTCTGCATTCGGGTCTCAACTTGTGCCCGTATACTGTAGGTAGCGGTGGCTTACTGAAGATAGCCCTAATTGGTAAACTACCAAGTCCATATATTATGGCAAGAACAGCTCAAATAAGCAAAGAGAAACAACAGTCCATCATTACTTTAACCCTCCCGTGGTCCTGGGGTCAGGGTGACCCAGGTCCTGTGTGTGGAGGGCTCCCCTTTCTGTGCTCTGCGCTCGCGGGTCAGAGCGACCCAGGCCCTGTGTTTCCAGGGTTCCCGCTCTTGCGGTGGCGGCTCAGAGCGACCGTGCCCGCCACTGGCGAGGCGTGTGCCTTTGAGCGTAGTAGAGAGTCTGAGAGTGTGGCGAGTGTGACGAGGCTGTGCCCGGCTCCCCGCTCTGCGCTCTGCTCTCTTCGCTCTGGGCTCTGAGCTCTTGGGTCAGAGTGACTCAGCCAGCCACTGGCGAGGCGTATGCCGTGGAGCGTACTAGAGTGCCTGCGAGTGTGACGAGGTTGTGCGCTCTGCAAGTCAGAGCGACCCAGCCAGTCGCTGCACAGGTCCGGACGTGCTCCGCTGTGTGCTAGAGAGCAGCCGAGTGTTCTTGTTGCTCGGCTGGGGTGGGTCGACGAGCGAGCCTAGAGCATTTTCGGGTCGGCCGGCCCTACGTAGAGAGGATACTAATATTGTCAGCGGCACCCACCCACACACCCACACACACACACACACACACACACAAAGTGACCGGCGCCCCACCCGTGCCAAGTGCGCTCTTGCCCGCAGCTCAGCGGACCCGCTCGGCTCCACAGATCGGCCATGGCCGCGCGTTTTACGGCCGCGCAGGTTCTAGAACAGATCTTGTCCAGCGTGGACCAAGAAGACTACTCGGATTGCCAGGAGGAGGAGGAGGAAGAGGTTTCGGAAGACGAAGACGGGGAGGAATACAACCCCGAGCGCCGCGAGGTCGACGATGCCTCTTCTCCCTCTTCTGAGGAAGAGCAGCCCGAGGAAGAGCCGCCCGAGGACGAGCACGAGGACGAGCACGAGGAAGAGATCTCCTCGGCCCCAGACCAACGGGAGCCGCCATTGCTGTCGAAGAATGGCAAAATCGAGTGGTCCCCCCTGGCCTACGGCCTAAGGCCGCCACCGCGGGCCCCTGGCGATCCTCCATGCCGGGCCGGACCAGACTCCGGGCCCCACGGCCTATGCCGCGACACAGGCCCGCGACATCGCGTCCGCCTTCCAGGGGCAGACAGGTCCTGTCCTCCAGGTTCGCCTTCACGCCCACCGCCATTCTGGTGTCCTACCTGGCAAAGAGAAACAAGAACATGCTACTTTTGAGCACGCTGCACACAGAGGGCCACATTAGCAATCGCCGCGACAGGAAGCCGGCCCTCATCCTAGACTACAACTGCAACAAGGGCGGCGTGGTCAACCTTGACAAGGTGGTGGGCACCTACAGCTGCAGACGGATGACTGCCCGCTGGCCCCTGGTCATCTTCCACAACATCCTCGACGTGTCCTCCTACAACGCCTTTGTCATATGGCGAGAGATCAAGCCTGACTGGATGCCTGGCAAGCGGAACAAGCGCAGGGTGTTCCTCGAGCAGCTGGGAAAGGCACTCGTGAAGCCGCTGATCCAAAGAAGGCAGCATCTGCCCCGCACCGAAGTGGCGTCAGCCCTTGTCAAAGTCCTACAGAGTGCTACGGCGGCGCCTCCTGATCAACAGCGCGAGGGCCCCGCCGCTGGCACGGCCGCTGCCCCGCTCGTTGCCCCGGCCACCGGGGCAAGTAAAAGGAAGAGGTGTCAGCTCTGCCCACCCAAGAAGGACTCCAAGACACACACAGTGTGCTGCAGGTGTAAGAAATACATCTGCAAAGGATGTTCACACGCCTACTGTCACACTTGCGCACATTGGGCCTTTAGCCAGGACGGGACAGGGTGACCCGGAGGACGCGGGGACTAGACACAGTACCAGGACAACGGGAGGGTTAAGACATGAAGGTCAGTCAATCTGGAATATTTCAAGAACTTTTAAAGTTTCTTCAAGTACTGCCACAGGAAAAGACCCAGAGTTACCTCTGATGCAGAGAATACGTTCATTAGAGTTACCAAATTGCAGACCAAATAAATGCTTCACAGAGTTCAAGTAACAGACACATCTTAACATCAACTGTTCAGAAGAGACTGTGTGAATCAGGCCTTCATGGTCAAAGTGCTGCAAAGAAACCACTACTAAAGGACACCAATAATAAGAGACTTTCTTGGGCCAAGAAACACGAGCAATGAACATTAGACATCTGTCCTTTGTTCGGATGAGTCTAAATTTGAGACTTTTGGTTCCAATCGCCATGTCTTTGTGAGACGCAGAGTAGGTGAACGGATGATCTCCGCATGTGTGGTTCCCACCGTGAAGCATGGAGGAGGAGATGGGGTGATTTGCTGGTGACACTGTCAGTTACCTATTTACAATTCAAGGCACACTTATCCAGCATGGCTACTACAGCATTCTGCAGTGATACGCCAACCCATCTGGTTTGTACTTAGTGGGACAATCGTTTGTTTTTCTTCATGGCCAATGACCCAACACACCTCCAGGCTGTATAAAGGCTATTTAACTAAGAAGGAGAGTGATGGAGTACTGCATCAGATGACCTGGCCTCCACAATTACCCAACCTCAACCCAAGTGAGATGGTTTGGGATGAGTTGGACCACAGAGTGAAGGAAAAGCAGCCACCAAGTGCTCAGCATATGTGGGAACTCCTTCAAGACTGCTGGAAATCATTCCAGATGAAGCTGGTTGAGAGAATGCCAAGAGTGTGCAAAGCTGTCATAAAGGCAGCTACTTTTGAAGAATCTAAAATCTCAAATCTAAAATGATTTGTTTAACACTTATCATTACTACATGATTCCATATGTGTTATTTCATAGTTTTTGTGTCTTCACTATTATTCTACAATATAGAAAATAGTAAAAATAATACATATGTTCTATGTACTGTATCTGCAATATTGACATATTGTAGTATGTACATGTAATATTGTATGGGTTTTCACCCTGGCTGAAGATGAAGCCTGACTATTAGAGTCAGTGTTTACCCAGAGCAAGATCCTAAAAAAGCTCACTCATTAATACTTCAACTCTAAATGTACTCTGACACTGAGCTTGAATTCTCTGTAGTTTCCAGCCACAGGACGATACTTATACGATACATTAGTGATATTAGAACCAGTTAGTGTGCAAATGTTACCAGACATTACCAGAATATGGACACCAAAGCATGTAGGAAGCCTCAGGCAAATTGGTTGAGAGTGTGATGGGAGTGCCAATGAGTTATTGACTATGGAGGGTCTGAAGAGGGTTCAAAATGGCATCAACCAACCCCAGAATAACAATGAGCCAATCCGGTTCTGTCTCCGGTGCTTGGTGGTGTCTCGGTCATGAGCAACTGTGATATTCCAGTTAGACTCCAGCAATGTTCCCTTTAAGCTGCGTTAGTGCATGGGCACGCAGCTCCCCGGGACTGCCACACAGAAGAAATATCAGCACCCGCAGAGAAGCACAACTCAACTTTCTAGAGTTGTTTCCCTTAGTTAACACTATCAACGTTTCCCTTCGCTGTGGGAATTGTGATCGAATCAATGCAATATTAGCCACTTTCAATGCAACATTAAGAACTGACAATAAGGATGGGTACACAGGACAGTCCAGATCTCAGGAGGAAAATAACAGGATAGAATGAAGCCACTTTTGTATGTCTCATATCCAGTGCAATGCTGTGGCATTCCTATGCAAGACTTAGTATGCAATACTAACTATGCAAGAGATTTTGTTGTAGGCAGAATGCATCGGATTAGGATTCTAGTTCATTGACATGCACGACTCAGCCTGTACTCGGCACAGATCGGTGTGGCATAACCAATCAATGCTGCAGTAGGCCTATATGCAATAAGACCATTGCCATACTGTACTGTATATGGATCTATGCCATTCACTTTGAACTGGACTGTGTTTACAGCATGAGTGGTCATGAGTAGATCACTTGTTTTGAAATCAAAGCTGAGCTGCATGTAGCCACGTGTGCACATTTGTTCATATCCTTTGGTAGTTACTGAGTTCTTAGCCTAGTTATAGATCATTTGTAGTCAGCAATGCGGGAGTGATTGCTTCCTACAAGAGCACAACATGTGTACATTTCTAGTCATCTTTGAAAAGTGACTCTGGTAAAGAGATTTTTAATTTTTAGACCTGCTTGAATACGTTAAGTAGCCAATAGGCGAAGGGTAGCATAATTTGTCTGATTCTCTGTAATGATGGTATGGGAATAATAATGCATTTTATTTTGTGAACTGGTTTCTTGGATCAAACAACACAACATTTTTAGTCACTTCCTTGTCTGAAGTACAAGTGGATAAACAGGTTAATGTTAAGTCCTGCTTATTTTTTTCAAAAGTCTCATAAGCCTACATTGAACACCACACATTGGGTGCTACTGTAGGCTGAATGATAGAACATATATCTCCATGTTAATATGTTACGGGAGCATTTTCTCCATTGTTTTTGATGGTAGGCCACTCTGGTAGGCCTACATTATGATCAAATAGCCATAGTAGCCAACTTGACCACTGTCTGAAACTGTAACTTAACGCAGGTAGTGTTCACAGTAAATGCAAGCTGAAAGTTGCACAGAATGTTTACAATGTTCAAGTTTGCACTCAGCAGACCATAACTTGTTCAGTGCCGAAAAACATTAGAGGGAACATTGGGCTCGAGTGAGATTCTTATGAGACTCCAGTGAGATTCTTATGAGACTCCAGTGAGACTCCAGTGAGATTAGCTCGCATGTCTGCTGTAGTAATATGTGTATGCAGTAATAAAGTATCTTAATATCAACACCATCATCCCAGAAACCCTAGACCCACTCTACATTGCATACCGCCTCAACAGATCCACAGATGATACAATCTCTATTGCACTCCACACTGCCCTTTCCCACCTGAACAAAAGGAATACCTATGTGAGAATGCAATTCAGTGACTACAGCTCAGCGTTCAACACCATAGTGCCCTCAAAGCTCATCAATAAGCTAAGGACCCTGGGACTAAACACCTCCCTCTGCAACTGGATTCTGGACTTCCTGACACATCCGCCACGCTGATCTTCAACATAGGGGTGCGTGCTCAGTCCCCTCCTGTACTCCCCCGTTCACTCATGACTGCACGGTCAGGCACGACTCCAACACCATCATTAAATTTGCCGATGACACAACAGTGGTAGGCCTGATCACCGACAACAACGAGACAGCCTATAGGGAGGACGGCAGAGACCTGGCTGTGTGGTGCCAGGACTTCAACCTCTCCGTCAACGTGATCAAGAAAAAGGAGATTATTGTGGACTACAGGAAAAAGAGGACCGAGCACGCCCCCATTCTCATCGACAGGGCTTCTGACCGCAAGGCACTACTGAGGGTAGTACGAACGGCCCAGTACATCACTGGGTCCAAGCTTCCTGCCATCCAGGACCTCTATACCAGGCGGTGTCAGAGGAAGGCCCTAAAAATTGTCAAAGACTCCAGCCACCCTAGGCATAGACAGTTCTCTCTGCTACCGCACGGCAAGTGGTACCGGAGCGCCAAGTCTAGGTCCAAGAGGCTTCAAAAAGGCTTCTTTCCCCAAGCCATAAGACTCCTGAACATCTAGTCAAATGGTTACCCAGACTATTTGCATTGCCCCCTTGCCCCCTCCACACCACTGCCACTCTCTGTTGTCATTTATGCATAGTCACTTTATTAACTCTACCTACTACCTCAACTAACCGTACTCTGTACCGGCACCCCCTGTATATATTGTTATTTTACTGCTGCTGTTTAATTACTTGTTACTTTTATCTCTTATTCTTAACCATACTTTTTTGAAACTGCACTGTTGGTTAGGGGCTCGTAAGTAAGCATTTCACTCTAAGGTTTACACCTGTCATATTCGGCTCATGTGACTAATAACATTTGATTTGATTTTGATTTGATTTAATAGGGAGTTGTGCCGCCCCGACTCACCAGAGCCGCCAAAACAGCTTCAATGCGCATAGATTATTCAAGTGTCTCGAACTCTACTGGAGAGATGCAACACCATTCTTCCACTAGGAATTCCATAATTTAGTGTTTTGTTGATGGTGGTGGAAAACGCTGTCTCAAGCACCGCTCCAGAATCTCCCAGAAGTGTTCAATTGGGTTGAGATCTGGTGACTGAGACACACACACCCTTTAAATCCCCTATGCTCCTTTGAGACGCTTCTTTCCAAGTCACTGAGATCTGGTGACTGAGACACACACACCCTTTAAATCCCCTATGCTCCTTTGAGACGCTTCTTTCCAAGTCACTGAGATCTAGGGTGACCACATTTAAAATACCCAAATGCGGGACAACATGATGATTTTGCGGGACAGATTAATGGGAATATGCATTTACATCTTCTTAAATGACTGTTTTGTGAGCAAATTAGAGCAGATGGTGTTAACAAACTATATAGCCTTCCAGTACTGTTTTTTCAATCAAAGCACATTCTGCCTGGTGGCTCACGCTGTTGAGTTTTGGCCACATTATCATGTTTTGGGGACTATTCAGCTAACCATCCTAAAATGTGTTTTTGGTGGTAACAGTAACGTTAAACTATGCTATTATATTTAGTTATGTAGAATACAAATGAATTAATATGTGATCTAAGATTTTGATTCAGCTTTTATCTAACTTTACTAAGAAAGCACCATTCTGAGAAGTGGCAGAGCGACGACCAGTGTACTCTGGCAGCACTACACCCCCGTCAGGTCACTGCACCAACTGAGCAATTGAAGCATAGCCAACTTTTCCCCTTGTGCAAAATTTGGTGATACAGAGACCACATGTGGCTGTTTTATGGAAATCTTGGAATATTTGGCCAAGGAAACATTTCTGGTTGGTCTCAGGGAATGTAAAACAGTTAGGAAGCGAGACTTTTATAACGGGTTGGGAATACTATAGCAGAAAATATGTTAAAAAGGGCAACTCATGAGCATTGAGTGCCTCACAAGTTTGACAAAATTACCTTATGTCTTTTCATCTAATATGGCTATTTATTTACTTTTGTATCTTTTCATCAGAAGCAGAAAAAACTTTTTTGTATGTAGTTATGAGTTTAGCAGGTTTAGCAGGAAATTAGTTTAGCAGGATATTAGCCAGAAAGGATTTGAGAAATACAGTATGATTGGTTGACGATAGGCCTATGACATTGGCCTACAATACCTCTCATCTTGCGCTGCACAGAATATCAGATCTCAACAGATCTCAATGTCAGATCTCAAAAAATGTTTAACATCACCATTAGGCTTAGGCTATCACATCCTTATGATATACAGTACGAGGCAAAAGTTTGGACACACCAACTCATTCAAGGGTTTATTTTTATTGTTCTACTATTTTCTACAGACATCAAAACTATTAAATAACACATATGGAATCATGTAGTAACCAAAAATGTGTTTAACAAATCATTTTAGATTTTAGATTCTTCAAAAGTAACCACCCTTTGCTTTGATGACAGCTTTGCACACTCTTGGCATTCTCTCAACTAGCTTCACCTAGAATGCTTTTTCAACAGTCTTGAAAGAGTTCCCACATATGCTGAGGACCTGTTGGTGGCTTTTCTTTCAATCTGTGGTCCAACTCATCCCGAACCTTCTCAATTGGGTTTAGGTCGGCTGATTGTAGAGGCCAGGTCATCTGATGCAGCACTCCATCACTCTCCTTCTTGGTCAAATAGCCCTTACACAGCCTGGGTCATTGTCCTGTTGAAAAATAAATTATAGTCCCCTAAGTGCAAACCAGATTGGATGCTGTATTGCTGCAGAATGCTGTGGTAGCCATGCTGGTTAAGTGTGCCTTCAGTGTGAGTTGGTGATCTCCCACCTGTTTAGTAAAGTGCAGCCAGGATCCATACAGTGAATAAGTCCTTTGCCTTCTCTCTGTTCATCGTACTGGTTGCATGTGTGATCAAGTCTGTGTTGCTTGTGTGTGTTTGCCATTTCAGTGCGGAGCTTGTTTTCAGGAGGCGGGGTGTGGTTTGTATTTGCAAACTCGTTTTAGCTCACAACAAGCTTGTAGCATGGCTAACACTAGATACAGTGCCTTGCGAAAGTATTCGGCCCCCTTGAACTTTGTGACCTTTTGCCACATTTCAGGCTTCAAACATAAAGATATAAAACGGTATTCTTTTGTGAAGAATCAACAACAAGTGGGACACAATCATGAAGTGGAACGACATTTATTGGATATTTAAAACTTTTTTAACAAATCAAAAACTGAAAAATTGGGCGTGCAAAATTATTCAGCCCCTTTACTTTCAGTGCAGCAAACTCTCTCCAGGAGTTCAGTGAGGATCTCTGAATGATCCAATGTTGACCTAAATGACTAATGATGATAAATACAATCCACCTGTGTGTAATCAAGTCTCCGTATAAATGCACCTGCACTGTGATAGTCTCAGAGGTCCGTTAAAAGCGCAGAGAGCATCATGAAGAACAAGGAACACATCAGGCAGGTCCGAGATACTGTTGTGAAGAAGTTTAAAGCCGGATTTGGATACAAAAAGATTTCCCAAGCTTTAAACATCCCAAGGAGCACTGTGCAAGCGATAATATTGAAATGGAAGGAGTATCAGACCACTGCAAATCTACCAAGACCTGGCCGTCCCTCTAAACTTTCAGCTCATACAAGGAGAAGACTGATCAGAGATGCAGCCAAGAGGCCCATGATCACTCTGGATGAACTGCAGAGATCTACAGCTGAGGTGGGAGACTCTGTCCATAGGACAACAATCAGTTGTATATTGCACAAATCTGGCCTTTATGGAAGAGTGGCAAGAAGAAAGCCATTTCTTAAAGATATCTATAAAAGTGTTGTTTAAAGTTTGCCACAAGCCACCTGGGAGACACACCAAACATGTGGAAGAAGGTGCTCTGGTCAGATGAAACCAAAATTGAACTTTTTGGCAACAATGCAAAACATTATGTTTGGCGTAAAAGCAACACAGCTCATCACCCATCCCCACTGTCAAACATGGTGGTGGCAGCATCATGGTTTGGGCCTGCTTTTCTTCAGCAGGGACAGGGAAGATGGTTAAAATTGATGGGGAAGATGGATGGAGCCAAATACAGGACCATTCTGGAAGAAAACCTGATGGAGTCTGCAAAAGACCTGAGACTGGGACGGAGATTTGTCTTCCAACAAGACAATGATCCAAAACATAAAGCAAAATCTACAATGGAATGGTTCAAAAATAAACATATCCAGGTGTTAGAATGGCCAAGTCAAAGTCCAGACCTGAATCCAATCAAGAATCTGTGGAAAGAACTGAAAACTGCTGTTCACAAATGCTCTCCATCCAACCTCACTGAGCTCGAGCTGTTTTGCAAGGAGGAATGGGAAAAAATGTCAGTCTCTCGATGTGCAAAACTGATAGAGACATACCCCAAGCGACTTACAGCTGTAATCGCAGCAAAAGGTGGCGCTACAAAGTATTAACTTAAGGGGGCTGAATAATTTTGCACGCCCAATTTTTCAGTTTTCGATTTGTTTAAAAAAGTTTGAAATATCCAATAAATGTCATTCCACTTCATGATTGTGTCCCACTTGTTGTTGATTCTTCTTTATGTTTGAAGCCTGAAATGTGGCAAAAGGTCGCAAAGTTCAAGGGGGCCGAATACTTTCGCAAGGCACTGTAGAAAATTGCTGCAAAGCTCAATGCGGAAAAAAACATGTATCAAGCACTACACTCCATGAACACAGGATCAACAAAAACAGTTCTATAAAGATCTAATAGATCTGAAACTCTCTATGGATTATACCAACAAAGGGGTTGATGATCTGTTTGAAGGATGTAATGGAATTTAAACACAGTTTGGTGTTAACGCAGGTGGAGGTGGAGGAGCTAAAGGACGTGAATGTCACCAGCCAGACCACATTCAAAACCACGTCTGAGGATTTCACAATTTTCAAAAAAACACTTGACAAGCACTCTTCCAAAGGAGACTAACAATCGGGGATAAATAACATTTTAATCAATGGAATTGAGGGTGTAAAGGCCAAGAAATTCCTGGCTGATCAACTCAAACTGGAAACTAAACTCATCGAGATGGAGAGGGTGCATAGGAATGGCACTTTCTTTCCAGATGGATGGCCCAGATCTATAGTGGTGAAACTGCTCAGGTTCAAAGACAAGGAGGAGATTCTCAGGAGAGCCAAGTGCCTGAAGGGAACCAAAACCTTCATCAATGAAGAGTTATCTGAAAAGGAACACCTCAAAAGAAAGGAACTGCTTCCACAACTAGTTGAAGAACTAAAAATAGGCAACATTGCACACCTGAAGAACGATAGCCCCCCCCCCCCCCCTAGTAGGCCTATGGCATATTTACTCTACTTTGTTCATGTTTTTCACATAAGCTCATGACCAAAAACACACATTGCTCTAAATGTCATAACCCTCTGAAGTCTTCAGTGGTGGCCCTCAGAGTGTGGTGTCAAGAAAATAACCTCACACTCAACGTCAACAAAACAAAGGAGATGATCGTGGACTTCAGGAAACAGCAGAGGGAGCACCCCCCTATCCACATCGATGGGACAGTTGGTAGAGAAGGTGGAAAGTTTTAAGTTCCTTGGTCCACCCACACAGACAGCGTGGTGAAGAAGGCGCAACAGTGCCTCTTCAAACTCAGGAGGCTTACAAAATTTGGCTTGTCACCAAAAACACTCACAAACTTTTACAGGATGCACAATCGAGAGCATCCTGTCGGGCTGTATCACCGCCTGGTACAGCAACTGCTCCGCCCACAACCGTAAGGCTCTCCAGAGGGTAGTGAGGTCTGCACAACGCATCACCGGGGGCAAACTATCTGCCCTCCAGCACCACCCGATGTAACAGGAAGGCCAAAAAGATCATCAAGGACAACAACCACCTGAGCCACTGCCTGTTTACACCGTTATCACCCAGAAGTCGATATCAGTACAGGTGCATCAAAACTGGGACCAAGAGACTGAAAAACAGCTTCTATCTCAAGGCCATCAGACTGTTAAACAGCCATCACTAACATTGGGTGGCTGCTGCTAACATACTGACTCAAATCTCTAGTCAATTTAATAATAAAAAATTGGATGTAATAAATGTATCACTAGTCACTTTAAACAATGCCACTTTATATAATGTTTACATACCCTACATTACTCATCTCATATGTATATACTGTACTCTATACCATCTATTGCATCTTTCCTTTGCCGTTCGGCCATCGCTCATCCATATATTTATATGCACATATTCTTATTCATTCCTTTGCTGTTGTGAAATTGTTAGATTACTTGTTAGATATTACTGCATGGTCGGAACTAGAAGCACAAGCATTTCGCTACACTCGCATTAACATCTGCTAACCATGTGAATGTGACCAATTGTCACACCCTGACCATAGTTTGCTTTGTATGTTTCTATGTTTTGTTTGGTCGGGGTGTGATCTGAGTGGGCATTCTATGTTGTGTGTCTAGTTTGTCTGTTTCTGTGTTTGGCCTGATATGGTTCTCAATCAGAGGCAGGTGTTAGTCATTGTCTCTGATTGGGAACCATATTTAGGTAGCCTGTTTGGTGTTGGGGTTTGTGGGTGATTGTTCCTGTCTTTGTTACACCAGATAGGGCTGTTTTTGGTTTTTCACGGTTCTTGTTTTTGTATATTGTTCTAGTTTCATCTTTATTAAAGATGTATCTAAATAACCACACTGCGTTTTGGTCCGCCTCTCCTTCAACAGAAGAATCCCGTGACACCAATACAATTTGAATTGATTTGGTGTTATGTGGACTGGGTCAATATGCATTCCATAGGAAGTGCAGCCCTATTGATAAAACTAACACAAATGTATGGTTGTATTGGATATGCGAGGCTTGCACTTCTATGTTTCCGTTCCAATTCCAACTGTGGATCTCTCTTAGTTGGGCAGGATATCAACCCTGATAACATGGTCTTTAACCCATTACAGTTTACCAGAAATAAGTCTATCACTTTTTATTACTATATTGTTAAGCAATTTAACAACCTTTGTAGCAGTTTATTAATTGCAAGACAAACTTATTTTTGACCTTTCATTTGAACGTTCGCAGTCTTCCTAAAAATCGTGACCACCTTGTTCCTTATCTGTCTTCTCTCAGTCATGAATGTTCCATTGTTGCCCTTTCAAAAACATGGTTGACTGAAGAGACAACCACGCTTTATGACATGCCTCCTTATAATGCTGTTCAACACTGTAGAACGTCAAGATTGGGAGGAGGAGTGTCCATTTTTGTTCACAAACGTTTTCAATTCTTTGTAAGAGAGGACCTCACACTTACATCTGATTACGTTGATGTTGAATCTCTTTTCAAAGAAAGTCCTTCCTGTTTATTTATTTGTGGTAAAAAAAAGTGATAGTTGGATGCATCTATCTATCTGCCACCTGATTCTGGCATTGGTAGTTTCACTAATATCCTTGCATCAATCTTGGGTTTAATAATGAAGATCAATGTGTTTTCTGTTGGGTGATTACAACATACGTTTTTTAGTGAGAACCACCCAGTGACATCAGATTTTTTTTGTTATACGTTATACTCCAGCTATATGTATGCCCTCATCTATACGCCCACAAGAGTGACCAGATTATCTGACACCCTTATTGATAATAATTTTACAAATTTTACAAGTATACTTTATATTGACATTGACATTGACAACTTTCCAATTTTTACTTCTCTTTGGCAGCTGGAAATTAACAGATGGGATTGCTTAGTAGCATTTAAATGTAGAATATTTAACAAAAGTAATTGTGAGCGCTTTAGGATGTTAATTGATATTTCATGGGAAAATGTTAATAATCAAGCCAATGTGGAGCCTGCCTTCCAGACTTTTTTGTTATCTTTCAAAGATTGTATGAAAAGTTGTATGAAAAGTTTTTCACAAATCCTTTTCCCCTGAATTCTGCAAATTACAAAATCTACAAGAACAAATGTACTCCCCTATGTTGGATATCCCCCAAAATAGTTTTTATATAGTCAACTTGGAAAATCATTAATCAACTGACGAATAAGAAAAAGCCATCGACAACAATTCCATCTCAATTTATTGTTGGAAATAAGACCTATAGTGATCCTGATGTTATTGTATTTCATGTGAATTTAATAACTTCTTTGTGAATGTGGGTTCCTCTCTGTCAAAGAACATTGAGAAAACTGATGGAAATCCCTTGGATTACATTAAGGAACATTTCCCTTCTCTGCTTCAGTTTGATCCTCTTGATGTGATGGAGGTAATTGGTACCTTGAATATATCAGCAGTAGGTCATGATGAGATTGGTGCCTCTTTGGTGAAATCAGTTTCTTCCTCAATTACTGAGCCTCTAACATACAGTACCATTCAAACGTTTGAACACACCTACTTATTCAAGGATTTGTCTTTAATTTTTACTATTCTCTACATTGTAGAATAATAGTGAAGACATCAAAACCATGAAATAACGCATATGGAATCATGTAGTAACCAAAAAAGTGTGAAACAAATAAACATTTATTTTATATTTGACATTCTTCAAAGTAGCCACCCTTTGCCTTGATGACAGCTTTGCACACTCTTGGCATTTTCTCAACCAGCTTCACCTGGAATACTTTTCAAACCGTCTTGAAAGAGTTCCCACATATGCTTAGCACTTGGTGGATGCTTTTCCTTCACTCTGCGGTCCAACTCATCCCAAACCTTCGCAATTGGGTTGAGGTCGGGTGATTGTGGAGGCCAGATCATCTGATGCAGTATTCCATCACTCTCCTTCTTGGTCAAATAACCCTTACACAGCCTGGAGGTGTGTGTTGGTTCATTGTTGAAAAACAAATGATCCTTCCACTAAGCGCAAATCAGATGGGATGGCATATCACTGCAGAATGAAATGGTAGCCATGCTTGTTAAAACTTCTTAAGGCTAGGGGGCACTATTTTCACGTCCGGATGAAAAGTGTGCCCAAAATAAACTGCCTGCTACTCAGGCCCAGAAGCTAGGATATACATATTATTCGTCGATTTGGATAGGAAACACTCTGACGTTTCTAAAACTGTTTGAATGATGTCTGTGAGTATAACATAACTTATTTGGCAGGCGAAACCCCGAGAACAAACCATCAAGGAAAAAAAACATTTTTGAGGTCACTCTCTTTTCAATGGGTTTCAATGGGAATCTAGATTTCTAAGGCACTTGCTTGCAGTTCCTATCGCTTCCACTGGATGTCAACAGTCTTTAGAAATTGGTTGATTATTTTCCATTTAGAAATGAAGATGTAGGGCAGTTCAGAACGAGGCTCGAGTGAAGTGTACTGTTTCATAGAGGCGCATGACCTGAAAGCACGCTCCACTTTGTTTTTATCTGCTATTGAACGCAGTTTATTCCGTCTTAAATTGTATTGATTATTTACATTAAAAAATACCTAAAGTTGTATTAGGAAAGTTGTTTGAAATGTCTGGATAAAGTTTACAGGTAACTTATTAGATACTTTGTAGTCATGTTGCGCGAGATGGAACCGGTGTGTTTTCAGAATCAAACGCACCAACTAAATTGACATTTTGGGGATATAACGACAGAATTAATCGAACAAAAGGACCATTTGTGATGTTTAATGGACATACTGGAGTGCCAACAGAAGAAGATCTTCAAAGGTAATTACATGTTATTTCTGACTTTTGTGTTGTGCCTGGCGGGTTGAATTATGATTTTCATGTGTATGTTTGATGGGGTGTTGTCCTCAGATAATAGCATGGTTTGTTTTCACCATAAAGCCTTTTTGAAATTGACACTGTGGCTGGATTAACAAGAAGTTCATCTTTAAACCGGTGTATAACACTTGTATGATTTATGAATTATTATTATGAGAATTTCTGTTTTTGAATTTGGCGCGCTTCTAATTCACTAGGTGTTGTCAAATCAATCCCATTAACAGGATTGGCGTGCAAAGGGATCACTAAGAAGTTAAGTGTGCCTTAAATTCTAAATAAATCACAGACAGTGTCACCAGCAAAGCACACCAACACCAGCACACCTCCTCCTCCATGCTTCACGGTGGGAAACACACATGCGGATTTCATCTATTCACTTACTCTGTGTCGCATAAAGACACAGTAGTTGGAACCAAAAATCTCATATTTGGACTCATCAGACCAAAAGACAGATTTCCACAGGTCTAATGTCCATATGCTCGTGTTTCTTGGCCCAAGCAAGTCTCTTCTTCTTTTTGGTGTCCTTTAGTAGTGTGTTTTTTCAGCATTTCGACCATGAAGGCCTGATTCGCGCAGTCTCCTCTGAACAGTTGATGTTGAGATGTGTCTGTAACTTGAACTTATTTGGGCTGCAATTTCGAAAGGCTGGTAACTCTAATGAACTTATCCTCTGTAGCAGAGGTAACTTTGGGTCTTCCTTAAATGTAGCTGTCCTCATGAGAGCCAGTTTCATCATAGCACTTGATGGTTTTTGCAACAACACTTGAAGAAACTTTCAAAGTTCTTGACATTTTCCAGATTGACTGACCTTCATGTCTTAAGGTAATGATGGACTGTCGTTTCTCTTTGCTTATTTGAGCTGTTCTTGCCATAACATGGACATGGACATGGTATTTTACCAAATAGTGCTATCTTCAGTATACTACCCCTACCTTGTCACAGTACAACTGATTGGCTCAGACGCGTTAACTAAGAAGGAAAGAAATTTCAGAATTTTACTTTTAACAAGGCACACCTGGTAATTAAAATGGATTCCAGGTGACTACCTCATGAAGCTGGTTGAGAGAATGCCAAGAGTGTGCAAAGCTGTCATCAATGCAAAGGGTGGCTACTTTGAAGAATCTCAAAAATGAAATATGTTTTGATTTATTTAACACTTTCTTGGTTACTACATTTTGATAGATTATTAACGTTTACTGATACCTAAAGTTGGGTTAGAAAAGTATTTCGAAGTGTTTTGTGAAAGTTTATCGTCGACTTTTTTTATTTAAAAAAATGACGTAGCGTTTTCAAACAGTGTTTTTTTTCTGAATCACACAGTTTCCATAGATGGCTATTTTAGGTATATATGGACCGATTTAATCGAAAAAAAGACCCAATAGTGATGTTTATGGAGCATATAGGAGTGCCAACAAAGAAGATCTTCAAAGGTAATGAAAATTTTATATTTTATTTATGCTATTTGGGTAGCGCCGGCTACGCGAAATCTTTTGTTTACGTAGCATTCAGGTATTTCGTGGTGTTGCATGCTCTCTTATAATAGCTTCTCATGCTTTCGCCGAAAAGCATTTTAATAATCTGACTTGTTGGCTAGATTCACAACGAGTGTAGCTTTAGTTCAATACCCTGCATGTGTATTTTAATGAATGTTTGAGTTTTAACGAGTGCTATTAGCATCTAGCGTAGCGCATTTGCATTTCCAGATGTCTAGTTGGGACGCAAATGTCTCAACTAGGATGAAGAGGTTAATGTACGCCAATTATGCACTTTCAACTAAAATATACTAATAACTCCCAAACAGTTTACCTAAATCCTTCAATGGATTCTTCCAGGTTAATTCTGAAATCCATCTCTATAACACAAGACACTGCGATAACCGTCACCCTCCCCAGTGACGCAACTCACATAGTCAATTCTATTATCAGAGGTATCATACTCTGGAATTCTTGTCTTCACATTGCCAAAACCTCATCATCCCTCAATAACTTCAAGCGAAGACTAGGGGTCAGCCTGATTAATCAAACTACCCAGTAATCCCCTCCATGAAGCCTAACTCTCACACTCACACACACAAATACACATAATCAAACATGTTTTTGTCTTGTATACTGAGTATATCATGTACAATTATAATGAATATGCTTTGTTTAACTGATCGAACAATTTTATTTATTTTTGTACTTTTCATTTCTCAGAACAAGAATAGACTGAAAGGTTTCAGAAGAAAGGTCTTTCATTCTGGCCATTTTGAGCCTGTAATTGAACCCACAAATGCCGATGCTCCAGATCCTCAACTAGTCTAAAGATCGCTAGTTTTATTGCTTCTTTACAGGTAAGAGAGTCTAGCTAGTGTCATATATACATATATTCATATACATAGCTCATATATCAAGCACATACTGTATATTTAGGTGGCCTTGGTGCCCTCAGGCTGCTATAGAGCGCCAAACTAATCTGCCTGACTCAAGTCATTGCACGCACCCCTGTCAAAACAGGAAGCACCCTAGCCCCAGCCATAAACTGCCAGTCACAGTTCCCCTTATCTCACGACTCCATGACACACAGACATTTCATCGCACGAACACACACACCTCACCCCCCTCTCTACTGGTCGGGTGCCAAGAGCAGAGGACTCTGCTGTGCACCAATGGGGCTCCTGCTCTGGCTAGAGCCCTTCGGCCGCCTCCAACCCTTCGGGACCATTCAGAAGACGAGACGACAAGACTCCACCTACATTATTCCATGTATAAAAACTGCTGTAACCTCTGTCTAAGTCCTTTTTCAGCTGACTCCTTACTGAGTTATATGACTAAGTCCATGCACGTTAAACTGCAGGACAAGATATCTTTTGACTCAATAAACTGCCATTTTGTTACAACTGAAATCCACTCTGTCCAGCGTCCATGCTTTGGTCTCAACTCTCCAGTATTTGAACACCAACACTAGCTATATTTTCAGATATTACACATTTCTAATTTTGTCAGAAAGTTGTTTTCATCAAGTTAAAGCGTACTGTTAGCTAGCTAATGTTAGCTGGCTGGCTCGCTAGCTAACATTATGTGTATGATCTGTGTCGTAATATTATTTGTATCTCAGAGCCATTTGTATTGCTAGTTATAGCCTAATGTTAGCTAGCTAGCTAATATTGAATCTAGTTGGTTAGCTACCTGCAGATTCATGCAGGGTAGTAATGTTATTAGTTGGGATTATGGTTCATTGTTTAGCTAGCTAGCATGTCCAAACAAAAGACTCCACTATGCAAGGTACCATTTTACTGTACCGTTTTATACCTTCTGTATCCTGTGCATCTGACAAATAAACTTAGATTTTATTTGATATATTGTATGTTTACCGGAGATGGTAATGTGGAGAACAACATGACCTGCACAAAGTCAAATTAGGATATAACGTTAGGCCAATGAGACAGTGTTCAAGTAAAAACATCATCTGGTAGAATGCCCTTCTTTCATTTCGTCACACTCACAACTGTAAGCTATTTTCTGTAATTAGCTTGTCATGAACTTGTAAATAATGATCATGTTGTGAGTTTATTTTCCTGTAATAATTAATAAAATATGTGCAAAAGTGAAGACGTTGTCAGCTATATGATGTGGATACAGTATTATTTGACCTGGCTAGCCAGCTAACTTAATGTAAGCTAGCTAGCTAGCAAGCTTGAAACGAACCCAAACATTGTTTAGAAAATTGTTTTTAGTTTCTTGGTTTGCTAAATTGACATATAGCTACTAAATTAATTTTCAAACAGATGGGTTTATTGGTGTTAAAAATACACCAGTTGTGCTATTTTTCACCACCAGGCTGCTGATGTCATGTATTTGAATCCATGAAGAGATGGGTGGGGCTAAGGCTTAAGAGGGATTGCATGATTCTGAATGGTTGTAGACAAAGAGCTCTCCAGTACATGTACCAAAACATTCAAGGGACATTTTCTCTAAAGTGGGGTTACAAGTTTATCAACTTTCAAAGCATAATTACTTTCCCATTGTTCCCCAACTGTTAAAGCATTTTCTAACTTTGAGTCTCTACTTTTATCTAACGTAAAAAACACCATTTAAAATGTTGCTACATAAGACCAAATCGAGCCGGTCGGTCACGTATAAGGATGCAAAAACGCTAATTGCAGTCCTTCACCAACACGTTCCCTCTCCCTCGCTCCGACAGAGCCGAGGATAAGAGACAGCGGTGGCCTCTCCCGACACTCTTGTTCATGTTTTCTGTGCCGTGAGCGGCAATGAGGTCCAATCACCATCAGTGGCTCCAAGTAATTCATCAGGGAAATAGTGGATCACAATAGTGGATCATCTACCATGCATGTCAGGTACTCAGATGCTGCTGCCTGCTTTATTTATTTTTAATGGAACCTAATACAATTTGGAGTTCTCTTTGATTGAGGGGAGGAATTGATAAAAAGGGAAGCGTGAGATGGAAGTTTGATTGGTAATTGTAGGAGTCGAATATGACATCGGAGGACTAATTAAAGGAACTGAATCTAATGGCCAACACACATGGTGTTACACACAGCTCTCTCCCCTGGCCAACACATATGGTTTCACACGCAGCACACTCCCCCAGCAAACACACATCGTGTTACACACAACTCTGTCCCCCGGATAACACATATCCTGTTACACACAACTCTTTCCCCCAGACAACACACATCGTGTTACACACAACTCTGTCCCCAAGACAATGCACATGGTGTTACACACAACTCCATCCCCCAGCCAAAACACATGACAGAGTGTTAAACATAATGTAGCTCTCTCCCCCAACCAACAAAGGAACAGGGAGGTACTGGCATTTCTCATTACTATATCCCTAATCTCGTCTCTCTCTCTCTCTGTAGCAAATGAGCCAAAGGATAAGGTAACTATATCCCTATTCGCATAAACAAACACATGCAGTGCAAACTGAAATATCACATTTACATAAGTATTCAAACCTTTTACTCAGTACTTTGTTGAAGTACTTTTGGCAGCAATTACAACCTTGAGTCTTCTTGGGTATGACGCTACAAGCTTGGCACACCTGTATTTGGGGAGTTTCTCCCATTCTTCTCTACAGATCCTCTCAAGCTCTGTCAGGTTGGATGGGGAGCGTCGCTACACAGCTATGTTCAGGTCTCTCCAGAGATGTAAGTCTGGGCTCTGGATGGGCACTCAAAAACATTCTGAGACCTGTCCCAAAGCCTCTCCTGCATTGTCATGGCTGTGTGCTTTAGGGCCGTTGTCCTGTTGGAAGGTAAAACCTTCGCCCCAGTCTGAGGTTCTGAGTGCTCTGGAGCAGGTTTTTCATTGAGAATCTCTCTGTACTCTGTCTGTCTGGGAGACTGGGAGACTAGTCCCTGAAAAACATCCCTATAGCATGATGCTGCCACAATCATGCTTCACCATAGGGATGGTGCCAGGTTTCCTCCAGGCGTGAAGCTTGGCATTCAGGCCAAAGAGTTCAATCTTGGTTTCATCAGACCAGAGAAGCTTGTTTCTCATGGTCTGAGAGTCTTTAGGTGCCTTTTGGCAAACTCCAAGTGGGCTGACATGTGCCTATTACTGAGGAGTGGCTTCTGTCTGGCCACTCTACCATAAAGGCCTGATTGGTGGAGTGATGCAGAGATGGTTGTCCTTCTGGAAGGTTCTCCCATCTCCACAGAGGAACTCTGGTGCTCTGTCAGAGTGACCATCGGATTCTTTGTCACCTCCCTGACCAAGGCTCTTCTCCCCCGATTGCTCAGTTTTGCCAGCCAGCTCTAGGAAGAGTCTTGGTGGTTCTAAACTTCTTCCATTTAAGAATGATGGAGGCCACTGTGTTCTTGGGCTACTTCAATGCTGCAGAAATGTTTTTGGTACCCTTCACCAGATATGTTCCTCGACACAATCATGTCTCAGAGCTCTACAGACAATTCCTTTGACCTCATGGCTTGGTTTCTGCTCTGACATGCACTGTCAACTGTGGGACCTTATATAGACAGGTGTGTGCCTTTCCAAATCATGTCCCATCAATTGAATTTACCACAGGTGGACTCAAATCAAGTTGTAAAAACCTCTCAAGGATGATCAATGGAAAGAGGATGCACATGAGCTCAATTTCAAGTCTCATAGCAAAGGGTCTGAATACTTATGTAATAAGGTATTTCTGTTTTCGCTTTGTCATTATAGGGTATTGTGTGTAGATTGAAAAATATATATATACTTTAATCCATTAGAATTAGGCTGTAATTTAACAAAATGTGGAAAAAGTCAAGGGTTCTGAATCTTTTCTGAATGCACTGTACACACAAGCACATGGACACACACACATGCAAACACACGCAAACACACAAACACAGAGACAGTAAGAGAGAGTGAGAGAGAGAAATATCGAGCGAGAGAGATCGAGAAGATGCCAACACATGTCACACACGTACTTCCAGGGCTGTTTGTCAAGCAAAGCTTTTTTCACCAATTCAGAAAGTAAATCTAAATCAAAACGCTGGAGAATTCACGCAGGGACGTCTAACAGTGACGTTTATACAGCACTATAACAATTCATTGACAGTAGTACATAGGCTACACAACAATTACAAGCCATCAACAAAACAAGACTCCAGAGAGTGCATAATGTCCCAGACTTCACCTGAACCTGCGTCATGTGGCGCGTGACATTACAGCACAATGTGAGTGAATACAGATCTCTCAAAACCCACAGGTATTGTATCGTTATATAGTGTGTGTCATTCTTATACAACATAGCAGCCATCTGTCTCCAGATGTAAGACTGCGAGACTTCTCTCTGTGGGCCTATTGTGGAGCGGTCGGATGAAAGTGCCATGAACACGAGCGTAAGAAAGCCTGAGCTTGTTTTAGACGAGACATTTACATACTCTCTCTTGCTGTACACGTCTAGCAAGAGACAGGGAGAACGGGTGGAAATGCCAGACGAGCGGTCTTTAATGTCAGATATTCTAGCGACATGCTGTTTCTTCCCACCAGCTAACGGCGGAGCGCATGAAAAAGTGAGCCGGTTAGGTGTACGACAGCGAGCTCTGGATGGATAAATGAACAAGTGGATGAGTATAGGGATGAGTCTGTTCTGCTCTGTGTACCATGCTACCACACAATCAAACCATAATGTGGGCAAGCGCTGGTGGAGCACGAAGCGTCATCCCTCTCTGCATCGTATCCATGATCTCATTACCGCTGTATACACAGCCCTGAAACGGCATGTACAATTTAACCCAATTTGATGGATAGTTCTCATGATATGGTAATACCGGCCCCAGGCCATGCTACGGAAAGCAATCCTCCTCCTGCACATTGTGATATCTCCCCTTCACTTTCTCCTCCTCTCCTCTTTATTCTGTTTTTTTCTCCCTTTCCTCACATGAGCAGCTAGAGTAGTCAGGCCAGTGTGGTGTTCCTGGTATGGGAACCCCCCCCCCCCCCCCAGTGCATTAGATTAGAAGGGGCAGAAATTCATCATTCCCAATGTGCCATGAGGAATGGGCACATAATGCTGGATAGTAGTATGTTCTATATGAGGCCCCATGTGTATTTTTGTATCTGTGCTCTGTCAAATTAGCATGTTGGTATTTATTGGGATGACTTGTGTACTGGAGGTAGCACTGCAGGGTAGTCACTAGCTGGCACAGCCACAAAGTCATCAAATCATTAAACCTAACCTTAACCACACTGCTAACCTTATGCCTAACCTTAAATGAAGCCCAAAAAGCTTTTCTTATGATATATACCCAATCCCAATAAACATCAATATCTGGATATAGCAGAGATCGCTGTGTTGGGGAGTCATCCGAGGCAATATTCATTGACAGAAAAATTGGAGAGGGGTTTGATATCCAGCCCTTTCCAGTTTATAAGGAGTCAATCAGCCTTAAACTATTGAGGCCACTGCGCCAAAGCTCAACGCACCCTGCCAAAGAAAACAGACAATCAAGGATGAGGCGAGCCTTTAACCACAAGGCCATTGGTACCACATTTACTGCTGTGAATTAGAGCTGAATCAAATATCCCTCAATGCAATCTGATTCCAATGACGACTGGAAGTGACGTGCGTCAACCGGGCGTGTGGATGCAGAGATGTTAATGACCGGTAGCCAGTTAATAGCCCACCTATAATTTTGCCCAAACAACTATCTCTTCCCCTACTGTATTTAATTTATTTATTTATTTTGCTCCTTTGCACCCTATTATTTTTATTTCTACTTTGCACATTCTTCCATTGCAAATCTACCATTCCAGTGTTTTACTTGCTATATTGTATTTACTTTGCCACCATGGCCTTTTTTTGCCTTTACCTCCCTTCTCACCTCATTTGCTCACATCGTATATAGACTTGTTTATACTGTATTATTGACTGTATGTTTGTTTTACTCCATGTGTAACTCTGTGTCGTTGTATATGTCGAACTGCTTTGCTTTATCTTGGCCAGGTCGCAATTGTAAATGAGAACTTGTTCTCAACTTGCCCTCCTGGTTAAATAAAGGTGAAATAGAAAAATAAAAAATAAAAAAATCATAATGGCCCCATAACGCAGATGGCCTAAGCTGATGGGATCAAAACAAAAACCACTGATTTATTTACGGAGACCTGTCATCATTGATGGAAATTCTCAAAATGCATTATATCTCCCTCTGTGATACCGCCATGTCCCACTCAGAATATCCCCTTCCTCCTCACCCAACCTGCTCTCAGAGCATTTCGCATTATTCGTATTATATGTTACAAATTTGCAAAACGTATGATATGTTATGAATTCTAGCTAGGTGGCTAACGTTAGCTAGGCTATGGGTTAGGGTTAAGATTAGGGGTAAGTTCAGGTGTTAGGTTAAAGGGTTAGGGTTAGGGTTAGCTAACATGCTAAGTGGTTGCAAAGTAGCTAAAACGTAAGTACAGCTCTGACACACACACAGTCATGCCACCAGGGTTTCTTTCACAAGAAAGCGTAAAGTATTCTACAGAGCCATTATTACATGGAACTCCTTTCCTTCACATATTTCTCAAATGAACAGCAGACCTGGTTTCAAAAAACAGACAAAGCAACACCTCACCGCACAATGCCTCTCCCCTATTTGACCTAGATATTTTGTGTTTATGTATAGATACAGTATGTAGGCTATGTGTGCCGTTTTTAAATTGACGTAGTTCTGTCCTTGAGCTGGTCTTGTATATTCATGTTCTGTAATATGTAATGTTTCATGTTTTGTGTGGACCCCAGGAAGAGAGGCTGCTGCTTTCGCATCAATACCAAAAACTTGAGATGCAGACAGGATCTTGGCTCAGCCGGCAGTAGGATTGTTGTTTAACTAGTTGGTGACAGCAGAAGCCCAGCGGGTCGCCACTTAAACCCTGGTAGACATTCATTTCTCTTGACTCACTCTGTCAGAGACCCTTGGCCAGTTTCAGTTCAGAAGCTTCACAATCTCTGTTTATCAGAAGGAGCACCACTGGCGCTGCTGGGGAGTTTCATCAACAGAAATGTTGGAGATGATGGTACAGGGGGCTGGTCCTATGTGATTAGGAACTCCAGCTGGCCTTGGGAAACTTATACCATCCATACCCTCACCCAGCTCTGGATCTTCAACACTTCATTAAATACAGCAGCATGGTGCTGATTAACTCGGGAAGATAGACTCCATACTATCTCAGGGATAGTGTTTCCTCCTTGGAGGAAGGCCATGTAATCAGTCATTTAGCTCTCCTCAATGAAGATGACAGCAAGGGAGTCTTCTTTCTGCAGAAATCTCAATTACGGATTTCTCTGTTTCTCTATGGCTCATAAATACGCCAGGGGCACTCTAGGAACATTTGCATATGAAGCTGAGAAGATGCTGAGAAAGAACCTTCTAAAACCAATGCCCATCCTGTCAAGCAACTCATGCTAAAAAGCAAAAGGAAGAAGAAATGAAAGTATCAACAAGTGAATTTTACTTCCTAAAATACTTCATTGACAGCATGCTAGTGATGGTGGCTGTGATGAGCTACACTATATATACAAACGTATGTGGACACCCCTTCAAATAAATGGATTCAGCTATTTCAGCCACACCTGTTGCTGACAGGTGTATAAAATTGAGCACAGAGCCATGCAATCTCCATAGACAAACATTGGCAGCATAAAGGTCCCGTGTGGCTGAGTTGGTAGAGCATGGCACTTACAACGTCAGGGTTGTGGGTTTGATTCACATGGGGGACCAGCACGAACAAATCTGAAAATGTATGCACTCACTCCTGTAAGTCGCTCTGGATAAGACCGTCTGCTAAATAACTAGAATGAACGTAGAATGAATGGCCTTACTGAAGAGCTTTCGATGTGGCACCGTCATGGGATGCCACCTTTCTAACAAGTCAGTTTGTCAAATTTGTGACCTGCTAAAGCTGTGCTGTTATTGTGAAGTGGAAATATCTAGGAGCAACAACGGCTCAGCCACGGAGGGTAGGCCACACAAGCTCATAGAACGGGACTGGCGAGTGCTGAAGTGCATAGAGCTATAAAAATCTTCTGTCCTCGGGTGCAACACTCACTACCAAGTTTCAAACTGCATCTGGAAGCAATGTCAGCACAAGAACTGTTTGTCGGCGGCGTCATGAAATGGGTTTCCATGGCCGAGCAGACGCATACAAGTCTAAAATCACCATGCGCAATGCCAAGCGTTGGCTGGAGTGGTGTAAGGCTGGTTTTCATGGTTCAGGTTTAATTCCAGTGAAGGGAAATCTTAAAGCTACAGCATACAATGACATTCTAGAAGATTCTGTGCTTCCAACTTTGTGGCAACAGTTTGGGGAAGGCCCGTTCCTGTTTCAGAATGGCAATTCCCCAATGCACAAAGCAAGGTCCATACAGGAATGGTTTGTCAAGTTCAGTGTGGAAGAACTTAACTGGGCTGCACAAAACCCTGACCTCAACCCCATCGAACACCTTTGGGATTAATTGGAATGCCGACTGCGAGCCAGGCCTAATTGCCCAACATCAGTGCCTGAACTCACTAATGCTCTTGTGGCTGAAGCAATGTCCCCGAAGCAATGTTCCAACATCTAGTGAAAAGCCTTTACAGAAGAGTGGAGGCAGTTATATCAGCAAAGGAGGACCAACTCCATATTAATGCCCATTATTTTGGAATGAGATGTTCAACGAGCAGGTGTCCACATACTTTTGGTCATATAGTGTATCTCTCCTTTTCTCTCACTCTCTCCTTCCTTTTCTCTCCCCCTCAACCTTCCCTCCCCACTCTATCCTTCCCTTCCTTCCTCCACTCCTTTCTCTCTCTTTCTCGCTCTGTTTTTCCTCCTCTCTCTCTCTCTCTCTCTATATATATATATTGCTTTCTTCTCTCTCCCCCTCCCTCGATCTCTCTCTCTCTCCAGCAGGGGGATGTGGAGGTGGGTCCTGTGTCCTTGGCAGATTAATGAGGTGGAGAAGCAGACGTAAGAGTCTAGGTCAGCACGTGGTCACCCAGGGGTCAGCAGCCTCATTAACCCTGTCCAGACAGCCCTGTTTAATGGACTGCACCAAAAGGGAGGGAGTGTGTGGGGGAGGGGTACTCAAAGTAACCAGGTGGACATATAAGTCATTGGAGTGCTGATGCTGTTTGTGACGGTGCATGTAAAAGCTGTAGTTAATATGAATGCTGAGGCTAGGACTTGACTGAGAATGACAAAGACTGAGAATGCTCTATTTCTCAGTTTCCTATAGACAGTATAGGATTCCCACAGGATGATAGAAGGAAACCTTCCATCTATCAAACACACTTCTGATGTGTGGGGTTGTGCGTGGGGGACACATTCTTCATTCACTAGGCTACAAACATCCTCAGGTATTCTACAGGTTTGTGTTGTGGCTATACCTGAAAGGGGTCCAGACAAAAAACCAGAGCAATATGATAATACATGCAGACCATGGAAATGTGAGTTTGACGCTCAACAGATTGTTGGGGGCCGATGGGGAATGAAGCATAGGAAGAAACAAAATCATGCTTTACAAATAGGATTAAAAGACTGCAGTGGTGTGCTCTGTTTCTTTAAGAGAGCATATAGGGAAGTCACCGAAAATATAATAAATGTACACATGGGGATAAAGGATTGATGAGATGTGCTCTGAGAGTGTAGGGCCCTATGAGAAATAGAATAAATGGGGTAGGCACAGGTGATTACATGGCAAATTTTCTCTGGTCCCACAAGCTAATGAGACATTCAGAGATGGATCGACTACGGGAGAGAGAGAGACAGAAAGCAGGAAAATGGCAAGGGGGGGAAAAAGTAGTGAAATCTAAAAAATGTTTAAATCTAAAAACAGTAGGAGGTCAACCCGGTCTTTAGTCAAAACTAAAACAAAGGTGACATCAAAGGTAGTCGTCATGCGAACAGATCAACGACAAATGAAAAGACAGCTCAATCGAATCCCCCTTGCTAATCGTCAATGAGGAGAAGAAAGAGAAAAAAGAAAGTGAGAGTATCATACATGGTGATAAAATGAGACTCTGATGGGGCTTTGCGAGTCGTCAGAGCCAGCTGAGAGATTAGAAGGCCCATTGAGTCCAGGATTAGACACAGGCTACATAGCCCTGTGAGGATCTCACTTCAAGCCCTCTCACAGCATGAAGAATCAATAAAGAGAGAAAACACGGAATGTGTCTAGGCATATAATAGTATATTGACGGTGCTGTTCGATGTAATGCACATCACACTGTTGAATGGAGAGTCTGACTGTGGGGCTGTGTGGGTTATGTGAGTAATATAACAAGAGAAAATAATGTGTTTTATATTAAATGATAAGGACATCTCTGAAGAAATAATGAATGCACTCCGTATAACAAAACACAGATATACGAATTAATTGCACATCGTGGCAAAATCCGTTGGACATTCTTACACTTAAATGTACTTCACGTCTAAGAATCAATTGCTTATAAGGATCAAATCATCTGCAAATGATGTCATTTTAGTAGGAGAAGGGAGATGTACATCTGTAGGCTTACACACTCTTTAACATTTATATATTCCTGAAATAACTGTATTTTCCTTCGCCGCTCTTTGTGGTTTGACTGGTTGTGTGACGAGGGTACAGGGGGGTCTGCAGGCGAAGGCCTGTGATTGGTGGAGGATTGTGTGAAGGCACAGCAGCTTCCACCTGGAGGAACTGATCCTTTCATTTCACACACCGTTCAAGAGGAATATGAAAAAACACCACAGAGAAGAATGAAATAGAATAGGAGAAAAAGAGAGAAAAATAAGAGAGAACAAGAGAAGGTGGAAGAGAGAGAGATGAAAATATAGAAACAAAATGATAGGGGAAAGGAGCGTTTTGGGAACCACGGAGAGACTGAGCGAAAAAGGAAATTTACAGTAGAAAAAGACTGGAATGCTCTGGATCTTTTTTCTCCTCTGTGATAGTAAACTAATCTCTGCTGACAGAGACAGAGATGACATGGTGACTTTATAGTTCATGGGGAAATCTCTACAGCACATGTAAAAGTATGTGGACACCTGCTCATTGAGAATCTCATTCCAAAATCATGGGCATTAATATAGAGTTGGTCCCCCCGTTGAAGCTATAACAGCCTCCACTCTTCTGGAAGGCTTTCCACTAGATGTTGGAACATTGCTACGGGGACTTGCTTCCATTCAGCCACAAGAGCATTAGTGAGGTCAGACACTGATCATGGGCAATTAGCCCTGGCTCACAATTGGCATTCCAATTCATCCCAAAGGTGTTCGATGGGGTTGAGGTCAGGGCTCTGTGCAGACCAGTCAAGATCTTCCAAACCGATCCCAACAAACCATTTCTGTATGGACCTCGCTTTGTACACAGGGGCATTGTCATATTCAAACAGGAGCGGACCTTCCCCAAACTGTTGCCACACAGTTGGAAGCACAGAACCGTCTAGAATGTCATTGTATGCTGTAGCATTACGATTTCCATTCACTGGAACTAAGGGGCCTAGCCCGAACCAGGAAAAACAGTGAGCTGCAATTGAGGACATACAATTTTTACACACTATGCTCTTCAGGACTCGGCGGTCCCGTTCTGTGAGTTTGTGTGGCCTACAACTTTGCGGCTGAGCAGTTGTTGCTCCTAGAGGTTTCCACTTCACAATAACATCACTTACAATTGACCGGGGCAGCTCTAGCAAGGCAGAAATTTGACAAACTGACTTGTTGGAAAGGTGATATATCCTATGACGGTGCCACATTGAAAATCACGGAGCTCTTCAGTAAGGCCATTCTACTGCCAATGTTTGTCTATTGAGATTGCATGGCTGTGTGCTAAATTTTAGACACCTGTCAGCAACAGGTGTGGCTGAAATTGCCGAATCCACTAATTTGAAGGGGTGTCCACATACGTTTGTATATATAGTGTACATTGGTTGTTCCTCTTTTAATCTGCCTCCTGACATGGTTTCATTTTATGATGTCTTTCATTATCTGTCTGTCATATGTTGATGTTTATCGTTCCATAAACATGTCCATTTATGATAAAGCAGTAAACGTTTGGTACGCTGTCCATGGTCCTGAAAGATGCATTAGGCCTACTCTTTTTAATTTCTCATTCTCTCTCCTTTTTTCTATTTCTGTCCTTTCTCTCTCTCTCTGTCTCTCTCTCACACCACACACACACACACACACACCTGTGTATTACACGTTTGGGTGACCAACAATTGATTACCATTGAAAATCTTATTTTCCCTTGCCCCTAACCCTAACCTTAACCCCAAACCCCTAACCCTAAACCTAACCCCTAAACATAATTCTAACCCTAAACCTAACCCCTATGCCTAAAATAAAATGTTTCTTTTTTAGGACCGGCCAACTGTTCTCACGTGTCCCAATTCTCTTTGGTTAACTTTACTCGTGAGGACTTCTGGTCCTCACAAGTATAGTAAAACATAAACACACACACACATCAGCACAACCTTACTCCCACTGACCATAGAACCATACTGACTCTAACACCAACCATGGGAGTACGGTAGCAGAGAAATCTGGTCATCTACAGCACACGTAAGAAAAAGCGGTGATTTCTTAGGGATCTCATTAGTGTCAGCGTGGGAGAAAATACAGAAATTAGACCTGAAATACAGCAACTCGTTAGAGAGACTGTCCCCCCCCTGGGAACCTGCATCACATACAGTACAGTACTTCCTGTTACACCGTGGCTAATTTATAAATCATGGTATTTTAATGATCTCTGCTTTGCCTAGGTAAATGACCTGATTTTAGGGGTACATGTTACCTGATGAATCCTGGGGCCCTGGCTATACCCTGGCTGTACCAGTTTGAATGTCACCGCTGATGATAGAGGGTTGTGGATGCAGAGGGACCTTTCTGTGTCCTCAAACACTCAAAGAGGAAGGGACGTGTGGATCAGGAACATATTTGTTTATAACTAGCTACATTACTGTGTAGTGTGTATACACATTACTGTGTGTGGTTTCAGGCAGGCTGTTATAAACAACAACATTCTCTTGGGAGAACTATGGAAACCGTGACAGTTATACGAAGTCTAACAGAGATGTGCTTTGGGTCTAAACATTTCCTTACCCGTTAGATGCAACTTAAGAGTAATTTGCAGCGCCCAAACCGAATAACTTATGTCGCTTGACAGGATATTCAATTTAGAAGCACAGTAAAAACAACAAAATAATATATATCTTCTTTAGACATCTCCCTGCACAATGCGCTTTCAATGAGGAGAGTGAAAAAAAATTGTATTTGAATATAACTTGTACAGAGGTCCACAGGCAAGGAGCCCAGATTTGTTTATGTTCATGTGTTTCCTCTCCTCGAGCACAAGAAAGCTTTGCTTTGAATTGTACACTATTAGAAAAAAAAAGATGCTATCTAGAACCGAAAAGGGTTCTTTAGCTGTCCCCATAGGATAACCCTTTGAAGAACGCTTTCTGGTTCCAAGTAGAACCCTTTTGGTTCCATGTAGAACCCTTTTGGATTGCATGTAGAAACCTTTCCACAGAGGGTTCTACATGGAATCCAAATGAGTTCTATCTGGAACCAAAAAGGGTTCTTCTATGGGGACAGCCAAAGAAGCCTTTTGGAACCCTTTTTTCTAAGAGTGCAGGGGAGAGGGATGGGAATACGAGACACATAAGTGTGGAGGAGGTGTCAGAGAGATGGACATGATGGCCTGTGTGTGGAGTAACCGTTAGAGTTAGAGCATAAGACGTTGTTGGACTGGTGGATTAGAGTTTGGGTCTATTCAGGGTCTTAGAGGTAACACATCCCTGTTCATGGTTTAATTGAGATTAGGTCAAATGCCTTTAGAGTGCACCAAGCAGAAACTACATAACAAATACATCTGACCCTCACAGCCTGATTAAAAACAGCCTGTCGTAGTAGTGTTCTTTGTTCTACCATCAAACAGTCCCATGCTTCTTCCAGTCCCACACGTTGGGCCCTTGAGTAAGACATTCAAGCTGAGTTGTTTCGGAAAGAACCCCACTGTATAAATGGAAATTGAGTCCAAAGGGAGCCAAGTGCACTAAAGTTTAGCTCTGAAGTTCAGTGGCTCAGTAGTGAAATTGTTATCATTAATGAGTGGTCCCTTTGGGGGGGAGGGGCTGTGGGGCTGTAATAACAGCATTGTTATTCATGAACATTGTTGCTGAGCCTGCTGAGTTAGCAGCATACCAGGACATTTGCTTAGCCCATAAGACATAATTAGGGCCCTGAGTTTTTCCGGACCACATGGTCTGACCAGGAAAAACTCCTGTTCCTACCAATAATCCATGCTATTACAGAATGTCTAATCCCAATTAATAGATCTGACAAGAACCAGGCGCCACTGACCTCTGACCAAAGGTGTTCTCATTGCGGTGACAGTGGAGAGTGACGACCCTGTGCCCCTCGCTCCTCACGTCCTGACTCACCGTCCACAGGACTGGGTTACTGGCCCGCGCCCCCAGGAACGCCACGCCATCCTTCAACTTCACCCTGGAGGAGAGAGAGGTCAGAGGTCAGACAACAACATTAATAGGCCTGATTACTATGTGTGCATCCTAAATGGCCCTGGTCAAAATTAGTGCACTATATAGGAAATAGGTTGACATGACTTTCATGTGATGTCACTGGTCTAGCATCCTCGGCTATGTGCATGTACTGCATTGTACATGGATTGATCCAGGTCTATTCTGATCCAGACACAGATTCCATACCATGGGTATTGAACTAGAGTTCCAAAAGTCTTACATACAGAGTTCACAGTTCACCATAGGAGAATTGGCTCTGAATAAAGCCAAGCCTCACAGCATACTGTTAGCTAGGCTACGAGAAAATGTGATTTGCCGCAAAGAAATGTAACACAAACAGATGGCATGTCGGCTGTTTAAAACAATAAAGACGTTGGATGACCTTTGAATGAATCTTCAAGGAACACATTGCAGAACTATAATAAGCAGTTCAAAACAAGCCAGGAACACTACTTAAACCCAATACAACAGGAATTGAATAACCTGTGTCCATATTGACTTCCAAAGGTAGAAACAGGTGGTGCAGTCTATTATGTAAATTCCTCCACACCTGTGGTTTTAAAGGAGCAATCAGAAGTTGCTATATCAATTTTTGGACTCATAAATGAATGATATGTACCCATTGATTCTTGACGAATATAACTCATCCATCAGAACCCAAAATATAACATTGTTTTACTCCAATGTTTGTAAAACAAAGTAAATGTAAACAAACATTATAGAACCGCAAAACATGGTTAAAACTATCATGTTGATGTCATGGACAGTCAGTCCTTGCATCCATAGCTCTGTCTATGAATTTGAGAGTGGTTACATTTCTCCAGCCCCACCCTCAGCTTTTTACCGAAACAGAGGCGGAGATTATGCTTTGTTATTGTTTCTACTGCTGATTGTCCCTTTAAAGAGTATTCAGACCAGAGCTGCCCACTCTCATTTTGATCTGTGCTGTTACCCATGGATAAGGCTGGGAGGCTGGATAGGAGCAGTTACTCTCACCTGCTCTTGTTCTCCATTCTAATGCATGTCCATTTTATTTTATTCTCTGCCTTGTCAAAGGAAATTGCACTGATGTGTCTAAGCGGCTCTCCCTACGTTTTTCCATCATGACAAATTGCCCTGCTGTTATACACAAATTAATCAGTGTTTTTAAAGAAAAAATGAAAAAGAGTAAAGAAGAGATACAGTAGAACGACATTGAGGGAAATTGTTACATGGAAGAAGCTGGTAGCAGGGAGAATTTCTCAGATAAAAAATATATATATATAACAAAAATCGAGTAGCAGATTGTCCTCGCTGCACCCCTGAAAACCGCGAAGGACTTCTAACGCACTGAGAAAGTTCAGACCTTACGGTGGATAATGACGTGACAAACCGCGCTCGGACCAAAGGGAGAGAGGGCGGCACACATCTCCCGACTCGGACTGGCTTCTCCTTTGATCTTATCAGGCAGTTGCAGCTAGCTGTAATAACTTGGCTGTGTTCAGTGTGGAGCTCCTGACGAGCCCAGATAAAGGCCAGCTACAGCCGACGCCACTGCCGAGGTGGCTGAGGAGTTATTGATGGCCCCCAGCTCTCTGTATGGGCTTCCCAAATGGCACCCTATTACCTATTGAGTGTGCACATTTTGACCAGGACCCATAAGGCTATGGTCAAAAGTCGTGCACTATGTAGGGAATAGGGTGCCATTTGAGACACATCTCTGTGTTCTTTCTCAACCTGTGTGGAGCTTCACTCTGTAATGACTCCATCCTGAAGACACACGGGAAGACAATTAGTTGATAAACAAATCGACAGCCCGCATCTATAGGGTTCAGATATTGAACATCAAACTTCAGTTTCAGATGAACGAGGCACAACAGATAATAAGCCCATATGACTGACTCTCTCTCTCTCTCCCTCAATTCAGTTTTCAATTTAAGGGGCTTTATTGGCATGGGAAACGCATGTTTATATTTCCAAAGCAAGTGATATAAATAATAAACAAAAGTAAAAAAACGAACAGTAAACATTACACTCACAGATGTTCCAAAAGAATAAAGACATTTCAAATGTCATATTATGTCTATATACAGTGTTTCATCGATGTGCAAATAGTTCAAGTAAAAAAGGGAAATAAATAAACATAAATATAGGTTTTATTTACAATGGTGTTTGTGGTCTCTCTCAGGCAGTGCACTTCTCTTGCTGCTTCTCTCTTCTCTCCTCTCCTTTTCTCTCCCTCATTTCCACCCGCTCTCTCTCTCTCTCTCTCATCTATCCATCCGACATGCAAACTCCAGCAGCACGGCCAGCAGAAAACAAGCATCAGGGGTAAATTAAGAAAGGGCATGTTTTAAATGAGATTGGTTTGGCTAATATGATTTCTGGGGAGAGGGAGAGAGGAGACGCAATAAAGGAAAGCAATTTAAAGAGTAGACCCACTTTCCCATGCATCAGCACATGAAGCAGCCTCATTAATTCCACAGCAACCTGTGCATCAGTTAGATGAGTATTTACAGATGTGATGAGGGTGTCAGCAGAGACTAGGAGAGAGGCTGATCTCTCTCTGATGGATGTTCACAACAGACACGCCAGGGCTATCAGTGGTCAAACAGCACGTCAACATGCCCGCTCCACGCCTAATGAAATACGGACATGCATTGATATTAATGACTTTCAGAAAGCAGGAAATTAAACATGAGAAATATGAATGGTCTGCCATTAGGACTAGTGAGATTGATGTACTGGGGTGTGTAAATCATTTGGGAAAGCTATGTATATCATTGATATACAGTAGCCTACATCTGACACATTGCATACACACAACACGCACACACACACACACACACACACACACGCACGCACACAGACAGAGCTGCATGTACCATTATCAGCTCGGGGCGCAGATTACCCCAGCTCCCACAAATGGCTTTTAATTGGTGGGAAAAACTGAGCCAGGGTATAACACAGAGTATGAGTTCACAATAATATACAAAAACAGGAAACATAAGAGCGGGAGGAAAGTGGCCTGAAATATCCATTGAAAGGTTGCTGGACCGAAGGTAAAAATCTGTTGTTCTGCCCCTGAACAAGGCAGTTAACCCACTGTTCCCCGGTAGGCCGTCATTGTAAATAAGAATTTGTTATTAACTGACTTGCCTAGTAAAACAACGTTTTTTTTAAAAAGAGTAAATTCTGTCACCCAGCAATTTCAGCTAATTTCATTATACTGAAACATGATATTACCATTATAAGATTTATAGGATACTGCAATAATAATACACTTCTACCAAATGATTAGACACTGTCACATAAAAAGACAGCACACATTTTGTTCCCATGGTAATGACTGGAGAGAAGAGTTGGCTGAGACAAAGAATTGGCAGTAGAGAGGTGGGAGGGCCAGAGAGCAAAGTGGTGATGGGCCCAGTTGAGAATTCAAATGGAAGCTTGTATAAAGATCTTGGTGGTGAGGTCTGGGCAGGGAGGACGGCTTGATGTAAAGGCAAGCTGAGTGGAAGGGAAAGCTTGCTGGCTCCCTGCACCGGCCCAGCCTGATTGGATAAGACAGGACCTGTCTGAGGTTAGACAATGTGAGGGCCCGGGAGGACAGAGACGATTGGCTAGATTTAAAGGAGGGTCCTTCTAACTGTACTCCATCTTTCATGGATGTCGTCGTGGAAATGACCGGACCAAGGTGCAGCGTTGTGAGCGTACATTTTCCTTTATTTATGTAAATGTCGCCAACAAAACAAGGAAACGACCGTGACGCTTACTAGGGCTATACAGGCCACTAACAAAAACAACTACCCACAAAATACAAAGGGAAAAAGGCTGCCTAAGTATGATTCCCAATCAGAGGCAACGATAGACAGCTGTCACTGATTGAGAACCATACCCGGCCAAAACATAGAAACAGAAAACATAGAAATAAAGAAACTAGAATGCCCACCCTAGTCACACACTGGCCTACCCAAAATAGAGAATAAAAGCCTCTCTATCAGGGACAGCTGTCTATCGTTGTCTCTGAATTGGAATCATACTTAGACAGCCTTTTTCCCTTTTGTTATTGTGGGTAGTTACCTTTGTTAGTGGCACTATAGCCCTCATAAGCTTCACGTCGTTTCTTTGTTTCTTGGTGATATTTATATAAATAAAGTAATGTACGCTCACCACACTGCACCTTGGTCCGGTCATTTCCACCACCACGCCGTGGCACCATCACACACAACAACATATACATTACAAGTGGGTTGTTCCATATGAATTCAATCCCTTTCTGGTTGCACCCCATTTGATTCGAACAAAACTTTCCATACTTGTTTGCCCATGGTAGAAGTGGTCAGAAAGTTACTTTTTGGACCTGAATGCCATTTAGGAGATAGAGGTGCATTTTGCATACCCCACCCTACCCTGAGTCATCCATGTCTTCATCACTGAAAAATATAAATGGTTGAGTTTGATATCATTTGAAAGCTCACAAGCAGGATTGTGCATTTGTTTTAGAATGTCATGAAAAAAATGTTTTTTTAATTAAACCGATGTCATGTTTGAACCTTTAATGTAAATTATTTAAAAAATGCGTAAACTCAGATTTTTTTCATGTTCATATACAGTATGTTGAAGCTTAGACCCTATTTTACATAATCTTAGCTGTTTGTGTTGAGACAACATGCTTTTAAATACAGGGTGGGTGTCATGTTTTGACTGATAAATGCACACACTCCAGAAGGGTAAAACTAACCTGTCTCACGACGATGTGTCTATATAATAGAGCTAACATACTGGGGGAGTGAGCCCTGGGACAAAGCTAACCTTTTGGGAAGATAAATGAAAGTTAGAACCCTCCTACTGATATCAGGCAGTACAAAGACGCTATGCACCTCCTTAAGCGTCATACGTTACACACTGGACCTATCAAAGACAAAGCAACCCCAAAAAAGCACACGTGACCCTACCTCGGAGATTCATTAACATTAGCGTAAAAAGTCCAGAGATCAACTCCTGTGGAATTACTGTAATGATCAACACGTGAGATCTTAGCAATGGTGATTCTTCTGTCACGTCTGCTCCCGCTCTTCCCTTCCCCTGATGCTTGAGGGCGCCAGGATGCCCTGCATCACGCACTCCTGCCATCCATCATGCACACCTGCCTTCCCTCATCACGCACGTCAGAGATATTGGTCTCACCTGGACTCACTTATCACCTGTTTATTTCCTCCACTATATTTGTCAGATCCCTGCTCTGTTCCCCACTGCTGCATTGTATTGTTTTTGTCTTTAGTATTAGTTTGCTGACACTGTTCCTGTCTCATCTATGTCAGTTGTTTATTAAATGTTTACTCCCTGTACCTGCTTCGTCTCTCCAGCGTAATTCCATGTGACAGAATGCAGCAGCCAACATACGAAGCATCGGGGAGTACTAGCGTTCGGGTTGGTATGGAGACATCGGCTCTGGGTCGCCACCTATGGAACCGGGGGTGCCGAGCCAGCTCGTCGGGCTTCCACGCCCTAGCTGGCTGGAGAGGTTTCCTTGCCCCGGTTGGCTCGGACGGCACGTTGGATCCCACGTCGGGCCTCAGCCGGATCGTCAGTTCTTGTTTGCCCAGCCGGTCCAGGAGTTTTTGTTTTGTTTGTTTTATTGGTGACGTCGGGGTGGATTCTGACACCGATGGAACCGGGGGTGCCTAAGCCAGCCCGTCGGGCATCCACACCCTGGCTGGCTCGAGAGGTTTCCTTGCCTCAGTTGGCTCAGCGGCTTCCCATCCCACGTCACTCTCCACCGGATCATCGGGCTCCCTCTCTGCAGCAGGATCGACAGGCATCTTGCTTCAGCCGGAACGTCAGGCTCCCATGCCTCAGCCGGATCGTCAGGCTCCCATGCCTCAGCCGGCTCGCCAGGCTCTCACGCTCCTGCCGGTTCGTCGGGGCTTTCAAGCCTCAACCGGCTTGCCCAGCGCCCATGTCTCGGCCGGTTCCCCAGGTAGGACAACGGGTGGGGGTACTGTCACGTCTGCTCCCGCTCTTCCCCCCTCTGGCGCTTGAGGGTGCCAGGTTGCCCTGCATCACGCACTCCTGCTATCCATCACGCACACCTGCCTTCCCTCGTCACGCGCATCAGCGTTATTGGTCTCACCTGGACTCACTTATCACCTGTTTATTTCCTCCACTATATTTGTCAGATCCCTGCTCTGTTCCCCACAGCTGCATTGATGGTTTTTGTCTTTAGTATTAGTTTGCTGACGCTGTTCCTGTCTCGTTCTATGTCCATCTTTCTAAATGTTTTACTCCCCGTACCTGCTTCATTTCTCCAGCGTCATCCCATGTGAAATCTTCAGCCTAATTTGAAATACAACAGATACTACCTCAGCGGATTCAACTCAACTTACTCCACGATAATAAATTGATTCAATATTTGATTAATGAAATACCATAACAAACAGCAAATCTCCAGGACCAACACATTTTCTTCATTTAAGAGATGGGCATTCTTGTCAAGTTGCTGCATACCCTCCATTCCCCCCATCCATCTAGTAATTGATACAGATTGGGTTAACAGTCTCTCAGGTGGAATCAGACCAATGCAGCAGTACCTGTCTTATGCAGCTCATCAATACTTTAGTGATTTTGTCTCTGCGTGAACACTGCCTCTGTGAACCAGCGGGAAGCAGCAGGGCTGCTAAACACAGCCAAGACTTAGTGTTCTCAGCAGGTGAGGATGTACTTGCTCCCCACGTCCCAGATACTCAAAAAGCCACAACGATGCTGCAGTCAGTCAAGCCACTGAGTCAGACAGCCAATAAAGCTCAGTCAACCGAATTCATTCAGTCACTTATCATTCGTGTGGTATGTCAGGGTGACATCTGGGAAGCGTGTACTGTGCAGGGGCTATGTCAATTGTAAGATATGATGAGGATTAGGACTAACGATGGGGAGCTGCTAGTCTGTTGCTCCTCTGACTTCCTTCCCTTTATGTGTCAATAGTTAGGCTGGCCCACTATGGCTCAGTCACTGTGACATTGGAACATGGGAAGTGTGTGTTAATGGCTAGAGCCCTCTTGCACCAGGGTCCCAGACAGCCACCCAGCCCACTGACATATTATCTGGATCATGCTTAGTAAAACCACTTTACACTCCATTTGCTGGAAGATACACTGTGATGTAGACCCTCTGCTAAACCACTGGATGGAATTGTCATGGGGGTTTGTCCATCAAATTGACCAGTCTATCTTTAAATGTTTACTCTTTAATGTGACTTACAATATGTATTCTCTTTTTTATTATTTCATTCCAGTCTCTATAGCGGTCATGCTTAAACTATGCACTCTCTCTATCATATAATGTCACACAAGCTTTATTACAAAAAAAAGGCTTCTGTTTCAATTCATGTAAGACTAAGTTAAGAATAGACAGCTCACAGTGGTTGGTGTCAGTAGCTCAGTGGTTGGTGTCAGTAGCTCACAGTGGTTGGTGTCAGTAGCTCACATTGGTTGGTGTCAGTAGCTCACAGTGGTTGGTGTCAGTAGCTCACAGTGGTTGGTGTCAGTAGCTCACAGTGGTTGGTGCCAGTAGCTCACAGTGGTTGGTGTCAGTAGCTCACAGTGGTTGGTGTCAGTAGCTCACAGTGGTTGGTGTCAGTAGCTCACATTGGTTGGTGTCAGTAGCTCACAGTGGTTGGTGTCAGTAGCTCACAGTGGTTGGTGTCAGTAGCTCACAGTGGTTGGTGCCAGTAGCTCACAGTGGTTGGTGTCAGTAGCTCACAGTGGTTGATGTCAGTAGCTCACAGTGGTTGATGTCAGTGCCTGTATGAGGATATATCCTATAGGAGGCACTGTTGATTCTTATGAAGGTTCCGTACTGTAAACTCTGGTCCGTAATTTCATATAACCTGTTTGACATTAACCTTTTATGCAAGTAAAGTACATGATAAAACATGTAATGACAGGCCTGATGGAAACAGAAAACAAATTTGGTAAACATTCCAAATGTCGACAAAACCAAATATGCTAGACAATGAGGGATTATGCAAGAAATGTCGGTGGTGAAATAATAAACATTATATCAAAGTAAACTTGGCAGTCACGCGATGACATATGTGTTCTTCCCACTACGACTCGTCGGGAAAGCATGCAGTTTATTAGGATACAGTTTAAATAAGTTATGGTGAACTTCACAGCTTGATGCTCCTTTCCAATAAATATTGGAGGTCTTATTCTGATGACATGATGATCGATGCTTCACTGCCATTTGGCAAATAATTCTAATCTTGCTCTTTTCTCATTAATAATCTCATTGTGTAGACTAGCCTGGACTGTATCTGCTAGCTATTGGCTAAGGTGCACATGCAATAACAGAGTGGGAATATTCGCTATATAACGCAACAAGGCACAGCCTTTTATCCACAACAAGTCAATTTGATGGAAACACATAGTTGGAAAATGTGCATATTGTTTTAATGTGGATTTTAGAATAGTAGCATGAAAATCTGCTGCGAATTGAAAGGAAACCTAGCTTGTGACTGACAAGTAAGTGCACCTGTCCCAGCGAGCGTGGGGTTACCGTGTGAAATCTCAGGGACAGTGTTGTATTCACTAGACAAAACAGACAAAGGGTGAAATTGGGGGAGATACTATTTATGCTATTTTGTGATATCCAAATGATAGTTACGATCTTGTCTGATCGCTGCAACTCCTCACCGCACTCAGTAGTCACGGATTCCCGGTCACGGCCGGCTGTGACACAGCCTGGGATCGAACCCGAGGCTGTAGTGGCTCCTCAGCACTGTGATGTAGTGTCTTAGACTGCAAGTCTAAGCTTTCAGCTTTCTTTTCTGTTGCAAGACGTTTTTCTATGACATGAACTAATAAATGGTAAACGCGTTTGGTGCTGCTGCTTTGAAAGTGAGTGTAAAGATGTATGCTGATAGTCAGTAATCAAGTTCAGGGAGTGAATACGTTTAATTAATAAATGAACAAAATAAGAAACACACAGCGCACCGACATGAAACAGGAACAATGCCGACTGGGGAAGAAACCAAAGGGAGTGACATATAAAGGGCAGGTAATCAAGGAGGTGATGGAGTCCAGGTTAGTGTCATTATGCACTTAACAGGTGTGCGCCCTAAAGAGCAGCCTGGTGACCTAGAGGCCGGAGAGGGAGCCCACGTGACAGTGGTGTGGCAGCACCACACAAGATTGAAAAGTACTGGGGCAAATTCTGTCCCACCACACGTTTTCCAGCAGCTCTGTAATTTATTCTAAAAAGCTAGATACACCCATTTTAAATTACCAGAAGGAAAATGTTTCAAATTACATTAAACTAGCAGCTGAATCCCATTACCGCACAGCAAAAAACATTGGGTTATTTTCACAACCCAATAGATTTACGGCTCTAGAGTCATTTTGTTGGATTATTTTCCAAATGCTGGGTTGTTTTCGTAGTGACAACAGGTTGGGTACAAGGTACATTTGTAATAAAAACCCAACGAACGGACGCTGGTTGACATCAAATCTGTGCAAAACCCATTGGCACTTGTTGTGCCACTAGACAGAAAAAGCAGGTATGTTAACCTTTATTTATTGTCATTTAAATTAGCTAATTATTTCGTTAGATACCTCAATTGTTATTTCATATAATTATGGTGACTTCACAGCAATTGCTATACAGCTAGCCTAATCAATACAACATTCAGCTAGATAGCAGGCTTAGCTAACATTAAATAAAAAATCTCCCTACTTTATATCTCATAGCTACACTCTTGTCGCAAGATTTTTTCAATTAAATTGGCCTATGTTGTCTATATAACCTGTTATTGTTTTATTGTTAGAGTGGAAAATCTGTTCCCGATTTAAAATAATTGCTGCCAAGGTGAGTCTAGCTTAGAAACCAGCTAGCTAGCTATATTGTGCAAAAATAGAAACACAACATGTAAAGTGTTGGTCCCATGTTTCTGGAGCTGAAATAAAATATCCCAGAAATGTTCCATCCGAATGTTGAATGTTAATTTCTCTACCATAAGCTGCCTCCGACATCGTTTTAGAGAATTTGGCAGTACGTCCAACCGGCCTCACAACCGCACACCGCGTGTAACCACGCCAGCCCAGGACCTCCACATCCGGTTTCTTCACCTGCGGGGTCGTCTGAGACCAGCCACCTGGACAGCTGATGAAACTGAGGAGTATTTCTGTCTGTAATAAAGCCCTTTTGTGGGGAAAATTCATTCTGATTGGCTGGGCCTGGCGCCCCTGCCCAGTCATGTGAAATCCATAGATTAGGGCCTAATTTATTTATTTCAATTTGGCTGATTTCCTTATAGGAACAGGTACTCAGTAAAAAATTGCACGTTGCGTTTATATTTTTGTTCAGTATAGGTCTATAGGTTTTAAAATGTATTCATTTGATTTCATTGGTTGTTATTGAATTGAAATGTATTAATTGAATTCCATTGGTTGTTATTGCATTAAATGTATTAATTGCATTAGTTTTTATTGCATGGGTTCTTTTGTTGCCTTGACTCTTTCTTACATCTGATAAAGTTCTTCAGGTAGCCAAGGAGGGTACTGAGTGCTTGAGATTTCCTCCTCCTCCTATAACTCATCCCAATCCTCAACAACTTCATCACCAGACTGCTGTACTGACTGCTGACATTGCTGACAGGTTAGACCTTTCATCTCTATCTCTTCACTCTTAGCTAATGTTTAAAAAATACGTAACTTTTCTGTGTTTTTTCAAATACAGGGGTGACCTGTGACTATGAGTGATGGAGTATCATCGGGTGTGAGTCGTTGTCTTCCATAGGGGTGTCATGCCCTGACCTTAGAGATCCTTTTTATTCTCTATGTTTGGTTAGGTCAGGGTGTGACTCGGGTGGGAAAGTCTATGTTTTCTATTTCTTTGTTTTTGGCCATGTGTTCCCAATCAGAGGTAGCTGTCGATCGTTGTCTCTGATTGGGGATCACATATAAGTTGTCATTTTCCTTGAGGGTTCTGTGGGATCTTGTTTTCGTTTTGTTTGTGTCTGTACATGACAGAACTGTGCGCTTTTATTTTCACTTTGGTTATTTTGTTTGAGTGTTTTTGAAAATAAAAATCATGAACACTTTCCACGCTGCACTTTGGTCCACTCCTTTCGACGAGCGTGGTAACAGAAGATCCCACCACCAACAGCGTGTCCCGGAGTGGAGGACATCATGGACATGGGAGGAGGTAATGGCAGGGCATGAGAGCCTGTCGTGGAAACAGGCCGATGCAGCGAGGGAGGAACAGCGACGAGGCCAGGTGTCACGGCAACGACGGAAGCCCGAGAGGCAGCTCCAAAAACAATTTTGGGGCCAACTCCCCGTGCTTACCGTGGGGAGCGTGTGACTGGTCAAGCACCACGGTGTCTCCAGTGTGCATTCACAGCCCTGTTTCAGCTCCCCGCAGTTGCGGTGCTGGTCTCCAGTGCGTCTCTTCGGCCCAGTATATCCTGTGCCAGCTCTACGCACGGTATCCCTAGTTCGCCAGCACAACCCAGTGCGGCCTGTTCCAGCTCCCTGCACTTGCCGTGCTACAGGGGGTATTCAGCAAGGACGCGTTGTGCCAGCTCTACTGTACCCGAGAGAACTGTGTGCTTTCGTTTTCACTTTGGTTATTTTGTTTGAGTGTTTTGAAAATAAAAACCATGAACACTTTCCATGCTGCGCTTTGGTCCACTCCTTTCGACGAGAGCCGTAACAAGGGGGAGAAAAGGGCATGCTGAAACCCTTCTAATGGTAAGATACTGTGAAGAATATACTAGGCCTATCATAATTATGCGTGTGACATTATACTTGATTCATTCCTTATGGAAATTGACATATTGTACAAATGTCCTGATCCAATGTTTTCCTGATCACATGATTTGAGATTTTTTTTAAATGTTTTCCCCGATAGACCCATTTGATTCCAGGCACACTGCCTCCTCATACAGAATGGATGGGGGAAATGATCCGACCCTAATACAACCTGTACAGGCATTAATGTAATATGACCATTTCTACAATGCAGTCCACCTGTACTGTCAGTGCAGCAGAGAAATGCCCTTATCCAGATGACAAAGACATTTCTAACAGACCTGCTAAACCTTCTTTGTTTTGTACTTTTAAGGTTGGCAGTAGCCTACCTCCAGCAGGCAGAGCCAATAAACATTTGTCCACCAGCTCAGGGACAAGCTACTGCTCACAGCCCTGTGTAATGTTCAATGTCATTTCATTTACTGGACACTTGCTGGACCTTTTGAAACAGTGTCTTTGTCTAGTTTTACATTATTATTATTTTTTAACTTCCCATGAGTTAGGGATAGGGAGGGTGATGAGTGGGAGTGGGTTATCAATGGTAATGTGTTTCAAATGCAAACTTATTAAATACAACTATTTAATATTAATAATCACATTGTAATTCCAGGACAAATCAGTTATATTATCATTCCTAATCTCAATATATATTTAAATGAATGATAAATAACAAAATAAACTAATATAGATTGGTTATTAAAAACATCTATTGGGTTATAGTTGGTTATTACCCAACTCAATCATCAAGTTTGCTGACAACACAACAGTGGTAGGCCTGATGACGAGAAGAGGTTAGAGTCCTGGAGAAGTGGTGCCAGGGACATAACCTCTCAACAAAACAAAGACGCTGATCTTGGACTATAGGAGACAGAGGGAGCACGCTGACCATCCTCATTGACGGGGCCGCAGTGGATATGGTCACGTCACTTAAGGCCTGATGTGGTCTCTCCACACTGACACCGTGGGGAAGAAGGCGTGTCAGAAATTCGGCATCCTCCCCTAAGACCCTCACAAACTTCTACAGATGCACCATTGAGGACATTCTGTTGGGATGCATAACCTCACCACCCTCAACTGCCTGACTCTCCTGAGGGTGGTGTGGTGGGACGCTGCCTGCCCTCCAGGACATTTACGCCACTCGGTATCAAGGGAATGCCAAAAAGATCATTAAGGACCTCCATTACTCGAGCCACGGACTGATTACTTGGCTACCGTCTGAAAGACGTAGTACAGGTGCATGGGGACCAAGAGGGGACCAAGAGACTGAAAGACAGCATCTGTTGAACCGCAATCACTAGCAGTCTACCAGGTTATGCACACTCACTCACACAAAACACACACACCTCATACTTACAAACACGTGCACACACAGTCTTGTACACCACACAATTCAGTCCCAATTCAGCAGCCTTACCCTAACCAGAACCTAACCTGAACCCTAACCCTAAATCTAACCCTAACACCTAACCCTAAAACTAACCCTTGCTCCTAACCCAAATTCTAACCTTAACCCTAAACCCCCTAGAAATAGCATTTGACCTTGTGGGGACCAACAAAATGTTCCCAGTTGGTCAAATTTTTGTTTGTTTACTAATCTTGTGGGGACTTCTGATTCCCACAAGTATAGATAAGCAAGTCCAAACACACATTTGAAATGCTTTATTTTATAAACCAATCAAATTTACATTAAAAAAGGAATCAAACATTTGAAAGGTACCTGCATGCATGGCACTCAAGGATACCGAAAGTGTCTCCTTCTCCAAACAGCTAGGCTGCCCACGACAGCTGAAACAGAGCAGTACCTAGCCAACTGCTTTGCCCTAGTTTTTGTCAGGCTCGCAATCTGGAGGCCACGCACTGCAAGCCTGTGTACGTGGCCGAGACTGCCAAATATCAGCGCCACCAGCTTGCACCTACACCCGAGGCTGTCCAAGCATGCCACGAGGGGCTGGCACTTAAGCGAACACACACACACAGCCAACGCTGCTGTCCCATGTATTAGAGTAGGTATTCCCAAACTGGGGTGTACGCGCAATGCCAAATAAAAATGTGATTCACATTGAAAAAAACGTTAAAAATAGAGACACATACCAGCTCTACTGGTACTGTAGTACTGCTAATACCAGCAGTACTACACCTGCACCTGTCGACGACACAAGTTGTTCTGCTTTCACGAACACATCCAATGATAGCATCAGTAATTCTACATTTGTTGTTAGCCCAACTAGCATGGAAACTGATAGTTTTGAATCTGATGCAGCCGAAGAGCTACTGCCTTACCCAGGAAACCACCGAACAACAGACAGGGACGTTGGACCATCGAAGAGGTGCAAATATTATGAGAACTACATTGATTTGGGGTTCACTTATATTGGGAGTAGTGTCTTTCCTCAGCCACAGTGTGTTATATGTGCAAAAGTACTATCTCACAACTCAATGAAACCTTCACTCTTGTGCAGACATTTAGAAACAAAACACGGCAATTTGAAAAATAAGCCACATTCGTTTTTTGAGCGAGAATAAAGACGACTTTCGAGTAGTAAAACATGTATAAAAGCAACAGATAACATTAATAAGAAGGGGCTAGAAGCGTCTTATATGGTGAGCTACCGACTGGCTAAGACAGGCAAGACCCATACTATTGTGAAGGACTTCATTACTCCTGCTGCCGCGGATATGGCTGGTACAATGCTGGGGGAAAAAGCCCCAAAAACTATACTGACAATGTCGTCATAAAACAACACTGTTTCACAACGCATCAATGACATGGTAGGAGATGTTTTGAAATAATTACTGCTTCACATACAGTACAAGCCAGTGAATTCTATGCGTTACAGCTGGATGAGTCAACAGGTCCTGGTATATGTCCATTACGTTTATGGGGGGTCAATTAAGGAAGAAATCCTCTTCTGCAAACCACTGGAAACCAGGACAACAGGAGAGGATATTTTTAAAGTACTGGACAGCTTTGTGACATCAAATGGACTTTGGTGGTCGAGATGTGTTGGTATCTGTACTGATGGCACAAAAGCCATGACAGGGAGACATAGTGGAGTGGTAACGTGGGTGCAAGCAGTTGCTCCCGACGCAACTTGTGTACACTGCAGCATCCACCAAGAGGCTCTTGCTGCCAAGGGAATGCCTGACAGCTTGAAAGACACTACAGTGAAAATTGTTATCTTTGTTAAAGCAAGCTCCCTGAACTCTCGTGTATTTTCTGCACTGTGCAATATGGGCAGCGACCATGTAAGGCTTTAACAACATACAGATGTGCGCTGGTTATCAAGGGGTGAAGTATTGACAAGTTCTTTTAAATTAAGAGACGAGCTTAAAGTTTTCTTTACTGACCAAAATTTTCACTTGTCTGACCGGTTGCATGATGACGAGTTTCTTTCACGACTGGCCTATCTGGGTGATGTTTTATTCTTCTGAATTATCTGAATCTAGGATTACAGGGACGCTGCGCAACTATATTCAAAGTGCGGGACAAAAGTGAGGCTATGATTAAGAGGTTGGAGCTGTTCTCTGTCTGCATTAACAAGGACAACACACAGGTCTTTTCATCATTGTATGATTTTTGTGTGCAAATGAACTGAAGCTTACGGACAATGTCAAATGTGATATAGCGAAGCACCTGAGTGAGTTGGGTTAGCAATTACGCAGGTACTTTCCCGAAACGGATGACACAAACAACTGTATTTGTTATCCCTTTCATGCCCTGCCTCCAGTCCACTTACCGATATCTGAACAAGAGAGCCTCATTGAAATTGAAACAAATGGTTCTGTGAAAAGTGAATTTAATCAGAAGCCACTGCCAGATTTCTGGATTGGGCTGCGCTAAGAGTATCCTGCCTTGGAAAATTGTGCTGTTAAGACACTGATGCTCTTTGCAATCATGGACCTATGTGAGAGTGGATTCTCGGCTCTCACTAGCATGGAAACTAAATACAGGCACAGACTGTATGTGGAAAATGATTTAAGACTAAGACTCTCTCCAATACAACCCAACATTGCAAAGTTATGTGCATCCTTTCAAGCACACCCCTCTCATTAACCTGTGTTGAGTTATTCACAATTTTTGATGAACAAATAAGGTTTTATTTGTAAGATGACAAAATAACAAAATTATTGATTTTTATTATTTGTGCCCTGGTCCTGTAAGTGCTCTTTGTCACTTCCCATGAGCCGGGTTATGACAAAAACTCACACTCATTCTTATGTTTAATAAATGTATCGTATAGTGTGTGTGTGGCAGGCTTACAATGATGACAAAAAATAGCGCTGAACCTGGTGCTAGAGGGGGTACGCAACTGGACCCCCTGGACAGGCTGCACTGAGGCTAGGTAACACGGTCACCACTGATAAATCCATGATTATCGAAAACTTCAATAAGCATTTCTCAACGGCTGGCCATGCCTTCCGCCTGGCTACTTCAACCTCGGCCAACAGCTCCGCCCCCCCCGCAGCTCCTCGCCCAAGCCTCTCCAGGTTCTCCTTTACCCAAATCCAGATAGCAGATGTTCTGAAAGAGCTGCAAAACCTGGACCCGTACAAATCAGCTGGGCTTGACAATCTGGACCCTCTATTTCTGAAACTATCTGCCACCATTGTCGCAACCCCTATTACCAGCCTGTTCAACCTCTCTTTCATCTCGTCTGAGATCCCCAAGGATTGGAAAGCTGCCGCAGTCATCCCCCTCTTCAAAGGGGGAGACACCCTGGACCCAAACTGTTACAGACCTATATCCATCCTGCCCTGCCTATCTAAGGTCTTCGAAAGCCAAGTCAACAAACAGGTCACTAACCATCTCGAATCCCACCGTACCTTCTCCGCTGTGCAATCTGGTTTCCGAGCCGGTCATGGGTGCACCTCAGCCACACTCAAGGTACTAAACGATATCATAACCGCCATCGATAAAAGACAGTACTGTGCAGCCGTCTTCATCGACCTTGCCAAGGCTTTCGACTCTGTCAATCACCATATTCTTATCGGCAGACTCAGTAGCCTCGGTTTTTCGGATGACTGCCTTGCCTGGTTCACCAATTACTTTGCAGACAGAGTTCAGTGTGTCAAATCGGAGGGCATGCTATCCGGTCCTCTGGCAGTCTCTATGGGGGTGCCACAGGGTTCAATTCTCGGGCCGACTCTTTTCTCTGTGTATATCAATGATGTTGCTCTTGCTGCGGGCGATTCCCTGATCCACCTCTACGCAGACGACACCATTCTATATACTTTCGGCCCGTCTTTGGACACTGTGCTATCTAACCTCCAAACAAGCTTCAATGCCATACAACACTCCTTCTGTGGCCTCCAACTGCTCTTAAACGCTAGTAAAACCAAATGCATGCTTTTCAACCGGTCGCTGCCTGCACCTGCATGCCCGACTAGCATCACCACCCTGGATGGTTCCGACCTAGAATATGTGGACGTCTATAAGTACCTAGGTGTCTGGCTAGACTGCAAACTCTCCTTCCAGACTCGTATCAAACATCTCCAATCGAAAATCAAATCAAGAGTCGGCTTTCTATTCCGCAACAAAGCCTCCTTCACTCACGCCGCCAAGCTTACCCTAGTAAAACTGACTATCCTACCGATCCTCGACTTCGGCGATGTCATCTACAAAATGGCTTCCAACACTCTACTCAGCAAACTGGATGCAGTCTATCAGAGTGCCATCCGTTTTGTCACTAAAGCACCTTATACCACCCACCACTGCGACTTGTATGCTCTAGTCGGCTGGCCCTCGCTACATATTCGTCGCCAGACCCACTGGCTCCAGGTCATCTACAAGTCCATGCTAGGTAAAGCTCCGCCTTATCTCAGCTCACTGGTCACGATGGCAACACCCATCCGTAGCACGCGCTCCAGCAGGTGTATCTCACTGATCATCCCTAAAGCCAACACCTCATTTGGCCGCCTTTCGTTCCAGTACTCTGCTGCCTGTGACTGGAACGAATTGCAAAAATCGCTGAAGTTGGAGACTTTTATCTCCCTCACCAACTTCAAACATCAGCTATCTGAGCAGCTAACCGATCGCTGCAGCTGTACATAGTCTATTGGTAAATAGCCCACCCTTTTCACCTACCTCATCCCCATACTGTTTTTATTTATTTACTTTTCTGCTCTTCTGCACACCAATATCTCTACCTGTACATGACCATCTGATCATTCATCACTCCAGTGTTAATCTGCAAAATTGTAATTATTTGCCTACCTCCTTATGCCTTTTGCACACATTGTATATAGACTCCCCCTTTGTTTTCTACTGTGTTATTGACTTGTTAATTGTTTACTCCATGTGTAACTCTTTGTTGTATGCTCACACTGCTATGCTTTATCTTGGCCAGGTCGCAGTTGCAAATGAGAACTTGTTCTCAACTAGCCTACCTGGTTAAATAAAGGTGAAATAAAAAAAATAAAAATAAAAGTTGTACGGAACTATAAAAAGTTTGGGAACCACTGCTCTACATCTACTGATGTACATACATATCATTCTTAGTATATCTTGTGTAAATTCATCCGGTGTATATACATATAGATTGCATTATATACAGTGCTATTTGGGTTATTCATTTGATTCATTCCGACATTTCTTGATATCGTGTATTTTTTTATGTATTATTTGTGTACTTGTTTGACATTTTACTGCATCGTTAGGAGCTAGTAACACAAGCAATTCGCTAAACACGCTAAAACATCTGCTAAACTGTGTTTGTGACCAGGAAACTGATTTGATATAATTCCATAACCCAATGAGGGGTTAAAAAAAAAAAAACTCAATGCGTTTGGATAAAATAGGTTCTATAATGACCCATGGTTGGTTTACCGGTTGGGTTAGTGAGCGGTACCCATTTGTTTTTAGTGAGCAGCTAAACATCCTCTCCCGTTTGTGGCTCTAGCAAATTCCCTCCCTTCCTTCCCTCCTCCCTACCCCTCCCCTCTGCAGCTCTCCACAGTACTGAATAACCCCCATTACCTGTGGGCAAAACTGAATTAGAGAATAACCAATGACAGCCAAGCACAGCCGCCTCTGTTCAGATAAATAAGGTGAAACCGTGTGTGTGCTGTCTTGTCCAGAGTCAATTAAATCCTAAGAGCTGTAGCCTAGCCGCCTACCTAGTAGAGGGAATGTGGAGGAGTAGACATGGCCAGATGTGAGGATAAGGGGAGCTAATTTAATTAATGAGTTGGATGCTGTTCTTTTCATTATCAAGCCTAGTTAAACATACTGGGGCATGACAACACGGAAAATGGGAAAGGAGATTAACACTGTCAGATTCACAGTCCTCACCAGACTAAGCTAATCTCCAGCCAAGCGTAATGCGTTCTACTGCCTCTCTCTTTTTCCTCTCTCTGACTCTCCATCTGTCTCTGTTTCTTTCTCTCTCTCCCCCACTCCCTTTCAGCGTCATATTTCCTTCATTCAAACCTATTTCTACTTCTTTTCTCTATTTTCTGCCACTCTCTCCCTGTCATTTTTTTCCTTTCTCATTTGTCTCTCTATTCGATCTTCCTTAGTCCCTCTCCATCCCATTCACCTTCAACCAATCTCTCTCTCCTGCCCCTTTCTTCATTCCCCCTCTATATGCTGAAACAATGAGCCGTAAGCAACATTGATCTGAGAGAGAAAGTGATATGAGTTTGCTCTGAACCCAAATCAACTGAGCCATTTCAAGCTAAAACTAGGCCAAGCAAGATATACTAGTGATATTAAGCTTAACAGACCAGCTTTAGCTGGCTATGTCTATGTTCTAACTAGTGTGTAGTGCCATGGTGCCTGAATATACGACATTGAAAAATCCTCATTCCACTGATCACCTGAGAAAATCAATATCTGCTCTGCACTAAATATGGTTAGTATATCTAGGAGATGGAGGGTTGTGAGGGTCTACTGTTGAGGGGAGGATGATCAAGTTGAGTACTACTTAGTATTTTAACTTTGAGTGGATGGATGGTATTGACTGGTCCTTAATGGAGGAGATGCTGAGTGTCACCAATTTCCACCACCCCCCACCCCCTTACAATCACCTTGATTTACCCAAGGGACTGCATCATACTATTGCACCGTACTCTGCTGTAAGCCTATGACACACATAGGCCTCCTATCCCCCATGCTGGTTATGGCTACACCACAGGAGGTTGGTGGCACCTTACTTGAGGAGGACGGGCTCGTGGTAATGGTTGGAGTGGAATAGGTGGAATGGTATCAAATGCATCAAACACACGGTTTTCATGTGTTTGATGCCATTCCATGCACTCCGCTCCAGCCACTATTATGAGTCATCCTCCCCTGAGCAGCCTCCACTAGGCTACATGCCTTGCTCGTTTCTGCAGGTTTTCTTGAAAAGTATTGCACTGAAAGCAAGGGAAACATGTAGATGACTATAATGATTACATGCGTGTGTAGAAGGGCAGGGGGGGGGGGTAAAAAGTGAACAAGGAGAGAGGAGAGAAGTAAGAGGAGAGAGGGGTTTCTTTGATTGCCTGAAGCCCATCTCTCCCTCCCCCTTCATCCAGTCAGAGAAGACAGAGACACATATGCCTCATCTCAATGTTCTCTTATCTAGCCCTCTCTCACGCCACTTCTTTCTTTTCATTTCTTCTCTTTACCTGCCTTTATTATACTCTAAAGCAGGCTGAAGACTGACAGAGAAAGACCACTTCAAATGAGAGGAGGCTCAAACTGGGAGCTGTCCACGGTCTCACAGCCTCTCTGCAGATCAAGAGTAGTCGTACAGGCTGGAGCTTGGCGCTTGAAGGCCAAGAGGCAGGAGACAACTCACTGCACAGCCAATGGCAGACAGACGGATGGACAAACACGTTTACTGAGCTCTGCTGTCTCTTTCTGGGAATCCTGAACTTGGGGTCGACGAAATCAACTGTGACTACGGAATGGCACATACTGTACATGTTGGTGGATAAAGGATTGTGCATTTAGTGGTCTAAAATGAAACAGTAATAGAAAAGGAAATCATAGTAGCTCACTAAGATTAATCACAGGCGCGGCAGGTAGCCCAGTGGTTAGAGCGTTGGACTTGTAAACCCGAAAGGTTGCAACATCGAATCCCGGAGCTGACAAGGTACAAATCTGTCGTGCCATCCTGTATGTTCTATTCCTAGGCCGTCATTGAAAACAAGAATTTGTTCTTAACTGACTTTCCTTGTCAAATAAAAGGTATAATTACATTTAAAAAAATCACAGGAATAGAATATCAAATGCAACTGTGTCAAATGGCAGCAGGTTTAAAAAGCACAGTGGGGTGGATGCACAAAGACAGGAGCCCATTGGAGCACGTGAAGGAACCCAGACATTTTGCATGCTTCAGAGAGAGCTGACAGCAATGAAAATGATAGTATTGTTCTAGGAGCCCCTATTCCATCAGCTATTCAATAAAATGTAGCATGTAAATGTTTCCTCCGTGTGAGGTTCTCAAAGTCAAGTGAATGGTTCTTGCTGCGTCCAACTTCAGTGTTGCGTCTCACATGTCTTCCCATGTTGCCAGATTTGGATGGGCACTTCAAATTAGCTCCTAATAAATCTATATATTTATACTGTAAACATGTATATCCTATATAAATTCCTATATAAATTCGCTTTTACTCTACATTTTTTCCACCCTTTACCCATTTTGTATATAATGTATGTGAACTTTGTGTAAATTCCTGTCTGTGTTCTGTCTCTAAATCAGCAAGTACAATTCTGAGGATGTATGAACGCACTTGGCGAATAAAGGTGATTCTGATTCTGACAAGAAACTACGATTAACAGTGAAAAAAATTGAAACTATGAGAAAATAGTCTCCATAGAAACAGAGAGCAAATAAATGAGCGACAAGGAAGCATCTGCTCTTGTACACATGAAAAGACGTTATAGAAAAAAATATCCTTGAAAACTTCCAGATACATTTTTTTCCCCCAAATATACTCTTTCTGTCTGTAGTAATTAATGACTTTGCATAACAATCACTGAAATCGAGAGATTTTAATAAATGTAAACTCTAACAACAACAAAAATGGAAAATATTTCAAAGAGGTGACTGAGAGAACATAGAATTTTGGTGAAAAACAGTCAAATAAATAGTGTGTGGGGGGAAAATATGAAATGAGGTAATTAAGAGGATGACCGTAAGGTTTTGGACAGTGCAACCCAGCTCAGTGACACTCCACTACAGTGTAACCAAATCAACGCCGTAGCCATGGGATGAGTGATACTAGCTGAATCTTTACGTTAGAAAAACATCTTAAGTCTTGTAACCAACATGCAACATTCTGATCCCCATTGGATTCAGACTTAGGATAATTGTACAAAAATTTTAAAATGTGTGTCAACGTGGTGTTTTTCTCTTAGAGTCTACAAATCATATCAATGCAACTGTACGTCAAGGGACTCAAAATGTCCCGCTTACTTGGTTTTAGAGACCATAGCCCAGCAAATCCCCCAAAGGAATGATGTAATATCATACGCTGACAGAGGCTGGACCCCTATGGACACCAGTCGCACGGTTCCCTAGTCTTTTAAAATCAGGAGATGGGGGGGGGGGGACATACCATGCAGACGGCTCTGTTCCCATAAGTCCTCCCTGACCTGACGGTGGGTCCAGGGGGACCAGAGTTAGTCTTCAAATGGAATCTGCTGTGATAGGATGGATCATCCCAGAGTGATCCGATATTTGGACGGGAGCTGGAGGGGGACTAGAGGGATTATCACAGGATGTGCTGGGCCAGATTAGGGAGAGGACGTAAACCTGATGGAGAACGGGTTACAGATAAACACTGCTGGTCAGTCAGTCTAGACTACACTTCGATAGGCTACAGAAAATAATAACACCTCTACTGTATCCAAATTGGTTACATCATACACGCTCAGATTATACCCGTATTCAGCATTATAAAGGTTCTAATCTCATTCAATTGTATAGATGAATGAATTCCACTAACGTTAGGATAAAGTATGTTTCGGATAGAGCCACAGCGTCAGTCAACATACTGTGAAGGTGATGGATCACTTTGATCTGACTTTGACAAATTCAATATTTAAGTTAGAGGTAAAGCTTCTGTTGATAACGCCAGACATACGTGTCACGTATAAACACACACAAACACAAAGACATTTATGTACACAAGCATGCATGCGTATACACACACACACACACACACACACACACACACACACACACACACACACACACACACACACAAACACTTTATTCATTGTTTACCTAAACAGATGAAATTTCTCAGCCAGAACTTTAATTGAAAACTCGCTTCAAATGGAAAATGTTCAATGCTGTCAAAAGCCAAACGAACAGCACACATGTCACAGGGAGGAAGAACAAAACAATCAGAATTACCATACATATGCAAATATCATTCATCGGAAGTCATTATTGCAACAATTTATCTTTGGCAATCACTGAACCATTTTAATCAGGATCGTTACAAATGGTTGATTATTCATTATGTCCTGTAATTAGATCGTAAATTGTATGGATATACTAGGTGAGGCTTTTGAAGGAGAGCACTCGCTGGGGACAAATAGAAAACCAACTAAGGACAAATATTAGGCATACAGGGACCAAGGCCAGATGGGGACATGCGTTCCTGTGCCAGGTCTCCTTAGAGAGAAATGTATCCGATTGATCCATTGTTGTTTAGACCTCACTGTTCAATAGGAGTGCAGAGGTGAAAGGTCAGTCATGCAGGTGTGGAAGCTCAAAGGTAATTTACACATGGATTGGCTGTCTGTTGTTCTGCCCCTGAGCAAGGCAGTTAACCCACTGTTCCCCGGGCACTGAAGACCAGGATGTCGATTAAGGCAGCCCCCTGCAACTCTCTGATTCAGAGGGGTTGGGTTAAATACGGAAGACACATTTCAGTGGAAGGCATTAAGTTTTACAACTGACTAGGTATCCCCCTTTCCCTTTACTGTTGCCAAGACAACAACAGTGAGTGTTTGATGAGGTCTTTGTTTGTGGACTGTCAATAGCAGGGAGGTCATTAGTTAAATGGTGTGCGGTGCAGTTGTATTATGTGTAGTGTACACAGTTGGGACCAAGGGTGTTTGGGAGAGAATTCCAAGGACATCAATCCAAGTGCAGCTTTATGATCTTTACCTTAGATCCCTTTTTACCATCTCTGATAGGGCTGAATATTTGACTGGAGGAACAAGCAGATGGGGATAACATTGTCAGAACCAGGGAAGTACAAGGACAATGCATGTCAAAGTTCTTTGCTTCTGTCCATATCCATCCACCCCAACTCTGCTCTGTCTGCCTTAGGGGACAGAGTAATGACCAAGCTGACCTGCTTGTGCCTGAGGCTGGTCATGGAGCCTGCGTTCCATATTTCTGCTCTGTTCTCCTCTGTTCTGCTTTGTCTCTGTTAATGCCTCAGCGGGGCCTCCGGTAAATCAATTGAGGGCTGATCTTTAAAAGCTGGCGCGTCAGCGAGCACATTAGCCCCATTTGCACTTCATTACGTGCACCGCTGGGCAGTGCTGAACACTCACAATCAGCAGAAAGACCCGGACCCGGACAGGGACCCAGTCATAACATACACAGGTACGGATGTACTGTAGGAGAGGGATAAGTGAAGGAGGAGAAGGGAAAGAGGCAGAGAGGGGAGAGAGGAGGAAGACAGAGGGATGATTCAGGGGTTGAATCATTTACTTTGACAAAGGCTCCAAGGGAAAACTATGGGTGAGTTCTGATGAGTGTTCTGCTTGACTTTGAAAAATAAACGAGCACAAACAAACAGCCAAACACATTTTCAAAAGTAGTATTTGTTTTGAAGCAGTCATACTTTTTGTTTCCTATCATTTTTTTCCTTCAAAATTGCTTCTGGGATTTGGCTTATGTTTGTTTCTTAGATTTCTCTGACGAGTTTGCGAAGGGAACTTTTTTATATCAAGAAATATGAAATCAGATTGCATGCAACCTACAAAAAGCTACAGTTGCCCCCTCTTTCCTGCGGTCTATCTCTTCCCTTCATCTATACATCTGCTTGTTATTTTTACTCGCTCTCTCCATCTCGCTCTCTCTCTCTCTCTCTCTCTCTCTCTCTCTCTCTCTCTCTCTCTCCACTCTCCCTCCATCTCTCTCTCTCTCTCTGCTCTCCCTCCATTTCTCCTCATCAGAGGCCAGACTGTACCAAGCAAAACCATATTTAATGAAAACATCACTAAACCGTGTGTAAACAGCATTAAAAGGCTTTTGATAAACCCTACACCTGTTACTGTAGGTTGAGTTAATAAACCACTATCTAAATTTGACACATAGCCTACCGTATCAAAAGTGTGATAGTTAAGGAGTTTAATCTGCTTTGAGGAATAAACATCAAAGATGACTTTAAGAGGTATGTGTGAGTTCATAGGAATTGCTGGAGGTACATTGACAAGCACATGCACATTGCACACACATACTTAGGTTAATTCTGTTTACACACACACACACAAACACACACAAACAATCACACGACTTGAGATCCCAGCTCACCCCATCTCGCCTTAACTCGCCAAGGTGGACAGGCGGCAGTAATATGGCATCTGGGGGGCTACTGGGCTGGAGGTTTTAACAAAGCAGCAGCCAACGTCATAACAGTTATCTATCAGCTAAGACCACGCTCTGCCCTGAGCACAGCTTACACTTCATAGGTTATCCACCTCTGCCACTGGATATTTACACTGATCCCTACTTCTACATCCCAGGTGCCCTAGGGCCATAACACAGGAGCAGAGAGACGGGCTCTGCTAGGTTGAATCCCTATGGTCCTTCTCGCCATGTTTGAACTGAGGGAGTTGGGAGTGAGAAAAGTGAGAATGCACACACGCAGATGAGTTCACATTACACCCACACCCACTGCTCATTGGCACACACACACACACACACACACACACTGGTTTTTCAGAATTGATTGAAAGTTCATGGAATTTTGTAACCCTACACACACACACACACACACAGCCTTTGTCAAAAGCCCTGCTTAGTTTCAGAAGCGTGTTCACAGGAGGCCTTAACAACTACAGAGCATGGTGTCTGACTAGAACCCAGGGGAGGGACTGTCAGAGAGACAGACAGAGGTTCCTAGACAGGAAACCCACTACAAAGGCTCAGTGTGAGACTACTCCCAGTGTGACCGCAGTGCGTTCCCGCTCTTTCTCTACCTGTCGCCCCCCCCCCCTCTTTCATGGGGTGACATGACACAGCAGGAGGCCACTCAGAGCTGTGACGGTTCTCTGAGGTGCTTCCTGTATGTGTGAGAGAGGTAGCTGGGACACACTTCTCCCAGAGTCCCAGTGCTCCTGGTGTTCTGTTGGTTCTGTTGGTGTTCCTTTTAGGCTACAAAAAAGTGAGTTCCTCTCAGCCATGTGTGTGTTTTGTATACAGTACATGCAGGGTCTTAGCAGGTTCTTTTGGACACACACACACACAAACATGTATATGTACAGACGCACAAACACATACATGGCTAACATGTGTACATGCATGTGAACACACACATGTACGGACACACACGCGCACGCACACAAATGCGTACACACACACAAACACACATGCATATATACAGACCCAAAAACACACATGCATATATACAGACCCAAAAACACACACACGCCTAACATGTGTACATGCACGTGAACACATATACACACACATGGACGCACACACACACACACACACACACACAAACAAACCCCTGGGCAGATCAAGGCTTACAGGGGCAGCATCTCCAGAAGCTGACGATGGATTCTCTTCAAACCGCACACTAATGAGAGTAGATCAATGTCTGACCACCAATTAGGCCAGACCACACTAACCTCAGAGACACACAGGCCAAGGATGGAGAACAACCTGAATAAAACAGTGACTATTACAGTGCTTCTATTGCGCTTGTCAAAAGAGATGGTGAAAAGCATTGGTTTTAAAAATATGTGATTTGACATTGTAAAATACTCTTCAGTGTTACTAAACACAACACACCAGAGAAAGACAGATCTATACTCTTAGAAAAAAAGAGTTCCAAAAGGGTTCTTTGGCTGTCCCTATAGGAGAATCCTTTTGGGTTCCATTGAGAACCATCTGTGGAAAGGGTCCTACATGGAACCCAAAAAGAGTTCTACCTGGAACCAAGATGGTTCTACCTGGAACCAAAGAGGGTTATTCAAAGGGTTAACCTTTTTTCCCAAGTGTATGATGCAGATTCCATTTTACCTAACATCAACTCTTCTCTACTATGACCAGAGGGCTTCAATCTCTGGGGAAGGTCAAATTAGTTCTTCAACTCTGTCTCTGTTGCTCCAAGCCAAGTCTGCAGGGTAATTCAAAAGTTCAAAGGAAGTGGAGAGAAGTCTAAATGAACTCTGACCCTAGCATGAGCCTTGTACTATAGCCTTAGAGGCTCTGGTCTCTGCATGTGTCACCATCACACTTCACATATGGACCCTCAATGTGTGAGCCCAACAGTGCCCTTAAACTACAACATGAACAGTGCCCTTAAACTCTTCACAGAAGAGGAGTGAGATTTTTTTTTATTTTACCTTTATTTAACTAAGCAAGTCAGTTAAGAACAAATTCTTATTTACAATTGCAGCCTACCCCGGCCAAACCCGGACGCCGCTGGGCCAATTATGCGCCGCCCTATGGGACTCCCAATCACATCCGATTGTGATGCAGCCTGGATTCAAACCAGGTACTGAAGGGACGCCTCTTACACTGAGATGCAGTGGCTTAGACCACCGCGCCACCCGGGAGCCCACAGGAAACAGGAAGTATTCAAAAAGAGCATAGGGGGAGACAGGAAGTTGCACAAAGTGGATAAAAGCTTTTTCAGGTCATTGAATCGTAAGCCCCAGGTATGTGTAATAGCCCTGGATGCACAATCAAAGGAGGAGAAGTAAGAAATCATTATGGGGGTAGCCTAGTGGTTAGAGCATTGGGGCAGTAACCGAAAGGTTGCTAGATTGAATCCCAGAGCGGACAAGGTAAAAATCTATCGTTCTGCCCCTGAACAAATCAATTAACCCACTGTTCTTAGGCTGTCATTGTCAATAAGAATTTCTTCTTAACTGACTTGCCTAGTTAAATAAAGGTTAAAAAATAAAAATGTGAGTGGGAAGATTGCTTGCTGCAGGGACAACCCGTGATTGCTTTGTGGAGGCATCTATATAGTACTAGCGAGCGCACATGTTACCCCAGTGCACAAATCACTAATTACTTATTAATGAGGAGAGTGTGCGCCTTCAAAGTTAACACTAGACAGCCTTCCCCTGTAGAACAGAGGGGGAGCAGGGGGAAGACAGCAAGGTGGGAGGGGAGGGAAAGTTTTGCTCAGTAAACTGAGACGGCAGCTAATCAGGTTTACGGGTCTATAATGCCTCCAGCACATGAGAAATAGAAATGTGGAAGATTCCTGCTCCAGCTTTATTTCAATACATGGAGGCAGACACGCATCACGGGAGAGAGAGAGAAAAAGAGAGAGAGAGAGAGAGAGAGAGAGAGAGAGAGGCAGACACGCACCACGGGAGAGAGAGAGAGAGAGAGGCAGAAATCCAGATAAGTATGAAAATAGAGGCAAATCCTATCTTGGTGACCTTTACAGAGTGCAGCAATGATAACGATAATACACAGAGTAGAAACATCTTCACTCCAACCTTTTCTCTCCACTGTGATCTCTCAGCCATCTGATGGCATACATCCAACAGTACAGATACATTACCAGTAACTCCGAGAGTGTTACAGATCAGTATATCCCCTGCTGTGATGTGGTTTTAAGGATAGCATAACATTTCTGTATTAATGGAGGAATTCCCCGACAAAGTATGGAGTTCGTTGACAAAATCTACATATTAAACTTGAAACCATTACACTATCTTAAGACATTGCCCTGGTGTGTGAGAATTTCTCAACTACAGTAGTGTAAAGTACTTAAAAACCTCTATGGGATCGGTGTCCTGAGCTTCAGGAAGTTAGATTTTGGTATGTCATTTTAGACGAAAGTAGGTCCTACGCTTAAGAGGGAAAAAATACTTTGAAGCACTTTTTGGGGGTATCTGTACTTTACTTTACTATTTATATTTTTGACAACTTTGACATTTACTTCACTACGTTCCTAAAGAAAAGAAAAATACTTTTACTCCATACATTATCCCTGACACCCAAAAGTATGCTTAGCAGGACAGGGAAATGGTCCAATTCACTCACTTATCAAAAGAACATAAATGGTCATCCCTATTGCCTCTGATCTGGCGGACTCACTAAACACAAATTCTTTGTTTATAAAGTATGTCTGAGTGTTGGAGTGTGCACCTAGCGATCCATTAAAAAAAATTCTACAAGAAAATTGTGCCGTCTGGTTTGCTTAGTATAAGCAATTTGAATTTATTTTTGTAATTCCATTTACTTTTGATACTGAGGTATTTTTACAACCAAATACTTTTAGACTTTTGCTCAAGTAGTATTTTCCTGGGTGACTTTCACTTTTACTTGAGTCTCCTTCTATTAAGGTATCTCCTTTTCCACCACTGCCCAGTTACCTTTGACAATCATCTCATTTCTCATTAGCATGCATTAGCAAATGTCCCCCGGGGAACATGTTAGATTGTTGAGTAAAAATTACAATACAGCTGGGACTATTTATCTTTTGAAAAGGGTGTTAATTTGTTCACGAGGAAATTGTGTTTTCATTTGCATTATGAATGGAAAGTCAACCCTGTTTCAACCTGTTACAGCAGCCACTCTTGATTGCTAATGAGTCCATTCCACTGGGAAGCTTTAGCCTGAAAAACATATAATGAATTTACAGTAGTCTTAAACGATGTGTGTGGTCTTAATGATTAGCATGAATGATTAACATAGGAGTGTTTGTGTGTGTGTGTGTGTGTGTGTGTGTGTGTGTGTGTGTGTGTGTGTGTGTGTGTGTGTTCCTTGGATGAAATTAAAGGGCTCTAATTCCATTCCAAGATTGCAGTAGACTAGATTCTGATGCTGGTACAGTAAATTAGATCTTCCATAACAAAGATAATTAGAATCCTCATAACAAGACAGGGCTAAAATTACACTTAATAAAAAAGCGCCACAAGGACAATGACTGCATTATAAAGATAGAGAGGGTACAGTACAGTGTAGATACTGTAGGACCACATTTCATCCATTTAATCATATGAAAGTCTTTCAAGTCAAGTGCGAAATATATCATCTTGAAATATTGACTAGAACATGTATTACTATCTAGGATGCTGCCGCGTTACCATATGTCCACGAATCAAGTCCAGTCCCAGAGATGCATGTCGATGCATGTGGAGCATATGTAGTAAGAGCATCTGCCCTGAGAGATCTACTGTAGAGAAGGAGAGGGTTGAGGAGAGGGTTGAGAATTTTTATCAATGATGACTAATTATGTATACATTTCAATCAGGACTGACTAATCAGAATACTATTATGTTACTGTATATGTACTAATCAGAATACTATTATGTTGCTGTATATGTATGAGTTTTCTTTCTTGATCCCAGTGCTGAATATAATGTGTGTAAATGTGGTCAATGAGTTAGAACAATGACTGTCTGTTCCTTGGTAGAAATGAATGAACGATATCTTCAGACTGGCTAGAATGCTTTTCTACACAAGAAGACCTTGGCTCATAAATTATATTAAATTGGTAGCGAGACGATGTGGGAAGGCTTGAGATACTGTTAATATGTAAGTTGAAGGAGCCATGGGAGAATGCGTTTACATTGTTATTAAATATCTGGGATTAAATTACGGAGAAATGTACGACATTTGCGGCAGAGGGAAAAAGTAATACATTGGATAATAATGTTATCAGGCTAATTGTATCTAAGGGTAGCATGTTCATTTAAGTAAACATATACATAGACGTTGTTTAAAACTTATGATTAATGATTTGAGTCAAAGGGGAATTATCATTAGGTTTAGTTTATAGTTCACTTTTGAGTTTCTGAATCGAAGTAGCATAGTGAATGCTAGTTAGGCATGTTGTGTTCTTCTGGGAAAATTGAGGTTTAGGTGTCTCACTTTTAGATGTTTCCTGGGATTATAATCTTGGGGAGAGTGGGTGAGATAGCGGCCATAAACGACCAAATTGAAAAAGGCCTGGAAGTTTTGATTATCCATTAAGGTTTGCAAATATATACACATAAAACATTTGTTAGGACTATTTGTTTTAGTGCAACGGTATTTTAAAGAGGCACGCTCACATATGGAACTTTATGAGTTTTAATTACACAAGTGAATTTTTTTATTTTAAGGATAAAGGGTTCTTTAATATGTCTAATGTAGTATGGAACATGACTATAAAAGGGTGGTATGACCTATTGACCTTATCATGGCTATCTTTTGGGGTCTGATCAGCCCCGGGGGAGAGCCATTTGTATAATGAATTTGTGGTCAGTTGGGTTACTAATTTTAAGGTAAATTAATTATAATGGAGTTTTAGTTTGGGGTTTAGAATTATTGTTTGAATCCCCGAAGAGAAAGTGTTTCAGGATTCTGTTTTACAATATTATCTGTGAAGTGTTTGGATTGGCTATTATTGATTTGATATTACAACAGAAAATAATTATATTTATCATTGAGAATAAATAGGGGTGATAAATTACTGTAGATAAGGTATTCCACACTATGCAACATATATTAAATTCATGTTATTGTCAGATAGAATACTGAGGATCCCTGAAGGAAAGAGATTGTAAGTGTATGAAGGATTTTGATATGGTTAGCATTTGTTTAGGCTCTGTTTAACTATTAGGAGGTTTTTTAAATAGTATTACATTTAACAGGAATATAGGACATCTGTGATGATTTAGGATTATTGTAAGGATTAAGATAGATTGATTAAGGAAATGTAAGGACTTTAGAGATTGCGACTTATAGACATGTTTTTTCTAAAAATCTATGATTTTAGATAGTCAAACAGTGA